>NC_080434.1:43880488-44196583 GCF_028018845.1 Melospiza georgiana | reverse complement strand
ATCTGCCATCAAAAAGTTGGCAGGCGAGTTTTGTTTTCCAGGGAAAAGCGCCATTGATTTTGTTTGGGGGCCTGTGGCTGGGAGTGGCCGGCTGGCTCCTGAAAATCCACGATAGTCAGGATGGTTCCCAGATCCAAGGTGGCACCAGTGCCAAGTCGGTCTGGTTTTATGTTGCAAAGTGGCTCCTGCAATCTGCCATCAAAAAGTTGGCAGGCCAGTTTTGTTTTCCAGGGAAAAGCGCCGTTGTTTGTGTTTGGGGGCCTGTGGTTGGGAGTGGCCGGCTGGCTAATTAGAATCCACGATACGCAGGATGGTTCCCAGACCAGAGGTGGAACCAGTGACAAGTCGGACTGCTTTGATGGTGCAAAGTGGTTCCTGAAATCTGCCATCCAGAAGCGCGGTAGCTTACTTTTGTTTGCCAGGGAAACGGGCCGAGGTTTGTGGCTGGGGGCCTATGGCTGGGAGTGACCGTCTGGCTCCTGAAAAGCTACGATAGGCAGGATGGTGACCAGACCCATGGTGGCACCAGTGCCAAGTTGGCTGGTTTGACAGCACCAAGTGGCTCCTGCAATCTGCCATCAAAAAGTTGGCAGGCGAGTTTTGTTTTCCAGGGAAAAGCGCCATTGATTGTGTTTGGGGGCTGTGGCTGGGAGTGGCCGGCTGGCTCCTTAGAATCCACGATACGCAGCATGGTTCCCAGACCCAAGGTGGCACCAGTGCCAAGTCGGGCTGGTTTGATAGTACCAAGTGGCTCCTGCAATCTGCCATCCAGAAGCGGGGCAGCTTACTTTTGTTTGCCAGGGAAACGGGCCGAGGTTTGTGTCTGGGGGCTATGGCTCGGAGTGACCGGCTGGCTCCTGAAAAGCTACGATAGGCAGGATGGTGACCAGACCCATGGTGGCACCAGTGCCAAGTTGGGCTGGTTTGATAGTACCAAGTGGCTCCTGCAATCTGCCATCAAAAAGTTGGCAGGCGAATTTTGTTTTCCAGGGAAAAGCGCCGTTGTTTTTGTTTGGGGGCCTGTGGCTGGGAGTGGCCGGCTGGCTCCTTAGAATCCACGATAGGCAGGATGGTTCCCAGACCAGAGGTGGCACCAGTGCCAAGTCGGGCTAGTTTGATGGTGCAAAGTGTCTCCTGCAATCTACCATCCAGAAGCGGGGTAGCTTACTTTTGTATGCCAGGGAAACGGGCCGAGGTTTTTGTCTGGGGGCCTATGGCTGGGAGTGACCGGCTGGCTCCTGAAAAGCTACCATAGGCAGGATGGTGACCAGACCCATGGTGGCAGCAGTGCCAAGTTTGGCTGATTTGATAGTACCAAGTGGCTCCTGCAATCTGCCATCAAAAAGTTGGCAGGCCAGTTTTGTTTTCCAGGGAAAAGCGCCGTTGTTTGTGTTTGGGGGCCTGTGGCTGGGAGTGGCCGGCTGGCTCCTTAGAACCCACGATACGCAGCATGGTTCCCAGACCCAAGGTGGCACCAGTGCCAAGTTGGGCTGGTTTGATAGTACCAAGTGGCTCCTGCAATCTGCCATCCAGAAGCGGGGCAGCTTACTTTTGTTTGCCAGGGAAACGGGCAGAGCTTTTTGTCTGGGGGCCTATGGCTGGGAGTGACCGGCTGGCTCCTGAAAAGCTACGATAGGCAGGATGGTGACCAGACCCATGGTGACACCAGTGCCAAGTTGGGCTGGTTTGATAGTACCAAGTGGCTCCTGTAATCTGCCATCAAAAAATTGGCAGGCGAGATTTGTTTTCCAGGGAAAAGCGCCGTTGTTTATATTTGGGGGCCTGTGGCTGGGAGTGGCCGGCTGGCTAATTAGAATCCACGATACGCAGGATGGTTCCCAGACCAGACGTGGAACCAGTGCCAAGTCGGGCTGCTTTGATGGTGCAAAGTGGTTCCTGCAATCTGCCATCCAGAAGCGCGGTACCTTACTTTTGTTTGCCAGGGAAACGAGCCGAGGTTTGTGGCTGGGGGCCTATGGCTGGGAGTGACCGGCTGTCTCATGAAAAGCTACGATAGGCAGGATGGTTACCAGACCCATGGTGGCAGCAGTGCCAAGTTGGGCTGATTTGATAGTACCAAGTGGCTCCTGCAATCTGCCATCAAAAAGTTGGCAGGCGAGTTTTGTTTTCCAGGGAAAAGCGCCATTGATTGTGTTTGGGGGCCTACGGCTGGGAGTGGCCGGCTGGCTCCTGAAAATCCACGATAGTCAGGATGGTTCCCAGATCCAAGGTGGCACCAGTGCCAAGTCGGGCTGGTTTTATGTTGCAAAGTGGCTCCTGCAATCTGCCATCAAAAAGTTGGCAGGCGAGTTTTGTTTTCCAGGGAAAAGCGCCGTTGTTTGTGTTTGGGGGCCTGTGGTTGGGAGTGGCCGGCTGGCTAATTAGAATCCACGATACGCAGGATGGTTCCCAGACCAGAGGTGGAACCAGTGACAAGTCGGGCTGCTTTGATGGTGCAAAGTGGTTCCTGAAATCTGCCATCCAGAAGCGCGGTAGCTTACTTTTGTTTGCCAGGGAAACGGGCCGAGGTTTGTGGCTGGGGGCCTATGGCTGGGAGTGACCGGCTGGCTCCTGAAAAGCTACGATAGGCAGGATGGTTACCAGACCCATGGTGGCACCAGTGCCAAGTTGGCTGGTTTGACAGCACCAAGTGGCTCCTGCAATCTGCCATCAAAAAGTTGGCAGGCGAGTTTTGTTTTCCAGGGAAAAGCGCCATTGATTTTGTTTGGGGGCTGTGGTTGGGAGTGGCCGGCTGGCTCCTTATAATCCACGATACGCAGCATGGTTCCCAGACCCAAGGTGGCACCAGTGCCAAGTTGGGCTGGTTTGATAGTACCAAGTGGCTCCTGCAATCTGCCATCCAGAAGCGGGGCAGCTTACTTTTGTTTGCCAGGGAAACGGGCCGAGGTTTGTGTCTGGGGGCTATGGCTGGGAGTGACCGGCTGGCTCCTGAAAAGCTACGATAGGCTGGATGGTGACCAGACCCATGGTGGCACCAGTGCCAAGTTGGGCTGGTTTGATAGTACCAAGTGGCTCCTGCAATCTGCCATCAAAAAGTTGGCAGGCGAATTTTGTTTTCCAGGGAAAAGCGCCGTTGTTTGTGTTTGGGGGCCTGTGGCTGGGAGTGGCCGGCTGGCTCCTTAGAATCCACGATAGACCGGATGGTTCCCAGCCCAGAGGTGGCACCAGTGCCAAGTCGGGCTAGTTTGATGGTGCAAAGTGTCTCCTGCAATCTGCCATCCAGAAGCGGGGTAGCTTACTTTTGTATGCCAGGGAAACGGGCCGAGGTTTTTGTCTGGGGGCCTATGGCTGGGAGTGACCGGCTGGCTCCTGAAAAGCTACCATAGGCAGGATGGTGACCAGACCCATGGTGGCAGCAGTGCCAAGTTGGGCTGATTTGATAGTACCAAGTGGCTCCTGCAATCTGCCATCAAAAAGTTGGCAGGCCAGTTTTGTTTTCCAGGGAAAAGCGCCGTTGTTTTTGTTTGGGGGCCTGTGGCTGGGAGTGGCCGGCTGGCTCCTTAGAATCCACGATACGCAGCATGGTTCCCAGACCAGAGGTGGCACCAGTGCCAAGGCGGGCCAGTTTGATGGTGCAAAGTGGCTCCTGCAATCTGCCATCCAGAAGCGCGGTAGCTTACTTTTGTATGCCAGGGAAACGGGCCGAGGTTTGTGTCTGGGGGCTATGGCTCGGAGTGACCGGCTGGCTCCTGAAAAGCTACGATAGGCAGGATGGTGACCAGACCATGGTGGCACCAGTGCCAAGTTGGGCTGGTTTGATAGCACCAAGTGGCTCCTGCAATCTGCCATCAAAAAGTTGGCAGGCCAGTTTTGTTTTCCAGGGAAAAGCGCCGTTGTTTGTGTTTGGGGGCCTGTGGCTGGGAGTGGCCGGCCGGCTCCTTAGAATCCACGATACGCAGGATGGTTCCCAGACCAGAGGTGGAACCAGTGACAAGTCGGGCTGCTTTGATGGTGCAAAGTGGTTCCTGAAATCTGCCATCCAGAAGCGCGGTAGCTTACTTTTGTTTGCCAGGGAAACGGGCCGAGGTTTGTGTCTGGGCGCCTATGGCTGGGAGTGACCGGCTGGCTCCTGAAAAGCTACGATAGGCAGGATGGTGACCAGACCCATGGTGGCACCAGTGCCAAGTCGGGCTGGTTTTATGTTGCAAAGTGGCTCCTGCAATCTGCCATCAAAAAGTTGGCAGGCGAGTTTTGTTTTCCAGGGAAAAGCGCCGTTGTTTGTGTTTGGGGGCCTGTGGTTGGGAGTGGCCGGCTGGCTAATTAGAATCCACGATACGCAGGATGGTTCCCAGACCAGAGGTGGAACCAGTGACAAGTCGGGCTGCTTTGATGGTGCAAAGTGGTTCCTGAAATCTGCCATCCAGAAGCGGGGCAGCTTACTTTTGTTTGCCAGGGAAACGGGCCGAGGTTTGTGGCTGGGGGCCTATGGCTGGGAGTGACCGGCTGGCTCCTGAAAAGCTACGATAGGCAGGATGGTTACCAGACCCATGGTGGCACCAGTGCCAAGTTGGCTGGTTTGACAGCACCAAGTGGCTCCTGCAATCTGCCATCAAAAAGTTGGCAGGCGAGTTTTGTTTTCCAGGGAAAAGCGCCATTGATTTTGTTTGGGGGCTGTGGCTGGGAGTGGCCGGCTGGCTCCTTAGAATCCACGATACGCAGCATGGTTCCCAGACCCAAGGTGGCACCAGTGCCAAGTTGGGCTGGTTTGATAGTACCAAGTGGCGCCTGCAATCTGCCATCCAGAAGCAGGGCAGCTTACTTTTGTTTGCCAGGGAAACGGGCCGAGGTTTGTGTCTGGGGGCTATGGCTCGGAGTGACCGGCTGGCTCCTGAAAAGCTACGATAGGCAGGATGGTGACCAGACCCATGGTGGCACCAGTGCCAAGTTGGGCTGGTTTGATAGTACCAAGTGGCTCCTGCAATCTGCCATCAAAAAGTTGGCAGGCGAATTTTGTTTTCCAGGGAAAAGCGCCGTTGTTTGTGTTTGGGGGCCTGTGGCTGGGAGTGGCCGGCTGGCTCCTTAGAATCCACGATAGGTAGGATGGTTCCCAGACCAGAGGTGGCACCAGTGCCAAGTCGGGCTAGTTTGATGGTGCAAAGTGTCTCCTGCAATCTGCCATCCAGAAGCGGGGTAGCTTACTTTTGTATGCCAGGGAAACGGGCCGAGGTTTTTGTCTGGGGGCCTATGGCTGGGAGTGACCGGCTGGCTCCTGAAAAGCTACCATAGGCAGGATGGTGACCAGACCCATGGTGGCAGCAGTGCCAAGTTGGGCTGATTTGATAGTACCAAGTGGCTCCTGCAATCTGCCATCAAAAAGTTGGCAGGCCAGTTTTGTTTTCCAGGGAAAAGCGCCGTTGTTTTTGTTTGGGGGCCTGTGGCTGGGAGTGGCCGGCTGGCTCCTTAGAATCCACGATACGCAGCATGGTTCCCAGACCAGAGGTGGCACCAGTGCCAAGGCGGGCCAGTTTGATGGTGCAAAGTGGCTCCTGCAATCTGCCATCCAGAAGCGCGGTAGCTTACTTTTGTATGCCAGGGAAACGGGCCGAGGTTTGTGTCTGGGGGCTATGGCTCGGAGTGACCGGCTGGCTCCTGAAAAGCTACGATAGGCAGGATGGTGACCAGACCCATGGTGGCACCAGTGCCAAGTTGGGCTGGTTTGATAGCACCAAGTGGCTCCTGCAATCTGCCATCAAAAAGTTGGCAGGCCAGTTTTGTTTTCCAGGGAAAAGCGCCGTTGTTTGTGTTTGGGGGCCTGTGGCTGGGAGTGGCCGGCCGGCTCCTTAGAACCCACGATACGCAGGATGGTTCCCAGACCAGAGGTGGAACCAGTGACAAGTCGGGCTGCTTTGATGGTGCAAAGTGGTTCCTGAAATCTGCCATCCAGAAGCGCGGTAGCTTACTTTTGTTTCCAGGGAAACGGGCCGAGGTTTGTGTCTGGGCGCCTATGGCTGGGAGTGACCGGCTGGCTCCTGAAAAGCTACGATAGGCAGGATGGTGACCAGACCCATGGTGGCACCAGTGCCAAGTCGGGCTGGTTTTATGTTGCAAAGTGGCTCCTGCAATCTGCCATCAAAAAGTTGGCAGGCGAGTTTTGTTTTCCAGGGAAAAGCGCCGTTGTTTGTGTTTGGGGGCCTGTGGTTGGGAGTGGCCGGCTGGCTAATTAGAATCCACGATACGCAGGATGGTTCCCAGACCAGAGGTGGAACCAGTGACAAGTCGGGCTGCTTTGATGGTGCAAAGTGGTTCCTGAAATCTGCCATCCAGAAGCGCGGTAGCTTACTTTTGTTTGCCAGGGAAACGGGCCGAGGTTTGTGGCGGGGGGCCTATGGCTGGGAGTGACCGGCTGGCTCCTGAAAAGCTACGATAGGCAGGATGGTTACCAGACCCATGGTGGCACCAGTGCCAAGTTGGCTGGTTTGACAGCACCAAGTGGCTCCTGCAATCTGCCATCAAAATGTTGGCAGGCGAGTTTTGTTTTCCAGGGAAAAGCGCCATTGATTTTGTTTGGGGGCTGTGGCTGGGAGTGGCCGGCTGGCTCCTTAGAATCCACGATACGCAGCATGGTTCCCAGACCCAAGGTGGCACCAGTGCCAAGTTGGGCTGGTTTGATAGTACCAAGTGGCTCCTGCAATCTGCCATCCAGAAGCGGGGCAGCTTACTTTTGTTTGCCAGGGAAACGGGCCGAGGTTTGTGTCTGGGGGCTATGGCTCGGAGTGACCGGCTGGCTCCTGAAAAGCTACGATAGGCAGGATGGTGACCAGACCCATGGTGGCAGCAGTGCCAAGTTGGGCTGGTTTGATAGTACCAAGTGGCTCCTGCAATCTGCCATCAAAAAGTTGGCAGGCGAATTTTGTTTTCCAGGGAAAAGCGCCGTTGTTTGTGTTTGGGGGCCTGTGGCTGGGAGGGGCCGGCTGGCTCCTTAGAATCCACGATAGGTAGGATTGTTCCCAGACCAGAGGTGGCACCAGTGCCAAGTCGGGCTAGTTTGATGGTGCAAAGTGTCTCCTGCAATCTGCCATCCAGAAGCGGGGTAGCTTACTTTTGTATGCCAGGGAAACGGGCCGAGGTTTTTGTCTGGGGGCCTATGGCTGGGAGTGACCGGCTGGCTCCTGAAAAGCTACCATAGGCAGGATGGTGACCAGACCCATGGTGGCAGCAGTGCCAAGTTGGGCTGATTTGATAGTACCAAGTGGCTCCTGCAATCTGCCATCAAAAAGTTGGCAGGCCAGTTTTGTTTTCCAGGGAAAAGCGCCGTTGATTGTCTTTGGGGGCCTGTGGCTGGGAGTGGCCGGCTGGCTCCTGAAAATCCACGATAGTCAGGATGGTTCCCAGATCCAAGGTGGCACCAGTGCCAAGTCGGGCTGGTTTTATGTTGCAAAGTGGCTCCTGCAATCTGCCATCAAAAAGTTGGCAGGCGAGTTTTGTTTTCCAGGGAAAAGCGCCGTTGTTTGTGTTTGGGGGCCTGTGGCTGGGAGTGGCCGGCTGGCTCCTTAGAATCCACGATAGGCAGGATGGTTCCCAGACCAGAGGTGGCACCAGTGCCAAGTCGGGCTAGTTTGATGGTGCAAAGTGGCTCCTGCAATCTGCCATCCAGAAGCGGGGCAGCTTACTTTTGTTTGCGAGGGAAACGGGCCGAGGTTTGTGTCTGGGGCCCTATGGCTGGGAGTGACCGGCTGGCTCCGGAAAAGCTACGATAGGCAGGATGGTGACCAGACCCATGGTGGCACCAGTGCCAAGTTGGGCTGGTTTGATAGTACCAAGTGGCTCCTGCAATCAGCCATCAAAAAGTTGGCAGGCCAGTTTTGTTTTCCAGGGAAAAGCGCCATTGTTTGTGTTTGGTGGCCTGTGGCTGGGAGTGGCCGGCTGGCTCCTGAAAATCGATGTTACGCAGGATGGTTCCTAGACCCAAGGTGGCACCAGTGCCAAGTCGGGCTGGTTTGATAGTACCAAGTGGTTCCTGCAATCTGCCATTCAGAAGCGGGGCGGCTTACTTTTGTTTGCCAGGGAAACGGGCCTAGTTTTGTGTCTGGGGGCCTATGGCTGGGAGTGACCGGCTAGGTCCGGAAAAGCTCCGATAGGCAGGATGGTGACCAGACCCATGGTGGCACCAGTGCCAAGTTGGGCTGGTTTGATAGTACCAAGTGGCTCCTGCAATCTGCCATCAAAAAGATGACAGCAAGTTTTGTTTTCCAGGGAAAAGCGCGGTTGTTTGTGTTTGGGGGCCTGTGGCTGGGAGTGGCCGGCCGGCTCCTTAGAACCCACGATACGCAGCATGGTTCCCAGACCAGAGGTGGCACCAGTGCCAAGTCGGGCTGGTTTGATAGTACCAAGTGGCTCCTGCAATCTGCCATCCAGAAGCGGGGCAGCTTACTTTTGTTTGCCAGGGAAACGGGCAGAGCTTTTTGTCTGGGTGCCTATGGCTGGGAGTGACCGGCTGGCTCCTGAAAAGCTACGATAGGCAGGATGGTGACCAGACCCATGGTGGCACCAGTGCCAAGTTGGGCTGGTTTGATAGTACCAAGTGGCTCCTGTAATCTGCCATCAAAATTTGGCAGGCGAGATTTGTTTTCCAGGGAAATGCGCCGTTGTTTATATTTGGGGGCCTGTGGCTGGGAGTGGCCGGCTGGCTAATTAGAATCCACGATACGCAGGATGGTTCCCAGACCAGACGTGGAACCAGTGCCAAGTCGGGCTGCTTTGATGGTGCAAAGTGGTTCCTGCAATCTGCCATCCAGAAGCGCGGTACCTTACTTTTGTTTGCCAGGGAAACGGGCCGAGGTTTGTGGCTGGGGGCCTATGGCTGGGAGTGACCGGCTGTCTCATGAAAAGCTACGATAGGCAGGATGGTTACCAGACCCATGGTGGCACCAGTGCCAAGTTGGGCTGATTTGATAGTACCAAGTGGCTTCTGCAATCTGCCATCAAAAAGTTGGCAGGCGAGTTTTGTTTTCCAGGGAAAAGCGCCATTGATTGTGTTTGGGGGCCTGTGGCTGGGAGTGGCCGGCTGGCTCCTGAAAATCCACGATAGTCAGGATGGTTCCCAGATCCAAGGTGGCACCAGTGCCAAGTCGGGCTGGTTTTATGTTGCAAAGTGGCTCCTGCAATCTGCCATCAAAAAGTTGGCAGGCGAGTTTTGTTTTCCAGGGAAAAGCGCCGTTGTTTGTGTTTGGGGGCCTGTGGTTGGGAGTGGCCGGCTGGCTAATTAGAATCCACGATACGCAGGATGGTTCCCAGACCAGAGGTGGAACCAGTGACAAGTCGGGCTGCTTTGATGGTGCAAAGTGGTTCCTGCAATCTGCCATCCAGAAGCGCGGTAGCTTACTTTTGTTTGCCAGGGAAACGGGCCGAGGTTTGTGGCTGGGGGCCTATGGCTGGGAGTGACCGGCTGGCTCCTGAAAAGCTACGATAGGCAGGATGGTTACCAGACCCATGGTGGCACCAGTGCCAAGTTGGCTGGTTTGACAGCACCAAGTGGCTCCTGCAATCTGCCATCAAAAAGTTGGCAGGCGAGTTTTGTTTTCCAGGGAAAAGCGCCATTGATTTTGTTTGGGGGCTGTGGCTGGGAGTGGCCGGCTGGCTCCTTAGAATCCACGATACGCAGCATGGTTCCCAGACCCAAGGTGGCACCAGTGCCAAGTTGGGCTGGTTTGATAGTACCAAGTGGCTCCTGCAATCTGCCATCCAGAAGCGGGGCAGCTTACTTTTGTTTGCCAGGGAAACGGGCCGAGGTTTGTGTCTGGGGGCTATGGCTCGGAGTGACCGGCTGGCTCCTGAAAAGCTACGATAGGCAGGATGGTGACCAGACCCATGGTGGCACCAGTGCCAAGTTGGGCTGGTTTGATAGTACCAAGTGGCTCCTGCAATCTGCCATCAAAAAGTTGGCAGGCGAATTTTGTTTTCCAGGGAAAAGCGCCGTTGTTTGTGTTTGGGGGCCTGTGGCTGGGAGTGGCCGGCTGGCTCCTTAGAACCCACGAAACGCAGGATGGTTCCCAGACCAGAGGTGGAACCAGTGACAAGTCGGGCTGCTTTGATGGTGAAAAGTGGTTCCTGAAATCTGCCATCCAGAAGCGCGGTAGCTTACTTTTGTTTGCCAGGGAAACGGGCCGAGGTTTGTGGCTGGGGGCCTATGGCTGGGAGTGACCGGCTGGCTCCTGAAAAGCTACGATAGGCAGGATGGTGACCAGACCCATGGTGGCACCAGTGCCAAGTTGGCTGGTTTGACAGCACCAAGTGGCTCCTGCAATCTGCCATCAAAAAGTTGGCAGGCGAGTTTTGTTTGCCAGGGAAAAGCGCCGTTGATTGTCTTTGGGGGCCTGTGGCTGGGAGTGGCCGGCTGGCTCCTGAAAATCCACGATAGTCAGGATGGTTCCCAGATCCAAGGTGGCACCAGTGCCAAGTCGGGCTGGTTTTATGTTGCAAAGTGGCTCCTGCAATCTGCCATCAAAAAGTTGGCAGGCGAGTTTTGTTTTCCAGGGAAAAGCGCCGTTGTTTGTGTTTGGGGGCCTGTGGCTGGGAGTGGCCGGCTGGCTCCTTAGAATCCACGATAGGCAGGATGGTTCCCAGACCAGAGGTGGCACCAGTGCCAAATCGGGCTAGTTTGATGGTGCAAAGTGGCTCCTGCAATCTGCCATCCAGAAGCGGGGCAGCTTACTTTTGTTTGCGAGGGAAACGGGCCGAGCTTTGTGTCTGGGGCCCTATGGCTGGGAGTGACCGGCTGGCTCCGGAAAAGCTACGATAGGCAGGATGGTGACCAGACCCATGGTGGCACCAGTGCCAAGTTGGGCTGGTTTGATAGTACCAAGTGGCTCCTGCAATCAGCCATCAAAAAGTTGGCAGGCCAGTTTTGTTTTCCAGGGAAAAGCGCCATTGTTTGTGTTTGGTGGCCTGTGGCTGGGAGTGGCCGGCTGGCTCCTGAAAATCGACGTTACGCAGGATGGTTCCTAGACCCAAGGTGGCACCAGTGCCAAGTCGGGCTGGTTTGATAGTACCAAGTGGTTCCTGCAATCTGCCATTCAGAAGCGGGGCGGCTTACTTTTGTTTGCCAGGGAAACGGGCCTAGTTTTGTGTCTGGGGGCCTATGGCTGGGAGTGACCGGCTAGGTCCTGAAAAGCTACGATAGGCAGGATGGTGACCAGACCCATGGTGGCACCAGTGCCAAGTTGGGCTGGTTTGATAGTACCAAGTGGCTCCTGCAATCTGCCATCAAAAAGATGACAGGCAAGTTTTGTTTTCCAGGGAAAAGCGCCGTTGTTTGTGTTTGGGGGCCTGTGGCTGGGAGTGGCCGGCCGGCTCCTTAGAACCCACGATACGCAGCATGGTTCCCAGACCAGAGGTGGCACCAGTGCCAAGTCGGGCTGGTTTGATAGTACCAAGTGGCTCCTGCAATCTGCCATCCAGAAGCGGGGCAGCTAACTTTTGTTTGCCAGGGAAACGAGCCGAGGTTTGTGTCTGGGGTCCTATTGCTGGGAGTGACCGGCTGGCTCCGGAAAAGCTACGATAGGCAGGATGGTGACCAGAGCCATGGTGGCACCAGTGCCAAGTTGGGCTGGTTTGATAGTACCAAGTGGCTCCTGCAATCTGCCATCAAAAAGTTGGCAGGCGAGTTTTGTTTTCCAGGGAAAAGCGCCGTTGTTTGTGTTTGGGGGCCTGTGGCTGGGAGTGGCCGGATGGCTCCTTAGAATCCACGATACGCAGCATGGTTCCCAGACCCAAGGTGGCACCAGTGCCAAGTCGGGCTGGTTTGATAGTACAAAGTGGCTCCTGCAATCTGCCATCCAGAAGCGGGGCAGCTAACTTTTGTTTGCCAGGGAAACGGGCCGAGGTTTTTTTCTGGGGCCCTATGGCTGGGAGTGACCGGCTGGCTCCTCAAAAGCTACGATAGGCAGGATGGTTACCAGACCCATGGTGGCACCAGTGCCAAGTTGGGCTGATTTGATAGTACCAAGTGGCTCCTGCAATCTGCCATCAAAAAGTTGGCAGGCGAGTTTTGTTTTCCAGGGAAAAGCGCCATTGTTTGTGTTTGGGGGCCTGTGGCTGGGAGTGGCCGGCTGGCTCCTGAAAATCGCCGTTACGCAGGATGTTTCCTAGAGCCAAGGTGGCACCTGTGCCAAGTCGAGCTGGTTTGATAGTACCAAGTGGTTCCTGCAATCTGCCATTCAGAAGCGGGGCGGCTTACTTTTGTTTGCCAGGGAAACGGGCCGAGCTTTGTGTCTGGGGGCCTATGGCTGGGAGACCCCGGCTAGGTCCTGAAAAGCTACGATAGGCAGGATGGTGACCAGACCCATGGTGGCACCAGTGCCAAGTTGGGCTGGTTTGATAGTACCAAGTGGCTCCTGCAATCTGCCATCAAAAAGATGACAGGCGAGTTTTGTTTTCCAGGGAAAAGCGCCGTTGTTTGTGTTTGGGGGCCTGTGGCTGGGAGTGACCGGCTGGCTCCTTAGAATCCACGATTCGCAGCATGTTTCCCAGAGCCAAGGTTGCACCAGTACCAATACGGTCTGATTTGATTCTACCAAGTGGCTCCTGCAATCTGCCACCCAGAAGCGGGGCAGCTTACTTTTGTTTGCCAGGGAAACGGGCCGTTGTTTCTGTTTGGGGGCCTGTGGCTCGGAGTGGCCGACTGGCTCCTTAGAATCCACGATACGCAGGATGGTTCCCAGACCCAAGGTGGCACCAGTGCCAAGTTGGGCTGGTTTGATAGTACCAAGTGGTTCCTGCAATCTGCCATCCAGAAGCGGGGTAGCTTACTTTCGTTTGCCAGGGAAACGGGCCAAGGTTTGTGTCTGGGGGCCTATGGCTGGGAGTGACCGGCTGGCTCCGGAAAAGCTATGATAGGCAGGATGGTGACCAGACCCATGGTGGCACCAGTGCCAAGTTGGGCTGCTTTGATAGTACCAAGTGGTTCCTGCAATCTGCCATCCAGAAGCGGGGCAGCTTACTTTTGTTTGCCAGGGAAATGGGCCGTTGTTTATGTTTGGGGGCCTATGTCTGGGAGTGGCCGACTGGCTCCTTAGAATCCACGATACGCAGGATGGTTCCCAGACCAGAGGTGGCACCAGTGCCAAGTCGGGCTGGTTTGATACTACCAAGTGGTTCCTGCAATCTGCCATAGAAGCGGGGCAGCTTACTTTTGTTTGCCAGGGAAACGGGCCGAGCTTTGTGTCTGGGGGCCTATGGCTGGGAGTGACCCTCTGGCTCCTGAAAAGCTACGATAAGCAGGATGGTGACCAGAGCCATGGTGGCACCAGTGCCAAGTTGGGCTGGTTTGATAGTACCAAGTGGTTCCTGCAATCTGCCATCAAAAAGTTGGCAGGCGAGTTTTGTTTTCCAGGGAAAAGCGCCGTTGTTTGTGTTTGGGGGCCTGTGGCTGGGAGTGGGCGGATGGCTAATTAGAATCCACGATACGCAGGATGGTTCCCAGACCAGAGGTGGCACCAGTGCCAAGTCGGGCTAGTTTGATGGTGCAAAGTGGCTCCTGCAATCTGCCATCCAGAAGCGGGGTAACTTACTTTTGTTTGCCAGGGAAACGGGCCGAGGTTTTTTTCTGGGGCCCTATGGCTTGGAGTGACCGGCTGCCTCCTGAAAATCGACGTTACGCAGGATGGTTCCCAGATCCAAGGTGGCACCAGTGCCAAGTCGGGCTGGTTTGATAGTACCAAGTGGTTCTTGCAATCTGCCATCCACAAGCGGGGCGGCTTACTTTTGTTTGCCAGGGAAACGGGCCGAGGTTTGTGTCTGGGGGCCTATGGCTGGGAGTGTCCGGCTGGCTCCTGAAAAGCTACGATAGGCAGGATGGTGACCAGACCCATGGTGGCACCAGTGCCAAGTTGGGCTGGTTTGATAGTACCAAGTGGCTCCTGCAATCTGCCATCAAAAAGTTGGCAGGCGAGTTTTGTTTTCCAGGGAAAAGCGCTGTTGTTTGTGTTTGGGGGCCTGTGGCTGGGAGTGGCCGGCCGGCTCCTTAGAACCCACGATACGCAGCATGGTTCCCAGACCAGAGGTGGCACCAGTGCCAAGTCTGGCTGGTTTGATAGTACCAAGTGCGTCCTGCAATGTGCCATCCAGAAGCGGGGCAGCTTACTTTTGTTTGCCAGGGAAACGGGCCGAGGTTTGTGTCTGGGGGCCTATGGCTGGGAGTGACAGGCTGGCTCCTGAAAAGCTACGATAGGCAGGATGGTGACCAGAGCCATGGTGGCACCAGTGCCAAGTTGGGCTGGTTTGATAGTACCAAGTGGCTCCTGCAATCTGCCATCAAAAAGTTGGCAGGCGAGTTTTGTTTTCCAGGGAAAAGCGCCGTTGTTTGTGTTTGGAGGCCTGTGGCTGGGAGAGGCCGGCTGGCTCCTTAGAATCCAAGATACGCAGGATGGTTCCCAGACCTGAGGTGCCACCAGTGCCAAGTTGGGCTGGTTTGATAGTACCAAGTGGTTCCTGCAATCTGCCATCCAGAAGCGGGGCAGCTTACTTTTGTTTGCCAGGGAAACGGGCCGTTGTTTCTGTTTGGGGGCCTGTGGCTGGCAGTGGCCGACTGGCTCCTTAGAATCCACGATACGCAGGATGGTTCCCAGACCAGAGGTGGCACCAGTGCCAAGTCGGGCTGGTTTGATACTACCAAGTGGTTCCTGCAATCTGCCATCCAGAAGCGGGGCAGCTTACTTTTGTTTGCCAGGGAAACGGGCCGAGCTTTGTGTCTGGGGGCCTATGGCTGGGAGTGACCGGCTGGCTCCTGAAAAGCTACGATAGGCAGTATGGTGACCAGACCCATGGTGGCACCAGTGCCTAGTTGGGCTGGTTTTATAGTACCAAGTGGCTCCTGCAATCTGCCATCAAAAAGTTGGCAGGCGAGTTTTGTTTTCCAGGGTAAAGCGCCGTTGTTTGTGTTTGGGGGCCTGTGGCTGGGAGTGGGCGGATGGCTAATTAGAATCCACGATACGCAGGATGGTTCCCAGACCAGAGGTGGCACCAGTGCCAAGTCGGGCTAGTTTGATGGTGCAAAGTGGCTCCTGCAATCTGCCATCCAGAAGCGGGGTAGTTTACTTTTGTTTGCCAGGGAAACGGGCCGAGGTTTGTGTCTGGGGCCCTATAGCTGGGAGTGACCGGCTGGCTCCTCAAAAGCTACGATAGGCAGGAGGGTTACCAGAAGCAGGGGGGCACCAGTGCCAAGTTGGGCTGATTTGATAGCACCAAGTGGCTCCTGCAATCAGCCATCAAAAAATTGGCAGGCCAGTTTTGTTTTCCAGGGAAAAGCGCCATTGTTTGTGTTTGGGGGCCTGTGGCTGGGAGTGGCCGGCTGGCTCCTGAAAATCGACGTTACGCAGGATGGTTCCTAGACCCAAGGTGGCACCAGTGCCAAGTCGGGCTGGTTTGATAGTACCAAGTTGTTCCTGCAATCTGCCATTCAGAAGCGGGGCGGCTTACTTTTGTTTGCCAGGGAATTGGGCCTAGATTTGTGTCTGGGGGCCTATGGCTGGGATTGACTGGCTAGGTCCTGAAAAGCTACGATAGGCAGGATGGTGACCAGACCCATGGTGGCACCAGTGCCAAGTTGGGCTGGTTTGATAGTACCAAGTGGCTCCTGCAATCTGCCATCAAAAAGTTGGCAGGCGAGTTTTGTTTTCCAGGGAAAAGCGCCGTTGTTTGTGTTTGGGGCCCTGTGGCTGGGAGTGGCCGGCCGGCTCCTTAGAACCCACGATACGCAGCATGGTTCCCAGACCAGAGGTGGCACCAGTGCCAAGTCGGGCTGGTTTGATAGTACCAAGTGCGTCCTGCAATGTGCCATCCAGAAGCGGGGCAGCTTACTTTTGTTTGCCAGGGAAACGGGCCGAGGTTTGTGTCTGGGGTCCTATTGCTGGGAGTGACCGGCTGGCTCCTGAAAAGCTACGATAGGCAGGATGGTGAACAGACCCATGGTGGCACCAGTGCCAAGTTGGCCTGGTTTGATAGTACCAAGTGGCTCCTGCAATCTGCCATCAAAAATTTGGCAGGCGAGTTTTCTTTTCCAGGGAAAAGCGCCGTTGTTTGTGTTTGGGGGCCTGTGGCTGGGAGTGGCCGGCCGGCTCCTTAGAACCCACGATACGCAGCATGGTTCCCAGACCAGAGGTGGCACCAGTGCCAAGTCGGGCTGGTTTGATAGTACCAAGTGGCTCCTGCAATCTGCCATCCAGAAGCGGGGCAGCTTACTTTTGTTTGCCAGGGAAACGGGCAGAGCTTTTTGTCTGGGGGCCTATGGCTGGGAGTGACCGGCTGGCTCCTGAAAAGCTACGATAGGCAGGATGGTGACCAGACCCATGGTCGCACCAGTCCCAAGTTGGGCTGGTTTGATAGTACCAAGTGGCTCCTGTAATCTGCCATCAAAATTTGGCAGGCGAGATTTGTTTTCCAGGGAAATGCGCCGTTGTTTATATTTGGGGGCCTGTGGCTGGGAGTGGCCGGCTGGCTAATTAGAATCCACGATACGCAGGATGGTTCCCAGACCAGACGTGGAACCAGTGCCAAGTCGGGCTGCTTTGATGGTGCAAAGTGGTTCCTGCAATCTGCCATCCAGAAGCGCGGTACCTTACTTTTGTTTGCCAGGGAAACGGGCCGAGGTTTGTGGCTGGGGGCCTATGGCTGGGAGTGACCGGCTGTCTCATGAAAAGCTACGATAGGCAGGATGGTTACCAGACCCATGGTGGCACCAGTGCCAAGTTGGGCTGATTTGATAGTACCAAGTGGCTTCTGCAATCTGCCATCAAAAAGTTGGCAGGCGAGTTTTGTTTTCCAGGGAAAAGCGCCATTGATTGTGTTTGGGGGCCTGTGGCTGGGAGTGGCCGGCTGGCTCCTGAAAATCCACGATAGTCAGGATGGTTCCCAGATCCAAGGTGGCACCAGTGCCAAGTCGGGCTGGTTTTATGTTGCAAAGTGGCTCCTGCAATCTGCCATCAAAAAGTTGGCAGGCGAGTTTTGTTTTCCAGGGAAAAGCGCCGTTGTTTGTGTTTGGGGGCCTGTGGTTGGGAGTGGCCGGCTGGCTAATTAGAATCCACGATACGCAGGATGGTTCCCAGACCAGAGGTGGAACCAGTGACAAGTCGGGCTGCTTTGATGGTGCAAAGTGGTTCCTGCAATCTGCCATCCAGAAGCGCGGTAGCTTACTTTTGTTTGCCAGGGAAACGGGCCGAGGTTTGTGGCTGGGGGCCTATGGCTGGGAGTGACCGGCTGGCTCCTGAAAAGCTACGATAGGCAGGATGGTTACCAGACCCATGGTGGCACCAGTGCCAAGTTGGCTGGTTTGACAGCACCAAGTGGCTCCTGCAATCTGCCATCAAAAAGTTGGCAGGCGAGTTTTGTTTTCCAGGGAAAAGCGCCATTGATTTTGTTTGGGGGCTGTGGCTGGGAGTGGCCGGCTGGCTCCTTAGAATCCACGATACGCAGCATGGTTCCCAGACCCAAGGTGGCACCAGTGCCAAGTTGGGCTGGTTTGATAGTACCAAGTGGCTCCTGCAATCTGCCATCCAGAAGCGGGGCAGCTTACTTTTGTTTGCCAGGGAAACGGGCCGAGGTTTGTGTCTGGGGGCTATGGCTGGGAGTGACCGGCTGGCTCCTGAAAAGCTACGATAGGCAGGATGGTGACCAGACCCATGGTGGCACCAGTGCCAAGTTGGGCTGGTTTGATAGTACCAAGTGGCTCCTGCAATCTGCCATCAAAAAGTTGGCAGGCGAATTTTGTTTTCCAGGGAAAAGCGCCGTTGTTTGTGTTTGGGGGCCTGTGGCTGGGAGTGGCCGGCTGGCTCCTTAGAACCCACGAAACGCAGGATGGTTCCCAGACCAGAGGTGGAACCAGTGACAAGTCGGGCTGCTTTGATGGTGCAAAGTGGTTCCTGAAATCTGCCATCCAGAAGCGCGGTAGCTTACTTTTGTTTGCCAGGGAAACGGGCCGAGGTTTGTGGCTGGGGGCCTATGGCTGGGAGTGACCGGCTGGCCCCTGAAAAGCTACGATAGGCAGGATGGTGACCAGACCCATGGTGGCACCAGTGCCAAGTTGGCTGGTTTGACAGCACCAAGTGGCTCCTGCAATCTGCCATCAAAAAGTTGGCAGGCGAGTTTTGTTTTCCAGGGAAAAGCGCCGTTGATTGTCTTTGGGGGCCTGTGGCTGGGAGTGGCCGGCTGGCTCCTGAAAATCCACGATAGTCAGGATGGTTCCCAGATCCAAGGTGGCACCAGTGCCAAGTCGGGCTGGTTTTATGTTGCAAAGTGGCTCCTGCAATCTGCCATCAAAAAGTTGGCAGGCGAGTTTTGTTTTCCAGGGAAAAGCGCCGTTGTTTGTGTTTGGGGGCCTGTGGCTGGGAGTGGCCGGCTGGCTCCTTAGAATCCACGATAGGCAGGATGGTTCCCAGACCAGAGGTGGCACCAGTGCCAAGTCGGGCTAGTTTGATGGTGCAAAGTGGCTCCTGCAATCTGCCATCCAGAAGCGGGGCAGCTTACTTTTGTTTGCCAGGGAAACGGGCCGAGCTTTGTGTCTGGGGCCCTATGGCTGGGAGTGACCGGCTGGCTCCGGAAAAGCTACGATAGGCAGGATGGTGACCAGACCCATGGTGGCACCAGTGCCAAGTTGGGCTGGTTTGATAGTACCAAGTGGCTCCTGCAATCAGCCATCAAAAAGTTGGCAGGCCAGTTTTGTTTTCCAGGGAAAAGCGCCATTGTTTGTGTTTGGTGGCCTGTGGCTGGGAGTGGCCGGCTGGCTCCTGAAAATCGACGTTACGCAGGATGGTTCCTAGACCCAAGGTGGCACCAGTGCCAAGTCGGGCTGGTTTGATAGTACCAAGTGGTTCCTGCAATCTGCCATTCAGAAGCGGGGCGGCTTACTTTTGTTTGCCAGGGAAACGGGCCTAGTTTTGTGTCTGGGGGCCTATGGCTGGGAGTGACCGGCTAGGTCCTGAAAAGCTACGATAGGCAGGATGGTGACCAGACCCATGGTGGCACCAGTGCCAAGTTGGGCTGGTTTGATAGTACCAAGTGGCTCCTGCAATCTGCCATCAAAAAGATGACAGGCAAGTTTTGTTTTCCAGGGAAAAGCGCCGTTGTTTGTGTTTGGGGGCCTGTGGCTGGGAGTGGCCGGCCGGCTCCTTAGAACCCACGATACGCAGCATGGTTCCCAGACCAGAGGTGGCACCAGTGCCAAGTCGGGCTGGTTTGATAGTACCAAGTGGCTCCTGCAATCTGCCATCCAGAAGCGGGGCAGCTAACTTTTGTTTGCCAGGGAAACGAGCCGAGGTTTGTGTCTGGGGTCCTATTGCTGGGAGTGACCGGCTGGCTCCGGAAAAGCTACGATAGGCAGGATGGTGACCAGAGCCATGGTGGCACCAGTGCCAAGTTGGGCTGGTTTGATAGTACCAAGTGGCTCCTGCAATCTGCCATCAAAAAGTTGGCAGGCGAGTTTTGTTTTCCAGGGAAAAGCGCCGTTGTTTGTGTTTGGGGGCCTGTGGCTGGGAGTGGCCGGATGGCTCCTTAGAATCCACGATACGCAGCATGGTTCCCAGACCCAAGGTGGCACCAGTGCCAAGTCGGGCTGGTTTGATAGTACAAAGTGGCTCCTGCAATCTGCCATCCAGAAGCGGGGCAGCTAACTTTTGTTTGCCAGGGAAACGGGCCGAGGTTTTTTTCTGGGGCCCTATGGCTGGGAGTGACCGGCTGGCTCCTCAAAAGCTACGATAGGCAGGATGGTTACCAGACCCATGGTGGCACCAGTGCCAAGTTGGGCTGATTTGATAGTACCAAGTGGCTCCTGCAATCTGCCATCAAAAAGTTGGCAGGCGAGTTTTGTTTTCCAGGGAAAAGCGCCATTGTTTGTGTTTGGGGGCCTGTGGATGGGAGTGGCCGACTGGCTCCTGAAAATCGCCGTTACGCAGGATGTTTCCTAGAGCCAAGGTGGCACCTGTGCCAAGTCGAGCTGGTTTGATAGTACCAAGTGGTTCCTGCAATCTGCCATTCAGAAGCGGGGCGGCTTACTTTTGTTTGCCAGGGAAACGGGCCGAGCTTTGTGTCTGGGGGCCTATGGCTGGGAGACCCCGGCTAGGTCCTGAAAAGCTACGATAGGCAGGATGGTGACCAGACCCATGGTGGCACCAGTGCCAAGTTGGGCTGGTTTGATAGTACCAAGTGGCTCCTGCAATCTGCCATCAAAAAGATGACAGGCGAGTTTTGTTTTCCAGGGAAAAGCGCCGTTGTTTGTGTTTGGGGGCCTGTGGCTGGGAGTGGCCGGCTGGCTCCTTAGAATCCACGATTCGCAGCATGTTTCCCAGAGCCAAGGTTGCACCAGTACCAATACGGGCTGATTTGATTCTACCAAGTGGCTCCTGCAATCTGCCACCCAGAAGCGGGGCAGCTTACTTTTGTTTGCCAGGGAAACGGGCCGTTGTTTCTGTTTGGGGGCCTGTGGCTCGGAGTGGCCGACTGGCTCCTTAGAATCCACGATACGCAGGATGGTTCCCAGACCCAAGGTGGCACCAGTGCCAAGTTGGGCTGGTTTGATAGTACCAAGTGGTTCCTGCAATCTGCCATCCAGAAGCGGGGTAGCTTACTTTCGTTTGCCAGGGAAACGGGCCAAGGTTTGTGTCTGGGGGCCTATGGCTGGGAGTGACCGGCTGGCTCCGGAAAAGCTATGATAGGCAGGATGGTGACCAGACCCATGGTGGCACCAGTGCCAAGTTGGGCTGGTTTGATAGTACCAAGTGGTTCCTGCAATCTGCCATCCAGAAGCGGGGCAGCTTACTTTTGTTTGCCAGGGAAACGGGCCGTTGTTTATGTTTGGGGGCCTATGTCTGGGAGTGGCCGACTGGCTCCTTAGAATCCACGATACGCAGGATGGTTCCCAGACCAGAGGTGGCACCAGTGCCAAGTCGGGCTGGTTTGATACTACCAAGTGGTTCCTGCAATCTGCCATAGAAGCGGGGCAGCTTACTTTTGTTTGCCAGGGAAACGGGCCGAGCTTTGTGTCTGGGGGCCTATGGCTGGGAGTGACCGTCTGGCTCCTGAAAAGCTACGATAGGCAGGATGGTGACCAGAGCCATGGTGGCACCAGTGCCAAGTTGGGCTGGTTTGATAGTACCAAGTGGTTCCTGCAATCTGCCATCAAAAAGTTGGCAGGCGAGTTTTGTTTTCCAGGGAAAAGCGCCGTTGTTTGTGTTTGGGGGCCTGTGGCTGGGAGTGGGCGGATGGCTAATTAGAATCCACGATACGCAGGATGGTTCCCAGACCAGAGGTGGCACCAGTGCCAAGTCGGGCTAGTTTGATGGTGCAAAGTGGCTCCTGCAATCTGCCATCCAGAAGCGGGGTAACTTACTTTTGTTTGCCAGGGAAACGGGCCGAGGTTTTTTTCTGGGGCCCTATGGCTTGGAGTGACCGGCTGCCTCCTGAAAATCGACGTTACGCAGGATGGTTCCCAGATCCAAGGTGGCACCAGTGCCAAGTCGGGCTGGTTTGATAGTACCAAGTGGTTCTTGCAATCTGCCATCCACAAGCGGGGCGGCTTACTTTTGTTTGCCAGGGAAACGGGCTGAGCTTTGTGTCTGGGGGCCTATGGCTGGGAGTGTCCGGCTGGCTCCTGAAAAGCTACGATAGGCAGGATGGTGACCAGACCCATGGTGGCACCAGTGCCAAGTTGGGCTGGTTTGATAGTACCAAGTGGCTCCTGCAATCTGCCATCAAAAAGTTGGCAGGCGAGTTTTGTTTTCCAGGGAAAAGCGCCGTTGTTTGTGTTTGGGGGCCTGTGGCTGGGAGTGCCCGGCTGGGTAATTGGAATCCACGATACGCAGCATGGTTCCCAGACCAGAGGTGGCACCAGTGCCAAGTCGGGCTGGTTTGATAGTACCAAGTGGCTCCTGCAATCTGCCATCCAGAAGCGGGGCAGCTTACTTTTCTTTGCCAGGGAAACGGGCCGAGCTTTGTGTCTGGGGGCCTATGGCTGGGAGTGACCGGCTAGGTCCTGGAAAGCTACGATAGGCAGGATGGTGACCAGACCCATGGTGGCACCAGTGCCAAGTTGGGCTGGTTTGATAGTACCAAGTGGCTCCTGCAATCTGCCATCAAAAAGTTGGCAGGCGAGTTTTGTTTTCCAGGGAAAAGCGCTGTTGTTTGTGTTTGGGGGCCTGTGGCTGGGAGTGGCCGGCCGGCTCCTTAGAACCCACGATACGCAGCATGGTTCCCAGACCAGAGGTGGCACCAGTGCCAAGTCTGGCTGGTTTGATAGTACCAAGTGCGTCCTGCAATGTGCCATCCAGAAGCGGGGCAGCTTACTTTTGTTTGCCAGGGAAACGGGGCGAGCTTTGTGTCTGGGGGCCTATGGCTGGGAGTGACAGGCTGGCTCCTGAAAAGCTACGATAGGCAGGATGGTGACCAGAGCCATGGTGGCACCAGTGCCAAGTTGGGCTGGTTTGATAGTACCAAGTGGCTCCTGCAATCTGCCATCAAAAAGTTGGCAGGCGAGTTTTGTTTTCCAGGGAAAAGCGCCGTTGTTTGTGTTTGGAGGCCTGTGGCTGGGAGAGGCCGGCTGGCTCCTTAGAATCCAAGATACGCAGGATGGTTCCCAGACCTGAGGTGCCACCAGTGCCAAGTTGGGCTGGTTTGATAGTACCAAGTGGTTCCTGCAATCTGCCATCCAGAAGCGGGGCAGCTTACTTTTGTTTGCCAGGGAAACGGGCCGTTGTTTCTGTTTGGGGGCCTGTGGCTGGCAGTGGCCGACTGGCTCCTTAGAATCCACGATACGCAGGATGGTTCCCAGACCAGAGGTGGCACCAGTGCCAAGTCGGGCTGGTTTGATACTACCAAGTGGTTCCTGCAATCTGCCATCCAGAAGCGGGGCAGCTTACTTTTGTTTGCCAGGGAAACGGGCCGAGCTTTGTGTCTGGGGGCCTATGGCTGGGAGTGACCGGCTGGCTCCTGAAAAGCTACGATAGGCAGTATGGTGACCAGACCCATGGTGGCACCAGTGCCTAGTTGGGCTGGTTTTATAGTACCAAGTGGCTCCTGCAATCTGCCATCAAAAAGTTGGCAGGCGAGTTTTGTTTTCCAGGGTAAAGCGCCGTTGTTTGTGTTTGGGGGCCTGTGGCTGGGAGTGGGCGGATGGCTAATTAGAATCCACGATACGCAGGATGGTTCCCAGACCAGAGGTGGCACCAGTGCCAAGTCGGGCTAGTTTGATGGTGCAAAGTGGCTCCTGCAATCTGCCATCCAGAAGCGGGGTAGTTTACTTTTGTTTGCCAGGGAAACGGGCCGAGGTTTGTGTCTGGGGCCCTATGGCTGGGAGTGACCGGCTGGCTCCTCAAAAGCTACGATAGGCAGGAGGGTTACCAGAAGCAGGGGGGCACCAGTGCCAAGTTGGGCTGATTTGATAGCACCAAGTGGCTCCTGCAATCAGCCATCAAAAAGTTGGCAGGCCAGTTTTGTTTTCCAGGGAAAAGCGCCATTGTTTGTGTTTGGGGGCCTGTGGCTGGGAGTGGCCGGCTGGCTCCTGAAAATCGACGTTACGCAGGATGGTTCCTAGACCCAAGGTGGCACCAGTGCCAAGTCGGGCTGGTTTGATAGTACCAAGTTGTTCCTGCAATCTGCCATTCAGAAGCGGGGCGGCTTACTTTTGTTTGCCAGGGAATTGGGCCTAGATTTGTGTCTGGGGGCCTATGGCTGGGAGTGACTGGCTAGGTCCTGAAAAGCTACGATAGGCAGGATGGTGACCAGACCCATGGTGGCACCAGTGCCAAGTTGGGCTGGTTTGATAGTACCAAGTGGCTCCTGCAATCTGCCATCAAAAAGTTGGCAGGCGAGTTTTGTTTTCCAGGGAAAAGCGCCGTTGTTTGTGTTTGGGGCCCTGTGGCTGGGAGTGGCCGGCCGGCTCCTTAGAACCCACGATACGCAGCATGGTTCCCAGACCAGAGGTGGCACCAGTGCCAAGTCGGGCTGGTTTGATAGTACCAAGTGCGTCCTGCAATGTGCCATCCAGAAGCGGGGCAGCTTACTTTAGTTTGCCAGGGAAACGGGCCGAGGTTTGTGTCTGGGGTCCTATTGCTGGGAGTGACCGGCTGGCTCCGGAAAAGCTATGATAGGCAGGATGGTGACCAGACCCATGGTGGCACCAGTGCCAAGTTGGGCTGGTTTGATAGTACCAAGTGGTTCCTGCAATCTGCCATCCAGAAGCGGGGCAGCTTACTTTTGTTTGCCAGGGAAACGGGCCGTTGTTTATGTTTGGGGGCCTATGTCTGGGAGTGGCCGACTGGCTCCTTAGAATCCACGATACGCAGGATGGTTCCCAGACCAGAGGTGGCACCAGTGCCAAGTCGGGCTGGTTTGATACTACCAAGTGGTTCCTGCAATCTGCCATAGAAGCGGGGCAGCTTACTTTTGTTTGCCAGGGAAACGGGCCGAGCTTTGTGTCTGGGGGCCTATGGCTGGGAGTGACCGTCTGGCTCCTGAAAAGCTACGATAGGCAGGATGGTGACCAGAGCCATGGTGGCACCAGTGCCAAGTTGGGCTGGTTTGATAGTACCAAGTGGTTCCTGCAATCTGCCATCAAAAAGTTGGCAGGCGAGTTTTGTTTTCCAGGGAAAAGCGCCGTTGTTTGTGTTTGGGGGCCTGTGGCTGGGAGTGGGCGGATGGTTAATTAGAATCCACGATACGCAGGATGGTTCCCAGACCAGAGGTGGCACCAGTGCCAAGTCGGGCTAGTTTGATGGTGCAAAGTGGCTCCTGCAATCTGCCATCCAGAAGCGGGGTAACTTACTTTTGTTTGCCAGGGAAACGGGCCGAGGTTTTTTTCTGGGGCCCTATGGCTTGGAGTGACCGGCTGCCTCCTGAAAATCGACGTTACGCAGGATGGTTCCCAGATCCAAGGTGGCACCAGTGCCAAGTCGGGCTGGTTTGATAGTACCAAGTGGTTCTTGCAATCTGCCATCCACAAGCGGGGCGGCTTACTTTTGTTTGCCAGGGAAACGGGCTGAGCTTTGTGTCTGGGGGCCTATGGCTGGGAGTGTCCGGCTGGCTCCTGAAAAGCTACGATAGGCAGGATGGTGACCAGACCCATGGTGGCACCAGTGCCAAGTTGGGCTGGTTTGATAGTACCAAGTGGCTCCTGCAATCTGCCATCAAAAAGTTGGCAGGCGAGTTTTGTTTTCCAGGGAAAAGCGCCGTTGTTTGTGTTTGGGGGCCTGTGGCTGGGAGTGCCCGGCTGGGTAATTGGAATCCACGATACGCAGCATGGTTCCCAGACCAGAGGTGGCACCAGTGCCAAGTCGGGCTGGTTTGATAGTACCAAGTGGCTCCTGCAATCTGCCATCCAGAAGCGGGGCAGCTTACTTTTCTTTGCCAGGGAAACGGGCCGAGCTTTGTGTCTGGGGGCCTATGGCTGGGAGTGACCGGCTAGGTCCTGGAAAGCTACGATAGGCAGGATGGTGACCAGACCCATGGTGGCACCAGTGCCAAGTTGGGCTGGTTTGATAGTACCAAGTGGCTCCTGCAATCTGCCATCAAAAAGTTGGCAGGCGAGTTTTGTTTTCCAGGGAAAAGCGCTGTTGTTTGTGTTTGGGGGCCTGTGGCTGGGAGTGGCCGGCCGGCTCCTTAGAACCCACGATACGCAGCATGGTTCCCAGACCAGAGGTGGCACCAGTGCCAAGTCTGGCTGGTTTGATAGTACCAAGTGCGTCCTGCAATGTGCCATCCAGAAGCGGGGCAGCTTACTTTTGTTTGCCAGGGAAACGGGGCGAGCTTTGTGTCTGGGGGCCTATGGCTGGGAGTGACAGGCTGGCTCCTGAAAAGCTACGATAGGCAGGATGGTGACCAGAGCCATGGTGGCACCAGTGCCAAGTTGGGCTGGTTTGATAGTACCAAGTGGCTCCTGCAATCTGCCATCAAAAAGTTGGCAGGCGAGTTTTGTTTTCCAGGGAAAAGCGCCGTTGTTTGTGTTTGGAGGCCTGTGGCTGGGAGAGGCCGGCTGGCTCCTTAGAATCCAAGATACGCAGGATGGTTCCCAGACCTGAGGTGCCACCAGTGCCAAGTTGGGCTGGTTTGATAGTACCAAGTGGTTCCTGCAATCTGCCATCCAGAAGCGGGGCAGCTTACTTTTGTTTGCCAGGGAAACGGGCCGTTGTTTCTGTTTGGGGGCCTGTGGCTGGCAGTGGCCGACTGGCTCCTTAGAATCCACGATACGCAGGATGGTTCCCAGACCAGAGGTGGCACCAGTGCCAAGTCGGGCTGGTTTGATACTACCAAGTGGTTCCTGCAATCTGCCATCCAGAAGCGGGGCAGCTTACTTTTGTTTGCCAGGGAAACGGGCCGAGCTTTGTGTCTGGGGGCCTATGGCTGGGAGTGACCGGCTGGCTCCTGAAAAGCTACGATAGGCAGTATGGTGACCAGACCCATGGTGGCACCAGTGCCTAGTTGGGCTGGTTTTATAGTACCAAGTGGCTCCTGCAATCTGCCATCAAAAAGTTGGCAGGCGAGTTTTGTTTTCCAGGGTAAAGCGCCGTTGTTTGTGTTTGGGGGCCTGTGGCTGGGAGTGGGCGGATGGCTAATTAGAATCCACGATACGCAGGATGGTTCCCAGACCAGAGGTGGCACCAGTGCCAAGTCGGGCTAGTTTGATGGTGCAAAGTGGCTCCTGCAATCTGCCATCCAGAAGCGGGGTAGTTTACTTTTGTTTGCCAGGGAAACGGGCCGAGGTTTGTGTCTGGGGCCCTATGGCTGGGAGTGACCGGCTGGCTCCTCAAAAGCTACGATAGGCAGGAGGGTTACCAGAAGCAGGGGGGCACCAGTGCCAAGTTGGGCTGATTTGATAGCACCAAGTGGCTCCTGCAATCAGCCATCAAAAAGTTGGCAGGCCAGTTTTGTTTTCCAGGGAAAAGCGCCATTGTTTGTGTTTGGGGGCCTGTGGCTGGGAGTGGCCGGCTGGCTCCTGAAAATCGACGTTACGCAGGATGGTTCCTAGACCCAAGGTGGCACCAGTGCCAAGTCGGGCTGGTTTGATAGTACCAAGTTGTTCCTGCAATCTGCCATTCAGAAGCGGGGCGGCTTACTTTTGTTTGCCAGGGAATTGGGCCTAGATTTGTGTCTGGGGGCCTATGGCTGGGAGTGACTGGCTAGGTCCTGAAAAGCTACGATAGGCAGGATGGTGACCAGACCCATGGTGGCACCAGTGCCAAGTTGGGCTGGTTTGATAGTACCAAGTGGCTCCTGCAATCTGCCATCAAAAAGTTGGCAGGCGAGTTTTGTTTTCCAGGGAAAAGCGCCGTTGTTTGTGTTTGGGGCCCTGTGGCTGGGAGTGGCCGGCCGGCTCCTTAGAACCCACGATACGCAGCATGGTTCCCAGACCAGAGGTGGCACCAGTGCCAAGTCGGGCTGGTTTGATAGTACCAAGTGCGTCCTGCAATGTGCCATCCAGAAGCGGGGCAGCTTACTTTAGTTTGCCAGGGAAACGGGCCGAGGTTTGTGTCTGGGGTCCTATTGCTGGGAGTGACCGGCTGGCTCCGGAAAAGCTATGATAGGCAGGATGGTGACCAGACCCATGGTGGCACCAGTGCCAAGTTGGGCTGGTTTGATAGTACCAAGTGGTTCCTGCAATCTGCCATCCAGAAGCGGGGCAGCTTACTTTTGTTTGCCAGGGAAACGGGCCGTTGTTTATGTTTGGGGGCCTATGTCTGGGAGTGGCCGACTGGCTCCTTAGAATCCACGATACGCAGGATGGTTCCCAGACCAGAGGTGGCACCAGTGCCAAGTCGGGCTGGTTTGATACTACCAAGTGGTTCCTGCAATCTGCCATAGAAGCGGGGCAGCTTACTTTTGTTTGCCAGGGAAACGGGCCGAGCTTTGTGTCTGGGGGCCTATGGCTGGGAGTGACCGTCTGGCTCCTGAAAAGCTACGATAGGCAGGATGGTGACCAGAGCCATGGTGGCACCAGTGCCAAGTTGGGCTGGTTTGATAGTACCAAGTGGTTCCTGCAATCTGCCATCAAAAAGTTGGCAGGCGAGTTTTGTTTTCCAGGGAAAAGCGCCGTTGTTTGTGTTTGGGGGCCTGTGGCTGGGAGTGGGCGGATGGTTAATTAGAATCCACGATACGCAGGATGGTTCCCAGACCAGAGGTGGCACCAGTGCCAAGTCGGGCTAGTTTGATGGTGCAAAGTGGCTCCTGCAATCTGCCATCCAGAAGCGGGGTAACTTACTTTTGTTTGCCAGGGAAACGGGCCGAGGTTTTTTTCTGGGGCCCTATGGCTTGGAGTGACCGGCTGCCTCCTGAAAATCGACGTTACGCAGGATGGTTCCCAGATCCAAGGTGGCACCAGTGCCAAGTCGGGCTGGTTTGATAGTACCAAGTGGTTCTTGCAATCTGCCATCCACAAGCGGGGCGGCTTACTTTTGTTTGCCAGGGAAACGGGCTGAGCTTTGTGTCTGGGGGCCTATGGCTGGGAGTGTCCGGCTGGCTCCTGAAAAGCTACGATAGGCAGGATGGTGACCAGACCCATGGTGGCACCAGTGCCAAGTTGGGCTGGTTTGATAGTACCAAGTGGCTCCTGCAATCTGCCATCAAAAAGTTGGCAGGCGAGTTTTGTTTTCCAGGGAAAAGCGCCGTTGTTTGTGTTTGGGGGCCTGTGGCTGGGAGTGCCCGGCTGGGTAATTGGAATCCACGATACGCAGCATGGTTCCCAGACCAGAGGTGGCACCAGTGCCAAGTCGGGCTGGTTTGATAGTACCAAGTGGCTCCTGCAATCTGCCATCCAGAAGCGGGGCAGCTTACTTTTCTTTGCCAGGGAAACGGGCCGAGCTTTGTGTCTGGGGGCCTATGGCTGGGAGTGACCGGCTAGGTCCTGGAAAGCTACGATAGGCAGGATGGTGACCAGACCCATGGTGGCACCAGTGCCAAGTTGGGCTGGTTTGATAGTACCAAGTGGCTCCTGCAATCTGCCATCAAAAAGTTGGCAGGCGAGTTTTGTTTTCCAGGGAAAAGCGCTGTTGTTTGTGTTTGGGGGCCTGTGGCTGGGAGTGGCCGGCCGGCTCCTTAGAACCCACGATACGCAGCATGGTTCCCAGACCAGAGGTGGCACCAGTGCCAAGTCTGGCTGGTTTGATAGTACCAAGTGCGTCCTGCAATGTGCCATCCAGAAGCGGGGCAGCTTACTTTTGTTTGCCAGGGAAACGGGGCGAGCTTTGTGTCTGGGGGCCTATGGCTGGGAGTGACAGGCTGGCTCCTGAAAAGCTACGATAGGCAGGATGGTGACCAGAGCCATGGTGGCACCAGTGCCAAGTTGGGCTGGTTTGATAGTACCAAGTGGCTCCTGCAATCTGCCATCAAAAAGTTGGCAGGCGAGTTTTGTTTTCCAGGGAAAAGCGCCGTTGTTTGTGTTTGGAGGCCTGTGGCTGGGAGAGGCCGGCTGGCTCCTTAGAATCCAAGATACGCAGGATGGTTCCCAGACCTGAGGTGCCACCAGTGCCAAGTTGGGCTGGTTTGATAGTACCAAGTGGTTCCTGCAATCTGCCATCCAGAAGCGGGGCAGCTTACTTTTGTTTGCCAGGGAAACGGGCCGTTGTTTCTGTTTGGGGGCCTGTGGCTGGCAGTGGCCGACTGGCTCCTTAGAATCCACGATACGCAGGATGGTTCCCAGACCAGAGGTGGCACCAGTGCCAAGTCGGGCTGGTTTGATACTACCAAGTGGTTCCTGCAATCTGCCATCCAGAAGCGGGGCAGCTTACTTTTGTTTGCCAGGGAAACGGGCCGAGCTTTGTGTCTGGGGGCCTATGGCTGGGAGTGACCGGCTGGCTCCTGAAAAGCTACGATAGGCAGTATGGTGACCAGACCCATGGTGGCACCAGTGCCTAGTTGGGCTGGTTTTATAGTACCAAGTGGCTCCTGCAATCTGCCATCAAAAAGTTGGCAGGCGAGTTTTGTTTTCCAGGGTAAAGCGCCGTTGTTTGTGTTTGGGGGCCTGTGGCTGGGAGTGGGCGGATGGCTAATTAGAATCCACGATACGCAGGATGGTTCCCAGACCAGAGGTGGCACCAGTGCCAAGTCGGGCTAGTTTGATGGTGCAAAGTGGCTCCTGCAATCTGCCATCCAGAAGCGGGGTAGTTTACTTTTGTTTGCCAGGGAAACGGGCCGAGGTTTGTGTCTGGGGCCCTATGGCTGGGAGTGACCGGCTGGCTCCTCAAAAGCTACGATAGGCAGGAGGGTTACCAGAAGCAGGGGGGCACCAGTGCCAAGTTGGGCTGATTTGATAGCACCAAGTGGCTCCTGCAATCAGCCATCAAAAAGTTGGCAGGCCAGTTTTGTTTTCCAGGGAAAAGCGCCATTGTTTGTGTTTGGGGGCCTGTGGCTGGGAGTGGCCGGCTGGCTCCTGAAAATCGACGTTACGCAGGATGGTTCCTAGACCCAAGGTGGCACCAGTGCCAAGTCGGGCTGGTTTGATAGTACCAAGTTGTTCCTGCAATCTGCCATTCAGAAGCGGGGCGGCTTACTTTTGTTTGCCAGGGAATTGGGCCTAGATTTGTGTCTGGGGGCCTATGGCTGGGAGTGACTGGCTAGGTCCTGAAAAGCTACGATAGGCAGGATGGTGACCAGACCCATGGTGGCACCAGTGCCAAGTTGGGCTGGTTTGATAGTACCAAGTGGCTCCTGCAATCTGCCATCAAAAAGTTGGCAGGCGAGTTTTGTTTTCCAGGGAAAAGCGCCGTTGTTTGTGTTTGGGGCCCTGTGGCTGGGAGTGGCCGGCCGGCTCCTTAGAACCCACGATACGCAGCATGGTTCCCAGACCAGAGGTGGCACCAGTGCCAAGTCGGGCTGGTTTGATAGTACCAAGTGCGTCCTGCAATGTGCCATCCAGAAGCGGGGCAGCTTACTTTAGTTTGCCAGGGAAACGGGCCGAGGTTTGTGTCTGGGGTCCTATTGCTGGGAGTGACCGGCTGGCTCCTGAAAAGCTACGATAGGCAGGATGGTGAACAGACCCATGGTGGCACCAGTGCCAAGTTGGGCTGGTTTGATAGTACCAAGTGGCTCCTGCAATCTGCCATCAAAAATTTGGCAGGCGAGTTTTCTTTTCCAGGGAAAAGCGCCGTTGATTTTGTTTGGGGGCCTGTGGCTGGGAGTGGCCTGCTGGCTCCTTAGAATCCACGATACGCAGCATGGTTCCCAGACCCAAGGTGGCACCAGTGCCAAGTCGGGCTGGTTTGATAGTACCAAGTGGTTCCTGCAATCTGCCATCCAGAAGCGGGGTAGCTTACTTTTGTTTGCCAGGGAAACGGGCCAAGGTTTGTGTCTGGTGGCCTATGGCTGGGAGTGGCCGGCTGGCTCCTGAAAAGCTACGATAGGCAGGATGGTGACCAGACCCATGGTGGCACCAGTGCCAAGTTGGGCTGGTTTGATAGTACCAAGTGGTTCCTGCAATCTGCCATCCAGAAGCGGGGCAGCTTACTTTTGTTTGCCAGGGAAACGGGCCGTTGTTTCTGTTTGGGGGCCTGTGGCTGGGAGTGGCCGACTGGCTCCTTAGAATCCACGATACGCAGGATGGTTCCCAGACCAGAGGTGGCACCAGTGCCAAGTCGGGCTGGTTTGATACTACCAAGTGGTTCCTGCAATCTGCCATCCAGAAGCGGGGCAGCTTACTTTTTTTGCCAGGGTAACGGGCCGATGTTTCTGTTAGGGGGCCTGTGGCTGGGAGTTGCCGACTGGCTCCTTAGAATCCACGATACGCAGGATGGTTCCCAGACCAGAGGTGGCACCAGTGCCAAGTCGGGCTGGTTTGATAGTACCAAGTGGTTCCTGCAATCTGCCATCCAGAAGCGGGGCAGCTTTTGTTTGCCAGGGAAACGGGCCGAGGTTTGTGTCTGGTGGCCTATGGCTGGGAGTGACCGGCTGGCTCCTGAAAAGCTACGATAGGCAGTATGGTGCCCAGACCCATGGTGGCACCAGTGCCAAGTTGGGCTGGTTTGATGGTACCAAGTGGTTCCTGCAATCTGCCATCCAGAAGCGGGGCAGCTTACTTTTGTTTGCCAGGGAAACGGGCCGTTGTTTCTGTTTGGGGGCCTGTGGCTGGCAGTGGCCGACTGGCTCCTTAGAATCCACGATACGCAGGATGGTTCCCAGACCAGAGGTGGCACCAGTGCCAAGTCGGGCTGGTTTGATACTACCAAGTGGTTCCTGCAATCTGCCATCCAGAAGCGGGGCAGCTTACTTTTGTTTGCCAGGGAAACGGGCCGAGCTTTGTGTCTGGGGGCCTATGGCTGGGAGTGACCGGCTGGCTCCTCAAAAGCTACGATAGGCAGGATGGTTACCAGACCCATGGTGGCACCAGTGCCAAGTTGGGCTGATTTGATAGTACCAAGTGGCTCCTGCAATCTGCCATCAAAAAGTTGGCAGGCGAGTTTTGTTTTCCAGGGAAAAGCGCCATTGTTTGTGTTTGGGGGCCTGTGGATGGGAGTGGCCGACTGGCTCCTGAAAATCGCCGTTACGCAGGATGTTTCCTAGAGCCAAGGTGGCACCTGTGCCAAGTCGAGCTGGTTTGATAGTACCAAGTGGTTCCTGCAATCTGCCATTCAGAAGCGGGGCGGCTTACTTTTGTTTGCCAGGGAAACGGGCCGAGGTTTTTGTCTGGGGGCCTATGGCTGGGAGACCCCGGCTAGGTCCTGAAAAGCTACGATAGGCAGGATGGTGACCAGACCCATGGTGGCACCAGTGCCAAGTTGGGCTGGTTTGATAGTACCAAGTGGCTCCTGCAATCTGCCATCAAAAAGATGACAGGCGAGTTTTGTTTTCCAGGGAAAAGCGCCGTTGTTTGTGTTTGGGGGCCTGTGGCTGGGAGTGGCCGGCTGGCTCCTTAGAATCCACGATTCGCAGCATGTTTCCCAGAGCCAAGGTTGCACCAGTACCAATACGGGCTGATTTGATTCTACCAAGTGGCTCCTGCAATCTGCCACCCAGAAGCGGGGCAGCTTACTTTTGTTTGCCAGGGAAACGGGCCGTTGTTTCTGTTTGGGGGCCTGTGGCTCGGAGTGGCCGACTGGCTCCTTAGAATCCACGATACGCAGGATGGTTCCCAGACCCAAGGTGGCACCAGTGCCAAGTTGGGCTGGTTTGATAGTACCAAGTGGTTCCTGCAATCTGCCATCCAGAAGCGGGGTAGCTTACTTTCGTTTGCCAGGGAAACGGGCCAAGGTTTGTGTCTGGGGGCCTATGGCTGGGAGTGACCGGCTGGCTCCGGAAAAGCTATGATAGGCAGGATGGTGACCAGACCCATGGTGGCACCAGTGCCAAGTTGGGCTGGTTTGATAGTACCAAGTGGTTCCTGCAATCTGCCATCCAGAAGCGGGGCAGCTTACTTTTGTTTGCCAGGGAAACGGGCCGTTGTTTATGTTTGGGGGCCTATGTCTGGGAGTGGCCGACTGGCTCCTTAGAATCCACGATACGCAGGATGGTTCCCAGACCAGAGGTGGCACCAGTGCCAAGTCGGGCTGGTTTGATACTACCAAGTGGTTCCTGCAATCTGCCATAGAAGCGGGGCAGCTTACTTTTGTTTGCCAGGGAAACGGGCCGAGCTTTGTGTCTGGGGGCCTATGGCTGGGAGTGACCGTCTGGCTCCTGAAAAGCTACGATAGGCAGGATGGTGACCAGAGCCATGGTGGCACCAGTGCCAAGTTGGGCTGGTTTGATAGTACCAAGTGGTTCCTGCAATCTGCCATCAAAAAGTTGGCAGGCGAGTTTTGTTTTCCAGGGAAAAGCGCCGTTGTTTGTGTTTGGGGGCCTGTGGCTGGGAGTGGGCGGATGGCTAATTAGAATCCACGATACGCAGGATGGTTCCCAGACCAGAGGTGGCACCAGTGCCAAGTCGGGCTAGTTTGATGGTGCAAAGTGGCTCCTGCAATCTGCCATCCAGAAGCGGGGTAACTTACTTTTGTTTGCCAGGGAAACGGGCCGAGGTTTTTTTCTGGGGCCCTATGGCTTGGAGTGACCGGCTGCCTCCTGAAAATCGACGTTACGCAGGATGGTTCCCAGATCCAAGGTGGCACCAGTGCCAAGTCGGGCTGGTTTGATAGTACCAAGTGGTTCTTGCAATCTGCCATCCACAAGCGGGGCGGCTTACTTTTGTTTGCCAGGGAAACGGGCTGAGCTTTGTGTCTGGGGGCCTATGGCTGGGAGTGTCCGGCTGGCTCCTGAAAAGCTACGATAGGCAGGATGGTGACCAGACCCATGGTGGCACCAGTGCCAAGTTGGGCTGGTTTGATAGTACCAAGTGGCTCCTGCAATCTGCCATCAAAAAGTTGGCAGGCGAGTTTTGTTTTCCAGGGAAAAGCGCCGTTGTTTGTGTTTGGGGGCCTGTGGCTGGGAGTGGCCTGCTGGCTCCTTAGAATCCACGATACGCAGGATGGTTCCCAGACCCATGGTGGCACCAGTGCCAAGTCGGGCTGGTTTGATAGTACCAAGTGGCTCCTGCAATCTGCCATCCAGAAGCGGGGCAGCTTACTTTTCTTTGCCAGGGAAACGGGCCGAGCTTTGTGTCTGGGGGCCTATGGCTGGCAGTGACCGGCTAGGTCCTGGAAAGATACGATAGGCAGGATGGTGACCAGACCCATGGTGGCACCAGTGCCAAGTTGGGCTGGTTTGATAGTACCAAGTGGCTCCTGCAATCTGCCATCAAAAAGTTGGCAGGCGAGTTTTGTTTTCCAGGGAAAAGCGCTGTTGTTTATGTTTGGGGGCCTGTGGCTGGGAGTGGCCGGCCGGCTCCTTAGAACCCACGATACGCAGCATGGTTCCCAGACCAGAGGTGGCACCAGTGCCAAGTCTGGCTGGTTTGATAGTACCAAGTGCGTCCTGCAATGTGCCATCCAGAAGCGGGGCAGCTTACTTTTGTTTGCCAGGGAAACGGGGCGAGCTTTGTGTCTGGGGGCCTATGGCTGGGAGTGACAGGCTGGCTCCTGAAAAGCTACGATAGGCAGGATGGTGACCAGAGCCATGGTGGCACCAGTGCCAAGTTGGGCTGGTTTGATAGTACCAAGTGGCTCCTGCAATCTGCCATCAAAAAGTTGGCAGGCGAGTTTTGTTTTCCAGGGAAAAGCGCCGTTGTTTGTGTTTGGAGGCCTGTGGCTGGGATAGGCCGGCTGGCTCCTTAGAATCCAAGATACGCAGGATGGTTCCCAGACCTGAGGTGCCACCAGTGCCAAGTTGGGCTGGTTTGATAGTACCAAGTGGTTCCTGCAATCTGCCATCCAGAAGCGGGGCAGCTTACTTTTGTTTGCCAGAGAAACGGGCCGTTGTTTCTGTTTGGGGGCCTGTGGCTGGCAGTGGCCGACTGGCTCCTTAGAATCCACGATACGCAGGATGGTTCCCAGACCAGAGGTGGCACCAGTGCCAAGTCGGGCTGGTTTGATACTACCAAGTGGTTCCTGCAATCTGCCATCCAGAAGCGGGGCAGCTTACTTTTGTTTGCCAGGGAAACGGGCCGAGCTTTGTGTCTGGGGGCCTATGGCTGGGAGTGACCGGCTGGCTCCTGAAAAGCTACGATAGGCAGTATGGTGACCAGACCCATGGTGGCACCAGTGCCTAGTTGGGCTGGTTTTATAGTACCAAGTGGCTCCTGCAATCTGCCATCAAAAAGTTGGCAGGCGAGTTTTGTTTTCCAGGGTAAAGCGCCGTTGTTTGTGTTTGGGGGCCTGTGGCTGGGAGTGGGCGGATGGCTAATTAGAATCCACGATACGCAGGATGGTTCCCAGACCAGAGGTGGCACCAGTGCCAAGTCGGGCTAGTTTGATGGTGCAAAGTGGCTCCTGCAATCTGCCATCCAGAAGCGGGGTAGTTTACTTTTGTTTGCCAGGGAAACGGGCCGAGGTTTGTGTCTGGGGCCCTATGGCTGGGAGTGACCGGCTGGCTCCTCAAAAGCTACGATAGGCAGGAGGGTTACCAGAAGCAGGGGGGCACCAGTGCCAAGTTGGGCTGATTTGATAGCACCAAGTGGCTCCTGCAATCAGCCATCATAAAGTTGGCAGGCCAGTTTTGTTTTCCAGGGAAAAGCGCCATTGTTTGTGTTTGGGGGCCTGTGGCTGGGAGTGGCCGGCTGGCTCCTGAAAATCGACGTTACGCAGGATGGTTCCTAGACCCAAGGTGGCACCAGTGCCAAGTCGGGCTGGTTTGATAGTACCAAGTTGTTCCTGCAATCTGCCATTCAGAAGCGGGGCGGCTTACTTTTGTTTGCCAGGGAATTGGGCCTAGATTTGTGTCTGGGGGCCTATGGCTGGGAGTGACTGGCTAGGTCCTGAAAAGCTACGATAGGCAGGATGGTGACCAGACCCATGGTGGCACCAGTGCCAAGTTGGGCTGGTTTGATAGTACCAAGTGGCTCCTGCAATCTGCCATCAAAAAGTTGGCAGGCGAGTTTTGTTTTCCAGGGAAAAGCGCCGTTGTTTGTGTTTGGGGCCCTGTGGCTGGGAGTGGCCGGCCGGCTCCTTAGAACCGACGATACGCAGCATGGTTCCCAGACCAGAGGTGGCACCAGTGCCAAGTCGGGCTGGTTTGATAGTACCAAGTGCGTCCTGCAATGTGCCATCCAGAAGCGGGGCAGCTTACTTTTGTTTGCCAGGGAAACGGGCCGAGGTTTGTGTCTGGGGTCCTATTGCTGGGAGTGACCGGCTGGCTCCTGAAAAGCTACGATAGGCAGGATGGTGAACAGACCCATGGTGGCACCAGTGCCAAGTTGGGCTGGTTTGATAGTACCAAGTGGCTCCTGCAATCTGCCATCAAAAATTTGGCAGGCGAGTTTTCTTTTCCAGGGAAAAGCGCCGTTGATTTTGTTTGGGGGCCTGTGGCTGGGAGTGGCCTGCTGGCTCCTTAGAATCCACGATACGCAGCATGGTTCCCAGACCCAAGGTGGCACCAGTGCCAAGTCGGGCTGGTTTGATAGTACCAAGTGGTTCCTGCAATCTGCCATCCAGAAGCGGGGTAGCTTACTTTTGTTTGCCAGGGAAACGGGCCAAGGTTTGTGTCTGGTGGCCTATGGCTGGGAGTGGCCGGCTGGCTCCTGAAAAGCTACGATAGGCAGGATGGTGACCAGACCCATGGTGGCACCAGTGCCAAGTTGGGCTGGTTTGATAGTACCAAGTGGTTCCTGCAATCTGCCATCCAGAAGCGGGGCAGCTTACTTTTGTTTGCCAGGGAAACGGGCCGTTGTTTCTGTTTGGGGGCCTGTGGCTGGGAGTGGCCGACTGGCTCCTTAGAATCCACGATACGCAGGATGGTTCCCAGACCAGAGGTGGCACCAGTGCCAAGTCGGGCTGGTTTGATACTACCAAGTGGTTCCTGCAATCTGCCATCCAGAAGCGGGGCAGCTTACTTTTTTTGCCAGGGTAACGGGCCGATGTTTCTGTTAGGGGGCCTGTGGCTGGGAGTTGCCGACTGGCTCCTTAGAATCCACGATACGCAGGATGGTTCCCAGACCAGAGGTGGCACCAGTGCCAAGTCGGGCTGGTTTGATAGTACCAAGTGGTTCCTGCAATCTGCCATCCAGAAGCGGGGCAGCTTTTGTTTGCCAGGGAAACGGGCCGAGGTTTGTGTCTGGTGGCCTATGGCTGGGAGTGACCGGCTTTCTCCTGAAAAGCTACGATAGGCAGTATGGTGCCCAGACCCATGGTGGCACCAGTGCCAAGTTGGGCTGGTTTGATGGTACCAAGTGGTTCCTGCAATCTGCCATCCAGAAGCGGGGCAGCTTACTTTTGTTTGCCAGGGAAACGGGCCGTTGTTTCTGTTTGGGGGCCTGTGGCTGGCAGTGGCCGACTGGCTCCTTAGAATCCACGATACGCAGGATGGTTCCCAGACCAGAGGTGGCACCAGTGCCAAGTCGGGCTGGTTTGATACTACCAAGTGGTTCCTGCAATCTGCCATCCAGAAGCGGGGCAGCTTACTTTTGTTTGCCAGGGAAACGGGCCGAGCTTTGTGTCTGGGGGCCTATGGCTGGGAGTGACCGGCTGGCTCCTGAAAAGCTACGATAGGCAGTATGGTGACCAGACCCATGGTGGCACCAGTGCCTAGTTGGGCTGGTTTTATAGTAACAAGTGGCTCCTGCAATCTGCCATCAAAAAGTTGGCAGGCGAGTTTTGTTTTCCAGGGTAAAGCGCCGTTGTTTGTGTTTGGGGGCCTGTGGCTGGGAGTGGGCGGATGGCTAATTAGAATCCACGATACGCAGGATGGTTCCCAGACCAGAGGTGGCACCAGTGCCAAGTCGGGCTAGTTTGATGGTGCAAAGTGGCTCCTGCAATCTGCCATCCAGAAGCGGGGTAGTTTACTTTTGTTTGCCAGGGAAACGGGCCGAGGTTTGTGTCTGGGGCCCTATGGCTGGGAGTGACCGGCTGGCTCCTCAAAAGCTACGATAGGCAGGAGGGTTACCAGAAGCAGGGGGGCACCAGTGCCAAGTTGGGCTGATTTGATAGCACCAAGTGGCTCCTGCAATCAGCCATCAAAAAGTTGGCAGGCCAGTTTTGTTTTCCAGGGAAAAGCGCCATTGTTTGTGTTTGGGGGCCTGTGGCTGGGAGTGGCCGGCTGGCTCCTGAAAATCGACGTTACGCAGGATGGTTCCTAGACCCAAGGTGGCACCAGTGCCAAGTCGGGCTGGTTTGATAGTACCAAGTTGTTCCTGCAATCTGCCATTCAGAAGCGGGGCGGCTTACTTTTGTTTGCCAGGGAATTGGGCCTAGATTTGTGTCTGGGGGCCTATGGCTGGGAGTGACTGGCTAGGTCCTGAAAAGCTACGATAGGCAGGATGGTGACCAGACCCATGGTGGCACCAGTGCCAAGTTGGGCTGGTTTGATAGTACCAAGTGGCTCCTGCAATCTGCCATCAAAAAGTTGGCAGGCGAGTTTTGTTTTCCAGGGAAAAGCGCCGTTGGTTGTGTTTGGGGCCCTGTGGCTGGGAGTGGCCGGCCGGCTCCTTAGAACCCACGATACGCAGCATGGTTCCCAGACCAGAGGTGGCACCAGTGCCAAGTCGGGCTGGTTTGATAGTACCAAGTGCGTCCTGCAATGTGCCATCCAGAAGCGGGGCAGCTTACTTTTGTTTGCCAGGGAAACGGGCCGAGGTTTGTGTCTGGGGTCCTATTGCTGGGAGTGACCGGCTGGCTCCTGAAAAGCTACGATAGGCAGGATGGTGAACAGACCCATGGTGGCACCAGTGCCAAGTTGGGCTGGTTTGATAGTACCAAGTGGCTCCTGCAATCTGCCATCAAAAATTTGGCAGGCGAGTTTTCTTTTCCAGGGAAAAGCGCCGTTGATTTTGTTTGGGGGCCTGTGGCTGGGAGTGGCCTGCTGGCTCCTTAGAATCCACGATACGCAGCATGGTTCCCAGACCCAAGGTGGCACCAGTGCCAAGTCGGGCTGGTTTGATAGTACCAAGTGGTTCCTGCAATCTGCCATCCAGAAGCGGGGTAGCTTACTTTTGTTTGCCAGGGAAACGGGCCAAGGTTTGTGTCTGGTGGCCTATGGCTGGGAGTGGCCGGCTGGCTCCTGAAAAGCTACGATAGGCAGGATGGTGACCAGACCCATGGTGGCACCAGTGCCAAGTTGGGCTGGTTTGATAGTACCAAGTGGTTCCTGCAATCTGCCATCCAGAAGCGGGGCAGCTTACTTTTGTTTGCCAGGGAAACGGGCCGTTGTTTCTGTTTGGGGGCCTGTGGCTGGGAGTGGCCGACTGGCTCCTTAGAATCCACGATACGCAGGATGGTTCCCAGACCAGAGGTGGCACCAGTGCCAAGTCGGGCTGGTTTGATACTACCAAGTGGTTCCTGCAATCTGCCATCCAGAAGCGGGGCAGCTTACTTTTTTTGCCAGGGTAACGGGCCGATGTTTCTGTTAGGGGGCCTGTGGCTGGGAGTTGCCGACTGGCTCCTTAGAATCCACGATACGCAGGATGGTTCCCAGACCAGAGGTGGCACCAGTGCCAAGTCGGGCTGGTTTGATAGTACCAAGTGGTTCCTGCAATCTGCCATCCAGAAGCGGGGCAGCTTTTGTTTGCCAGGGAAACGGGCCGAGGTTTGTGTCTGGTGGCCTATGGCTGGGAGTGACCGGCTGGCTCCTGAAAAGCTACGATAGGCAGTATGGTGCCCAGCCCCATGGTGGCACCAGTGCCAAGTTGGGCTGGTTTGATAGTACCAAGTGGCTCCTGCAATCTGCCATCAAAAAGTTGGCAGGCGAGTTTTGTTTTCCAGGGAAAAGCGCCGTTGTTTGTGTTTGGGGGCCTGTGGCTGGGAGTGGCCGGCTGGCTCCTGAAAATCGACGTTACGCAGGATGGTTCCTAGACCCAAGGTGGCACCAGTGCCAAGTCGGGCTGGTTTGATAGTACCAAGTTGTTCCTGCAATCTGCCATTCAGAAGCGGGGCGGCTTACTTTTGTTTGCCAGGGAATTGGGCCTAGATTTGTGTCTGGGGGCCTATGGCTGGGAGTGACTGGCTAGGTCCTGAAAAGCTACGATAGGCAGGATGGTGACCAGACCCATGGTGGCACCAGTGCCAAGTTGGGCTGGTTTGATAGTACCAAGTGGCTCCTGCAATCTGCCATCAAAAAGTTGGCAGGCGAGTTTTGTTTTCCAGGGAAAAGCGCCGTTGTTTGTGTTTGGGGCCCTGTGGCTGGGAGTGGCCGGCCGGCTCCTTAGAACCCACGATACGCAGCATGGTTCCCAGACCAGAGGTGGCACCAGTGCCAAGTCGGGCTGGTTTGATAGTACCAAGTGCGTCCTGCAATGTGCCATCCAGAAGCGGGGCAGCTTACTTTTGTTTGCCAGGGAAACGGGCCGAGGTTTGTGTCTGGGGTCCTATTGCTGGGAGTGTCCGGCTGGCTCCTGAAAAGCTACGATAGGCAGGATGGTGAACAGACCCATGGTGGCACCAGTGCCAAGTTGGGCTGGTTTGATAGTACCAAGTGGCTCCTGCAATCTGCCATCAAAAATTTGGCAGGCGAGTTTTCTTTTCCAGGGAAAAGCGCCGTTGATTTTGTTTGGGGGCCTGTGGCTGGGAGTGGCCTGCTGGATCCTTAGAATCCACGATACGCAGCATGGTTCCCAGACCCAAGGTGGCACCAGTGCCAAGTCGGGCTGGTTTGATAGTACCAAGTGGTTCCTGCAATCTGCCATCCAGAAGCGGGGTAGCTTACTTTTGTTTGCCAGGGAAACGGGCCAAGGTTTGTGTCTGGTGGCCTATGGCTGGGAGTGGCCGGCTGGCTCCTGAAAAGCTACGATAGGCAGGATGGTGACCAGACCCATGGTGGCACCAGTGCCAAGTTGGGCTGGTTTGATAGTACCAAGTGGTTCCTGCAATCTGCCATCCAGAAGCGGGGCAGCTTACTTTTGTTTGCCAGGGAAACGGGCCGTTGTTTCTGTTTGGGGGCCTGTGGCTGGGAGTGGCCGACTGGCTCCTTAGAATCCACGATACGCAGGATGGTTCCCAGACCAGAGGTGGCACCAGTGCCAAGTCGGGCTGGTTTGATACTACCAAGTGGTTCCTGCAATCTGCCATCCAGAAGCGGGGCAGCTTACTTTTTTTGCCAGGGTAACGGGCCGATGTTTCTGTTAGGGGGCCTGTGGCTGGGAGTTGCCGACTGGCTCCTTAGAATCCACGATACGCAGGATGGTTCCCAGACCAGAGGTGGCACCAGTGCCAAGTCGGGCTGGTTTGATAGTACCAAGTGGTTCCTGCAATCTGCCATCCAGAAGCGGGGCAGCTTTTGTTTGCCAGGGAAACGGGCCGAGGTTTGTGTCTGGTGGCCTATGGCTGGGAGTGACCGGCTGGCTCCTGAAAAGCTACGATAGGCAGTATGGTGCCCAGACCCATGGTGGCACCAGTGCCAAGTTGGGCTGGTTTGATGGTACCAAGTGGTTCCTGCAATCTGCCATCCAGAAGCGGGGCAGCTTACTTTTGTTTGCCAGGGAAACGGGCCGTTGTTTCTGTTTGGGGGCCTGTGGCTGGCAGTGGCCGACTGGCTCCTTAGAATCCACGATACGCAGGATGGTTCCCAGACCAGAGGTGGCACCAGTGCCAAGTCGGGCTGGTTTGATACTACCAAGTGGTTCCTGCAATCTGCCATCCAGAAGCGGGGCAGCTTACTTTTGTTTGCCAGGGAAACGGGCCGAGCTTTGTGTCTGGGGGCCTATGGCTGGGAGTGACCGGCTGGCTCCTGAAAAGCTACGATAGGCAGTATGGTGACCAGACCCATGGTGGCACCAGTGCCTAGTTGGGCTGGTTTTATAGTAACAAGTGGCTCCTGCAATCTGCCATCAAAAAGTTGGCAGGCGAGTTTTGTTTTCCAGGGTAAAGCGCCGTTGTTTGTGTTTGGGGGCCTGTGGCTGGGAGTGGGCGGATGGCTAATTAGAATCCACGATACGCAGGATGGTTCCCAGACCAGAGGTGGCACCAGTGCCAAGTCGGGCTAGTTTGATGGTGCAAAGTGGCTCCTGCAATCTGCCATCCAGAAGCGGGGTAGTTTACTTTTGTTTGCCAGGGAAACGGGCCGAGGTTTGTGTCTGGGGCCCTATGGCTGGGAGTGACCGGCTGGCTCCTCAAAAGCTACGATAGGCAGGAGGGTTACCAGAAGCAGGGGGGCACCAGTGCCAAGTTGGGCTGATTTGATAGCACCAAGTGGCTCCTGCAATCAGCCATCAAAAAGTTGGCAGGCCAGTTTTGTTTTCCAGGGAAAAGCGCCATTGTTTGTGTTTGGGGGCCTGTGGCTGGGAGTGGCCGGCTGGCTCCTGAAAATCGACGTTACGCAGGATGGTTCCTAGACCCAAGGTGGCACCAGTGCCAAGTCGGGCTGGTTTGATAGTACCAAGTTGTTCCTGCAATCTGCCATTCAGAAGCGGGGCGGCTTACTTTTGTTTGCCAGGGAATTGGGCCTAGATTTGTGTCTGGGGGCCTATGGCTGGGAGTGACTGGCTAGGTCCTGAAAAGCTACGATAGGCAGGATGGTGACCAGACCCATGGTGGCACCAGTGCCAAGTTGGGCTGGTTTGATAGTACCAAGTGGCTCCTGCAATCTGCCATCAAAAAGTTGGCAGGCGAGTTTTGTTTTCCAGGGAAAAGCGCCGTTGTTTGTGTTTGGGGCCCTGTGGCTGGGAGTGGCCGGCCGGCTCCTTAGAACCCACGATACGCAGCATGGTTCCCAGACCAGAGGTGGCACCAGTGCCAAGTCGGGCTGGTTTGATAGTACCAAGTGCGTCCTGCAATGTGCCATCCAGAAGCGGGGCAGCTTACTTTTGTTTGCCAGGGAAACGGGCCGAGGTTTGTGTCTGGGGTCCTATTGCTGGGAGTGTCCGGCTGGCTCCTGAAAAGCTACGATAGGCAGGATGGTGAACAGACCCATGGTGGCACCAGTGCCAAGTTGGGCTGGTTTGATAGTACCAAGTGGCTCCTGCAATCTGCCATCAAAAATTTGGCAGGCGAGTTTTCTTTTCCAGGGAAAAGCGCCGTTGATTTTGTTTGGGGGCCTGTGGCTGGGAGTGGCCTGCTGGATCCTTAGAATCCACGATACGCAGCATGGTTCCCAGACCCAAGGTGGCACCAGTGCCAAGTCGGGCTGGTTTGATAGTACCAAGTGGTTCCTGCAATCTGCCATCCAGAAGCGGGGTAGCTTACTTTTGTTTGCCAGGGAAACGGGCCAAGGTTTGTGTCTGGTGGCCTATGGCTGGGAGTGGCCGGCTGGCTCCTGAAAAGCTACGATAGGCAGGATGGTGACCAGACCCATGGTGGCACCAGTGCCAAGTTGGGCTGGTTTGATAGTACCAAGTGGTTCCTGCAATCTGCCATCCAGAAGCGGGGCAGCTTACTTTTGTTTGCCAGGGAAACGGGCCGTTGTTTCTGTTTGGGGGCCTGTGGCTGGGAGTGGCCGACTGGCTCCTTAGAATCCACGATACGCAGGATGGTTCCCAGACCAGAGGTGGCACCAGTGCCAAGTCGGGCTGGTTTGATACTACCAAGTGGTTCCTGCAATCTGCCATCCAGAAGCGGGGCAGCTTACTTTTTTTGCCAGGGTAACGGGCCGATGTTTCTGTTAGGGGGCCTGTGGCTGGGAGTTGCCGACTGGCTCCTTAGAATCCACGATACGCAGGATGGTTCCCAGACCAGAGGTGGCACCAGTGCCAAGTCGGGCTGGTTTGATAGTACCAAGTGGTTCCTGCAATCTGCCATCCAGAAGCGGGGCAGCTTTTGTTTGCCAGGGAAACGGGCCGAGGTTTGTGTCTGGTGGCCTATGGCTGGGAGTGACCGGCTGGCTCCTGAAAAGCTACGATAGGCAGTATGGTGCCCAGACCCATGGTGGCACCAGTGCCAAGTTGGGCTGGTTTGATGGTACCAAGTGGTTCCTGCAATCTGCCATCCAGAAGCGGGGCAGCTTACTTTTGTTTGCCAGGGAAACGGGCCGTTGTTTCTGTTTGGGGGCCTGTGGCTGGCAGTGGCCGACTGGCTCCTTAGAATCCACGATACGCAGGATGGTTCCCAGACCAGAGGTGGCACCAGTGCCAAGTCGGGCTGGTTTGATACTACCAAGTGGTTCCTGCAATCTGCCATCCAGAAGCGGGGCAGCTTACTTTTGTTTGCCAGGGAAACGGGCCGAGCTTTGTGTCTGGGGGCCTATGGCTGGGAGTGACCGGCTGGCTCCTGAAAAGCTACGATAGGCAGTATGGTGACCAGACCCATGGTGGCACCAGTGCCTAGTTGGGCTGGTTTTATAGTAACAAGTGGCTCCTGCAATCTGCCATCAAAAAGTTGGCAGGCGAGTTTTGTTTTCCAGGGTAAAGCGCCGTTGTTTGTGTTTGGGGGCCTGTGGCTGGGAGTGGGCGGATGGCTAATTAGAATCCACGATACGCAGGATGGTTCCCAGACCAGAGGTGGCACCAGTGCCAAGTCGGGCTAGTTTGATGGTGCAAAGTGGCTCCTGCAATCTGCCATCCAGAAGCGGGGTAGTTTACTTTTGTTTGCCAGGGAAACGGGCCGAGGTTTGTGTCTGGGGCCCTATGGCTGGGAGTGACCGGCTGGCTCCTCAAAAGCTACGATAGGCAGGAGGGTTACCAGAAGCAGGGGGGCACCAGTGCCAAGTTGGGCTGATTTGATAGCACCAAGTGGCTCCTGCAATCAGCCATCAAAAAGTTGGCAGGCCAGTTTTGTTTTCCAGGGAAAAGCGCCATTGTTTGTGTTTGGGGGCCTGTGGCTGGGAGTGGCCGGCTGGCTCCTGAAAATCGACGTTACGCAGGATGGTTCCTAGACCCAAGGTGGCACCAGTGCCAAGTCGGGCTGGTTTGATAGTACCAAGTTGTTCCTGCAATCTGCCATTCAGAAGCGGGGCGGCTTACTTTTGTTTGCCAGGGAATTGGGCCTAGATTTGTGTCTGGGGGCCTATGGCTGGGAGTGACTGGCTAGGTCCTGAAAAGCTACGATAGGCAGGATGGTGACCAGACCCATGGTGGCACCAGTGCCAAGTTGGGCTGGTTTGATAGTACCAAGTGGCTCCTGCAATCTGCCATCAAAAAGTTGGCAGGCGAGTTTTGTTTTCCAGGGAAAAGCGCCGTTGGTTGTGTTTGGGGCCCTGTGGCTGGGAGTGGCCGGCCGGCTCCTTAGAACCCACGATACGCAGCATGGTTCCCAGACCAGAGGTGGCACCAGTGCCAAGTCGGGCTGGTTTGATAGTACCAAGTGCGTCCTGCAATGTGCCATCCAGAAGCGGGGCAGCTTACTTTTGTTTGCCAGGGAAACGGGCCGAGGTTTGTGTCTGGGGTCCTATTGCTGGGAGTGACCGGCTGGCTCCTGAAAAGCTACGATAGGCAGGATGGTGAACAGACCCATGGTGGCACCAGTGCCAAGTTGGGCTGGTTTGATAGTACCAAGTGGCTCCTGCAATCTGCCATCAAAAAGTTGGCAGGCGAGTTTTCTTTTCCAGGGAAAAGCGCCGTTGATTTTGTTTGGGGGCCTGTGGCTGGGAGTGGCCTGCTGGCTCCTTAGAATCCACGATACGCAGCATGGTTCCCAGACCCAAGGTGGCACCAGTGCCAAGTCGGGCTGGTTTGATAGTACCAAGTGGTTCCTGCAATCTGCCATCCAGAAGCGGGGTAGCTTACTTTTGTTTGCCAGGGAAACGGGCCAAGGTTTGTGTCTGGTGGCCTATGGCTGGGAGTGGCCGGCTGGCTCCTGAAAAGCTACGATAGGCAGGATGGTGACCAGACCCATGGTGGCACCAGTGCCAAGTTGGGCTGGTTTGATAGTACCAAGTGGTTCCTGCAATCTGCCATCCAGAAGCGGGGCAGCTTACTTTTGTTTGCCAGGGAAACGGGCCGTTGTTTCTGTTTGGGGGCCTGTGGCTGGGAGTGGCCGACTGGCTCCTTAGAATCCACGATACGCAGGATGGTTCCCAGACCAGAGGTGGCACCAGTGCCAAGTCGGGCTGGTTTGATACTACCAAGTGGTTCCTGCAATCTGCCATCCAGAAGCGGGGCAGCTTACTTTTTTTGCCAGGGTAACGGGCCGATGTTTCTGTTAGGGGGCCTGTGGCTGGGAGTTGCCGACTGGCTCCTTAGAATCCACGATACGCAGGATGGTTCCCAGACCAGAGGTGGCACCAGTGCCAAGTCGGGCTGGTTTGATAGTACCAAGTGGTTCCTGCAATCTGCCATCCAGAAGCGGGGCAGCTTTTGTTTGCCAGGGAAACGGGCCGAGGTTTGTGTCTGGTGGCCTATGGCTGGGAGTGACCGGCTGGCTCCTGAAAAGCTACGATAGGCAGTATGGTGCCCAGACCCATGGTGGCACCAGTGCCAAGTTGGGCTGGTTTGATAGTACCAAGTGGCTCCTGCAATCTGCCATCAAAAAGTTGGCAGGCGAGTTTTGTTTTCCAGGGAAAAGCGCCGTTGTTTGTGTTTGGGGGCCTGTGGCAGGGAGTGGCCGGCTGGCTCCTTAGAATCCACGATACGCAGGATGGTTCCCCGACCAGAGGTGGCACCAGTGCCAAGTCGGGCTAGTTTGATGGTGCAAAGTGGCTCCTACAATCTGCCATCCAGAAGCGGGGCAGCTTACTTTTGTTTACCAGGGAAACGGGCCTAGGTTTTTTTCTGGGGCCCTATGGCTGGGAGTGACCGGCTGGCTCCTCAAAAGCTACGATAGGCAGGATGGTTACCAGACCCATGGTCGCACCAGTGCCAAGTTGGGCTGATTTGATAGTACCAAGTGGCTCCTGCAATCTGCCATCAAAAAGTTGGCAGGCCAGTTTTGTTTTCCAGGGAAAAGCGCCATTGTTTGTGTTTGGGGGCCTGTGGCTGGGATTGGCCGGCTGGCTCCTGAAAATCAACGTTACGCAGAATGGTTCCTAGACCCAAGGTGGCACCAGTGCCAAGTCGGGCTGGTTTGATAGTACCAAGTGGCTCCTGCAATCTGCCATTCAGAAGCGGGGCGACTTACTTTTGTTTGCCAGGGAAACGGGCCGAGGTTTGTGTCTGGGGGCCTATGGCTGGGAGTGACCGGCTAGGTCTGGAAAAGCTACGATAGGCAGGATGGTGACCAGACCCATGGTGGCACCAGTGCCAAGTTGGGCTGGTTTGATAGTACCAAGTGGCTCCTGCAATCTGCCATCAAAAAGTTGGCAGGCGAGTTTTGTTTTCCAGGGAAAAGCGCGGTTGTTTGTGTTTGGGGGCCTGTGGCTGGGAGTGGCCGGCCGGCTCCTTAGAACTCACGATACGAAGCATGGTTCCCAGACCAGAGGTGGCACCAGTGCCAAGTTGGGCTGGTTTGATAGTACCAAGTGGCTCCTGCAATCTGCCATCCAGAAGCGGGGCAGCTTACTTTTGTTTGCCAGGGAAACGAGCCGAGGTTTGTATCTGGGGTCCTATTTCTGGGAGTGATCGGCTGGCTCCTCAAAAGCTACGATAGGCAGGATGGTTACCAGACCCAGGGTGGCACCAGTGCCAGGTTGGGCTGATTTGATAGTACCAAGTGGCTCCTGCAATCTGCCATCAAAAAGTTGGCAGGCCAGTTTTGTTTTCCAGGGAAAAGCGCCATTGTTTGTGTTTGGGGGCCTGTGGCTGGGAGTGGCCGGCTGGCTCCTGAAAATCGACGTTACGCAGAATGGTTCCTAGACCCAAGGTGGCACCAGTGCCAAGTCGGGCTGGTTTGATAGTACCAAGTGGTTCCTGCAATCTGCCATTCAGAAGCGGGGCGGCTTACTTTTGTTTGCCAGGGAAACGCGCCTAGCTTTGTGTCTGGGGGCCTATGGGTGGGAGTGACCGGCTAGGTCCTGAAAAGCTACGATAGGCAGGATGGTGACCAGACCCATGGTGGCACCAGTGCCAAGTTGGGCTGGTTTGATAGTACCAAGTGGCTCCTGCAATCTGCCATCAAAAAGTTGGCAGGCGAGTTTTGTTTTCCAGGGTAAAGCACCATTGTTTGTGTTTGGGGGCCTGTGGCTGGGAGTGGCCGGCCGGCTCCTTAGAACCCACGATACGCAGCATGGTTCCCAGACCAGAGGTGGCACCAGTGCCAAGTCGGGCTGGTTTGATAGTACCAAGTGCGTCCTGCAATGTGCCATCCAGAAGCGGGGCAGCTTACTTTAGTTTGCCAGGGAAACGGGCCGAGGTTTGTGTCTGGGGGCCTATTGCTGGGAGTGACCGGCTGGCTCCTGAAAACCTACGATAGGCAGGATGGTGACCAGACCCATGGTGGCACCAGTGCCAAGTCGGGCTGGTTTGATAGCACCAAGTGGTTCCTGCAATCTGCCATCCAGAAGCGGGGCAGCTTACTTTTGTTTGCCAGGGAAACGGGCCGATGTTTCTGTTTGGGGACCTGTGGCTGGGAGTGGCCGACTGGCTCCTTAGAATCCACGATACGCAGGATGGTTCCCAGACCAGAGGTGGCACCAGTGCCAAGTCGGGCTGGTTTGATACTACCAAGTGGTTCCTGCAATCTGCCATCCAGAAGCGGGGCAGCTTTTGTTTGCCAGGGAAACGGGCCGAGGTTTGTGTCTGGTGGCCTATGGCTGGGAGTGACCGGCTGGCTCCTGAAAAGCTACGATAGGCAGTATGGTGCCCAGACCCATGGTGGCACCAGTGCCAAGTTGGGCTGGTTTGATAGTACCAAGTGGCTCCTGCAATCTGCCATCAAAAAGTTGGCAGGCGAGTTTTGTTTTCCAGGGAAAAGCGCCGTTGTTTGTGTTTGGGGGCCTGTGGCTGGGAGTGGCCGGATGGCTCCTTAGAATCCACGATACGCAGGATGGTTCCCAGACCTGAGGTGGCACCAGTGCCAAGTTGGGCTGGTTTGATGGTGCAAAGTGGCTCCTGCAATCTGCCATCCAGAAGCGGGGCAGCTTACTTTTGTTTGCCAGGGAAACGGGCCGAGGTTTTTTTCTGGGGCCCTATGGCTGGGAGTGACCGGCTGGCTCATCAAAAGCTACGATAGGCAGGATGGTGAACAGACCCAGGGTGGCACCAGTGCCAAGTTGGGCTGATTTGATAGTACCAAGTGGCTCCTGCAATCTGCCATCAAAAAGTTGGCAGGCCAGTTTTGTTTTCCAGGGAAAAGCGCCATTGTTTGGGTTTGGGGGCCTGTGGCTGGGAGTGGCCGGCTGGCTCCTGAAAATCGACGTTACGCAGGATGGTTCCTAGACCCAAGGTGGCACCAGTGCCAAGTCGGGCTGGTTTGATAGTACCAAGTGGTTCCTGCAATCTGCCATTCAGAAGCGGGGCGGCTTACTTTTGTTTGCCAGGGAAACGGGCCGAGGTTTGTGTCTGGTGGCCTATGGCTGGGAGTGACCGGCTGGCTCCTGAAAAGCTACGATACGCAGGATGGTGACCAGACCCATGGTGGCACCAGTGCCAAGTTGGGCTGGTTTGATGGTACCAAGTGGTTCCTGCAATCTGCCATCCAGAAGCGGGGCAGCTTACTTTTGTTTGCCAGGGAAACGGGCCGTTGTTTGTGTTTGGGGGCCTGTGGCTGGGAGTGGCCGGCTGGCTCCTTAGAACCCACGATACGCAGCATGGTTCCCAGACCAGAGGTGGCACCAGTGCCAAGTTGGGCTGGTTTGATAGTACCAAGTGGCTCCTGCAATCTGCCATCCAGAAGCGGGGCAGCTTACTTTTGTTTGCCAGGGAAACGAGCCGAGGTTTGTGTCTGGGGTCCTATTGCTGGGAGTGACCGGCTGGCTCCGGAAAAGCTACGATAGGCAGGATGGTGACCAGACCCATGGTGGCACCAGTGCCAAGTTGGGCTGATTTGATAGTACCAAGTGGCTCCTGCAATCTGCCATCAAAAAGTTGGCAGGCCAGTTTTGTTTTCCAGGGAAAAGCGCCATTGTTTGTGTTTGGGGGCCTGTGGCTGGGAGTGGCCGGCTGGCTCCTGAAAATCGACGTTACGCAGGATGCTTCCTAGAGCCAAGGTAGCACCTGTGCCAATTCGAGCTGGTTTGATAGTACCAAGTTGTTCCTGCAATCTGCCATTCAGAAGCGGGGCGGCTTACTTTTGTTTGCCAGGGAAACGGGCCGAGCTTTGTGTCTGGGGGCCTATGGCTGGGAGTGACCGGCTAGGTCCTTAAAAGCTACGATAGGCAGGATGGTGACCAGACCCATGGTGGCACCAGTGCCAAGTTGGGCTGGTTTGATAGTACCAAGTGGCTCCTGCAATCTGCCATCAAAAAGATGACAGGCGAGTTTTGTTTTCCAGGGAAAAGCGCCGTTGTTTGTGTTTGGGGGACTATGGCTGGGAGTGGCCGGCTGGCTCCTTAGAACCCACGATACGCAGCATGGTTCCCAGACCAGAGGTGGCACCAGTGCCAAGTTGGGCTGATTTGATTCTACCAAGTGGTTCCTGCAATCTGCCACCCAGAAGCGGGGCAGCTTACTTTTGTTTGCCAGGGAAACGGGCCGAGGTATCTGTCTGGGGCCCTATGGCTGGGAGTGACCGGCTGGCTCCTGAAAAGCTACGATAGGCAGGATGGTTACCAGACCCAGGGTGGCACCAGTGCCAAGTTGGGCTGGTTTGATAGTACCCTGTATGTCCTGCAATCTGCCATCAATAATTTGGCAGGCGAGTTTTGTTTGCCAGGGAAAAGCGCCGTTGTTTGTGTTTGGGGGCCTGTGGCTGGGAGTGGCCGGCTGGCTCCTTAGAATCCACGATACGCAGCATGGTTCCCAGACCCAAGGTGGCACCAGTGCCAAGTCGGGCTGGTTTGATAGTACCAAGTGGTTCCTGCAATCTGCCATCCAGAAGCGGGGTAGCTTACTTTTGTTTGCCAGGGAAACAGGCCAAGGTTTGTGTCTGGGGGCCTATGGCTGGGAGTGACCGGCTAGGTCCTGAAAAGCTACGATAGGCAGGATGGTGACCAGACCCATGGTGGCACCAGTGCCAAGTTGGGCTGGTTTGATAGTACCAAGTGGTTCCTGCAATCTGCCATCCAGAAGCGGGGCAGCTTACTTTTGTTTGCCAGGGAAACGGGCCGTTGTTTCTGTTTGGGGGCCTGTGGCTGGGAGTGGCCGACTGGCTCCTTAGAATCCACGATACGCAGGATGGTTCCCAGACCAGAGGTGGCACCAGTGCCAAGTCGGGCTGGTTTGATACTACCAAGTGGTTCCTGCAATCTGCCATCCAGAAGCGGGGCAGCTTACTTTTGTTTGCCAGGGAAACGGGCCGATGTTTCTGTTTGGGGGCCTGTGGCTGGGAGTTGCCGACTGGCTCCTTAGAATCCACGATACGCAGGATGGTGACCAGACCCAGGGTGGCACCAGTGCCAAGTCGGGCTGGTTTGATACTACCAAGTGGTTCCTGCAATCTGCCATCCAGAAGCGGGGCAGCTTTTGTTTGCCAGGGAAACGGGCCGAGGTTTGTGTCTGGTGGCCTATGGCTGGGAGTGACCGGCTGGCTCCTGAAAAGCTACGATAGGCAGTATGGTGACCAGACCCATGGTGGCACCAGTGCCAAGTTGGGCTGGTTTGATAGTACCAAGTGGCTCCTGCAATCCGCCATCAAAAAGTTGGCAGGCGAGTTTTGTTTTCCAGGGAAAAGCGCCGTTGTTTGTATTTGGGGGCCTGTGGCTGGGAGTGGCCGGCTGGCTCCTTAGAATCCACGATACGCAGGATGGTTCCCAGACCAGAGGTGGCACCAGTGCCAAGTCGGGCTAGTTTGATGGTGCAAAGTGGCTCCTGCAATCTGCCATCCAGAAGCGGGGCAGCTTACTTTTGTTTGCGAGGGAAACGGGCCGAGGTATCTGTCTGGGGCCCTATGGCTGGGAGTGACCGGCTGGCTCCGGAAAAGCTACGATAGGCAGGATTGTGACCAGACCCATGGTGGCACCAGTGCCAAGTTGGGCTGGTTTGATAGTACCAAGTGGCTCCTGCAATCAGCCATCAAAAAGTTGGCAGGCCAGTTTTGTTTTCCAGGGAAAAGCGCCATTGTTTGTGTTTGGGGGCCTGTGGCTGGGAGTGGCCGGCTGGCTCCTGAAAATCGACGTTACGCAGGATGGTTCCTAGACCCAAGGTGGCACCAGTGCCAAGTCGGGCTGGTTTGATAGTACCAAGTGGTTCCTGCAATCTGCCATTCAGAAGCGGGGCATCTTACTTTTGTTTGCCAGGGAAACGGGCCTAGATTTGTGTCTGGGGGCCTATGGCTGGGAGTGACCGGCTAGGTCCTGAAAAGCTACGATAGGCAGGATGGTGACCAGACCCATGGTGGCACCAGTGCCAAGTTGGGCTGGTTTGATAGTACCAAGTGGCTCCTGCAATCTGCCATCAAAAAGATGACAGGCAAGTTTTGTTTTCCAGGGAAAAGCGCCGTTGTTTGTGTTTGGGGGCCTGTGGCTGGGAGTGGCCGGCCGGCTCCTTAGAACCCACGATACGCAGCATGGTTCCCAGACCAGAGCTGGCTCCAGTGCCAAGTCGGGCTGGTTTGATAGTACCAAGTGGCTCCTGCAATCTGCCATCCAGAAGCGGGGCAGCTTACTTTTGTTTGCCAGGGAAACGAGCCGAGGTTTGTGTCTGGGGTCCTATTGCTGGGAGTGACCGGCTGGCTCCGGAAAAGCTACGATAGGCAGGATGGTGACCAGAGCCATGGTGGCACCAGTGCCAAGTTGGGCTGGTTTGATAGTACCAAGTGGCTCCTGCAATCTGCCATCAAAAAGTTGGCAGGCGAGTTTTGTTTTCCAGGGAAAAGCGCCGTTGTTTGTGTTTGGGGGCCTGTGGCTGGGAGTGGCCGGATGGCTCCTTAGAATCCACGATACGCAGCATGGTTCCCAGACCCAAGGTGGCACCAGTGCCAAGTCGGGCTGGTTTGATAATACAAAGTGGCTCCTGCAATCTGCCATCCAGAAGCGGGGCAGCTTACTTTTGTTTGCCAGGGAAACGGGCCGAGGTTTTTTTCTGGGGCCCTATGGCTGGGAGTGACCGGCTGGCTCCTCAAAAGCTACGATAGGCAGGATGGTTAGCAGACCCATGGTGGCACCAGTGCCAAGTTGGGATGGTTTGATAGTACCAAGTGGCTCCTGCAATCTGCCATCAAAAAGTTGGCAGGCCAGTTTTGTTTTCCAGGGAAAAGCGCCATTGTTTGGGTTTGGGGCCTGTGGCTGGGAGTGGCCGGCTGGCTCATGAAAATCGCCGTTACGCAGGATGGTTCCTAGAGCCAAGGTGGCACCTGTGCCAAGTAGAGCTGGTTTGATAGTACCAAGTGGTTCCTGCAATCTGCCACCCAGAAGCGGGGCAGCTTACTTTTGTTTGCCAGGGAAACGGGCCGTTGTTTCTGTTTGGGGGCCTGTGGCTCGGAGTGGCCGACTGGCTCCTTAGAATCCACGATACGCAGGATGGTTCCCAGACCCAAGGTGGCACCAGTGCCAAGTTGGGCTGGTTTGATAGTACCAAGTGGTTCCTGCAATCTGCCATCCAGAAGCGGGGTAGCTTACTTTCGTTTGCCAGGGAAACGGGCCAAGGTTTGTGTCTGGGGGCCTATGGCTGGGAGTGACCGGCTGGCTCCGGAAAAGCTACGATAGGCAGGATGGTGACCAGACCCATGGTGGCACCAGTGCCAAGTTGGGCTGGTTTGATAGTACCAAGTGGTTCCTGCAATCTGCCATCCAGAAGCGGGGCAGCTTACTTTTGTTTGCCAGGGAAACGGGCCGTTGTTTCTGTTTGGGGGCCTATGGCTGGGAGTGGCCAACTGGCTCCTTAGAATCCACGATACGCAGCATGGTTCCCAGACCAGAGGTGGCACCAGTGCCAAGTCGGGCTGGTTTGATACTACCAAGTGGTTCCTGCAATCTGCCATAGAAGCGGGGCAGCATACTTTTGTTTGCCAGGGAAACGGGCCGAGCTTTGTGTCTGGGGGCCTATGGCTGGGAGTGACCGTCTGGCTCCTGAAAAGCTACGATAGGCAGGATGGTGACCAGAGCCATGGTGGCACCAGTGCCAAGTTGGGCTGGTTTGATAGTACCAAGTGGCTCCTGCAATCTGCCATCAAAAAGTTGGCAGGCGAGTTTTGTTTTCCAGGGAAAAGCGCAGTTGTTTGTGTTTGGGGGCCTGTGGCTGGGAGTGGGCGGATGGCTAATTAGAATCCACGATACGCAGGATGGTTCCCAGACCAGAGGTGGCACCAGTGCCAAGTCGGGCTAGTTTGATGGTGCAAAGTGGCTCCTGCAATCTGCCATCCAGAAGCGGGGTAACTTACTTTTGTTTGCCAGGGAAACGGGCCGAGGTTTTTTTCTGGGGCCCTACCGCTGGGAGTGACCGGCTGCCTCCTGAAAATCGACCTTACGCAGGATGGTTCCCAGATCCAAGGTGGCACCAGTGCCAAGTCGGGCTGGTTTGATAGTACCAAGTGGTTCTTGCAATCTGCCATCCACAAGCGGGGCGGCTTACTTTTGTTTGCCAGGGAAACGGGCCGAGGTTTGTGTCTGGGGGCCTATGGCTGGGAGTGTCCGGCTGGCTCCTGAAAAGCTACGATAGGCAGGATGGTGACCAGACCCATGGTGGCACCAGTGCCAAGTTGGGCTGGTTTGATAGTACCAAGTGGCTCCTGCAATCTGCCATCAAAAAGTTGGCAGGCGAGTTTTGTTTTCCAGGGAAAAGCGCCGTTGTTTGTGTTTGGGGGCCTGTGTCTGGGAGTGGCCGGCTGGGTAATTGGAATCCACGATACGCAGCATGGTTCCCAGACCAGAGGTGGCACCAGTGCCAAGTCGGGCTGGTTTGATAGTGCCAAGTGGCTCCTGCAATCTGCCATCCAGAAGCGGGGCAGCTTACTTTTCTTTGCCAGGGAAACGGGCCGAGCTTTGCGTCTGGGGGCCTATGGCTGGGAGTGACCGGCTAGGTCCTGAAAAGCTACGATAGGCAGGATGGTGACCAGACCCATGGTGGCACCAGTGCCAAGTTGGGCTGGTTTGATAGTACCAAGTGGCTCCTGCAATCTGCCATCAAAAAGTTGGCAGGCGAGTTTTGTTTTCCAGGGAAAAGCGCCGTTGTTTGTGTTTGGGGGCCTGTGGCTGGGAGTGGCCGGCCGGCTCCTTAGAACCCACGATACGCAGCATGGTTCCCAGACCAGAGGTGGCACCAGTGCCAAGTCTGGCTGGTTTGATAGTACCAAGTGGCTCCTGCAATCTGCCATCCCGAAGCGGGGCAGCTTACTTTTGTTTGCCAGGGAAACGGACCGAGGTTTGTGTCTGGGGGCCTATGGCTGGGAGTGACCGGCTGGCTCCTGAAAAGCTACGATAGGCAGGATGGTGACCAGACCCATGGTGGCACCAGTGCCAAGTTGGGCTGGTTTGATAGTACCAAGTGGCTCCTGCAATCTGCCATCAAAAAGTTGGCAGGCGAGTTTTGTTTCCCAGGGAAAAGCGCCGTTGTTTGTGTTTGGAGGCCTGTGGCTGGGAGAGGCCGGCTGGCTCCTTAGAATCCAAGATACGCAGGATGGTTCCCAGACCTGAGGTGCCACCAGTGCCAAGTTGGGCTGGTTCGATAGTACCAAGTGGTTCCTGCAATCTGCCATCCAGAAGCGGGGCAGCTTACTTTTGTTTGCCAGGGAAACGGGCCGTTGTTTCTGTTTGGGGGCCTGTGGCTGGCAGTGGCCGACTGGCTCCTTAGAATCCACGATACGCAGGATGGTTCCCAGACCAGAGGTGGCACCAGTGCCAAGTCGGGCTGGTTTGATACTACCAAGTGGTTCCTGCAATCTGCCATCCAGAAGCGGGGCAGTTTACTTTTGTTTGCCAGGGAAACGGGCCGAGCTTTGTGTCTGGGGGCCTATGGCTGGGAGTGACCGGCTGGCTCCTGAAAAGCTACGATAGGCAGTATGGTGACCAGACCCATGGTGGCACCAGTGCCTAGTTGGGCTGGTTTGATAGTACCAAGTGGCTCCTGCAATCTGCCATCAAAAATTTGGCAGGCGAGTTTTGTTTTCCAGGGTAAAGCGCCGTTGTTTGTGTTTGGGGGCCTGTGGCAGGGAGTGGCCGGCTGGCTCCTTAGAATCCACGATACGCAGGATGGTTCCCAGACCAGAGGTGGCACCAGTGCCAAGTCGGGCTAGTTTGATGGTGCAAAGTGGCTCCTACAATCTACCATCCAGAAGCGGGGCAGCTTACTTTTGTTTACCAGGGAAACGGGCCGAGGATTTTTCTGGGGCCCTATGGCTGGGAGTGACCGGCTGGCTCCTGAAAAGCTACGATAGGCAGGATGGTGACCAGACCCATGGTGGCACCAGTGCCAAGTTGGGCTGGTTTGATAGCACTAAGTGGTTCCTGCAATCTGCCATCCAGAAGCGGGGCAGCTTACTTTTGTTTGCCAGGGAAACGGGCCGATGTTTCTGTTTGGGGGCCTGTGGCTGGGAGTGGCCGACTGGCTCCTTAGAATCCACGATACGCAGGATGGTTCCCAGACCCATGGTCGCACCAGTGCCAAGTCGTGCTGGTTTGATAGTACCAAGTGGTTCCTGCAATCTGCCATCCAGAAGCGGGGTAGCTTACTTTTGTTTGCCAGGGAAACGGGCCAAGGTTTGTGTCTGGGGGCCTATGGCTGGGAGTGACCGGCTGGCTCCTGAAAAGCTACGATAGGCAGGATGGTGACCAGACCCATGGTGGCACCAGTGCCAAGTTGGGCTGGTTTGATAGTACCAAGTGGTTGCTGCAATCTGCCATCCAGAAGCGGGGCAGCTTACTTTTGTTTGCCAGGGAAACGGGCCGTTGTTTCTGTTTGGGGGCCTGTGGCTGTGAGTGGCCGGATGGCTCCTTAGAATCCACGATACGCAGGATGGTTCCCAGACCAGAGGTGGCACCAGTGCCAAGTTGGGCTGGTTTGATGGTGCAAAGTGGCTCCTGCAATCTGCCATCCAGAAGCGGGGCAGCTTACTTTTGTTTGCCAGGGAAACGGGCCGAGGTTTTTTTCTGGGGCCCTATGGCTGGGAGTGACCGGCTGGCTCATCAAAAGCTACGATAGGAAGGATGGTGAACAGACCCAGGGTGGCACCAGTGCCAAGTTGGGCTGATTTGATAGTACCAAGTGGCTCCTGCAATCTGCCATCAAAAAGTTGGCAGGCCAGTTTTGTTTTCCAGGGAAAAGCGCCATTGTTTGGGTTTGGGGGCCTGTGGCTGGGAGTGGCCGGCTGGCTCCTGAAAATCGACGTTACGCAGGATGGTTCCTAGACCCAAGGTGGCACCAGTGCCAAGTCGGGCTGGTTTGATAGTACCAAGTGGTTCCTGCAATCTGCCTTTCAGAAGCGGGGCAGCTTACTTTTGTTTGCCAGGGAAACGGGCCTAGCTTTGTGTCTGGGGGCCTATGGCTGGGAGTGACCGGCTATGTCCTTAAAAGCTACGATACGCAGGATGGTGACCAGACCCATGGTGGCACCAGTGCCAAGTTGGGCTGGTTTGATAGTACCAAGTGGCTCCTGCAATCTGCCATCAAAAAGTTGGCAGGCGAGTTTTGTTTTCCAGGGAAAAGCGCCGTTGTTTGTGTTTGGGGGCCTGTGGCTGGGAGTGGCCGGCCGGCTCCTTAGAACCCACGATACGCAGCATGGTTCCCAGACCCAAGGTGGCACCAGTGCCAAGTTGGGCTGGTTTGATAGTACCAAGTGGCTCCTGCAATCTGCCATCCAGAAGCGGGGCAGCTTACTTTTCTTTGCCAGGGAAACGGGCCGAGGTTTGTGTCTGGGGTCCTATTGCTGGGAGTGACCGGCTGGCTCCGGAAAAGCTACGATAGGCAGGATGGTGACCAGACCCATGGTGGCACCAGTGCCAAGTTGGGCTGATTTGATAGTACCAAGTGGCTCCTGCAATCTGCCATCAAAAAGTTGGCAGGCGAGTTTTGTTTTCCAGGGAAAAGTGCCATTGTTTGTGTTTGGGGGCCTGTGGCTGGGAGTGGCCGGCTGGCTTCTGAAAATCGACGTTACGCAGGATGCTTCCTAGAGCCAAGGTAGCACCTGTGCCAATTCGAGCTGGTTTGATAGTACCAAGTGGTTCCTGCAATCTGCCATTCAGAAGCGGGGCGGCTTACTTTTGTTTGCCAGGGAAACGGGCCGAGCTTTGTGTCTGGGGGCCTATGGCTGGGAGTGACCGGCTAGGTCCTTAAAAGCTACGATAGGCAGGATGGTGACCAGACCCATGGTGGCACCAGTGCCAAGTTGGGCTGGTTTGATAGTACCAAGTGCTCGTGCAATCTGCCATCAAAAAGATGACAGGCGAGTTTTGTTTTCCAGGGAAAAGCGCCGTTGTTTGTGTTTGGGGGACTATGGCTGGGAGTGGCCGGCCGGCTCCTTAGAACCCACGATACGCAGCATGGTTCCCAGACCCGAGGTGGCACCAGTGCCAAGTTGGGCTGATTTGATTCTACCAAGTGGTTCCTGCAATCTGCCATCCAGAAACGGGGCAGCTTACTTTTGTTTGCCAGGGAAACGGGCCGAGGTATCTGTCTGGGGCCCTATGGCTGGGAGTGACCGGCTGGCTCCTGAAAAGCTACGATAGGCAGGATGGTTACCAGACCCAGGGTGGCACCAGTGCCAAGTTGGGCTGGTTTGATAGTACCCTGTATGTCCTGCAATCTGCCATCAATAATTTGGCAGGCGAGTTTTGTTTGCCAGGGAAAAGCGCCGTTGTTTGTGTTTGGGGGCCTGTGGCTGGGAGTGGCCGGCTGGCTCCTTAGAATCCACGATATGCAGCATGGTTCCCAGACCCAAGGTGGCACCAGTGCCAAGTCGGGCTGGTTTGATAGTACCAAGTGGTTCCTGCAATCTGCCATCCAGAAGCGGGGTAGCTTACTTTTGTTTGCCAGGGAAACGGGCCAAGGTTTGTGTCTGGGGGCCTATGGCTGGGAGTGACCGGCTGGCTCCTGAAAAGCTACGATAGGCAGGATGGTGACCAGACCCATGGTCCACCAGTGCCAAGTTGGGCTGGTTTGATAGTACCAAGTGGTTCCTGCAATCTGCCATCCAGAAGCGGGGCAGCTTACTTTTGTTTGCCAGGGAAACGGGCCGTTGTTTCTGTTTGGGGGCCTGTGGCTGGGAGTGGCCGACTGGCTCCTTAGAATCCACGATACGCAGGATGGTTCCCAGACCAGAGGTGGCACCAGTGCCAAGTCGGGCTGGTTTGATACTACCAAGTGGTTCCTGCAATCTGCCATCCAGAAGCGGGGCAGCTTTTGTTTGCCAGGGAAACGGGCCGAGGTTTGTGTCTGGTGGCCTATGGCTGGGAGTGACCGTCTGGCTCCTGAAAAGCTACGATAGGCAGTATGGTGACCAGACCCATGGTGGCACCAGTGCCAAGTTGGGCTGGTTTGATAGTACCAAGTGGCTCCTGCAATCTGCCATCAAAAAGTTGGCAGGCGAGTTTTGTTTTCCAGGGAAAAGCGCCGTTGTTTTTATTTGGGGGCCTGTGGCTGGGAGTGGCCGGATGGCTCCTTAGAATCCACGATACGCAGGATGGTTCCCAGACCAGAGGTGGCACCAGTGCCAAGTCGGGCTAGTTTGATGGTGCAAAGTGGCTCCTGCAATCTGCCATCCAGAAGCGGGGCAGCTTACTTTTGTTTGCGAGGGAAACGGGCCGAGGTATCTGTCTGGGGCCCTATGGCTGGGAGTGACCGGCTGGCTCCGGAAAAGCTACGATAGGCAGGATGGTGACCAGACCCATGGTGGCACCAGTGCCAAGTTGGGCTGGTTTGATAGTACCAAGTGGCTCCTGCAATCAGCCATCAAAAAGTTGGCAGGCCAGTTTTGTTTTCCAGGGAAAAGCGCCATTGTTTGTGTTTGGGGGCCTGTGGCTGGGAGTGGCCGGCTGGCTCCTGAAAATCGACGTTACGCAGGATGGTTCCTAGACCCAAGGTGGCACCAGTGCCAAGTCGGGCTGGTTTGATAGTACCAAGTGGTTCCTGCAATCTGCCATTCAGAAGCGGGGCATCTTACTTTTGTTTGCCAGGGAAACGGGCCGAGGTTTGTGGCTGGGGGCCTATGGCTGGGAGTGACCGGCTAGGTCCTGAAAAGCTACGATAGGCAGGATGGTGACCAGACCCATGGTGGCACCAGTGCCAAGTTGGGCTGGTTTGATAGTACCAAGTGGCTCCTGCAATCTGCCATCAAAAAGATGACAGGCAAGTTTTGTTTTCCAGGGAAAAGCGCCGTTGTTTGTGTTTGGGGGCCTGTGGCTGGGAGTGGCCGGCCGGCTCCTTAGAACCCACGATACGCAGCATGGTTCCCAGACCAGAGGTGGCTCCAGTGCCAAGTCGGGCTGGTTTGATAGTACCAAGTGGCTCCTGCAATCTGCCATCCAGAAGCGGGGCAGCTTACTTTTGTTTGCCAGGGAAACGAGCCGAGGTTTGTGTCTGGGGTCCTATTGCTGGGAGTGACCGGCTGGCTCCGGAAAAGCTACGATAGGCAGGATGGTGACCAGAGCCATGGTGGCACCAGTGCCAAGTTGGGCTGGTTTGATAGTACCAAGTGGCTCCTGCAATCTGCCATCAAAAAGTTGGCAGGCGAGTTTTGTTTTCCAGGGAAAAGCGCCGTTGTTTGTGTTTGGGGGCCTGTGGCTGGGAGTGGCCTGCTGGCTCCTTAGAATCCACGATACGCAGGATGGTTCCCAGACCCATGGTGGCACCAGTGCCAAGTCGGGCTGGTTTGATAGTACCAAGTGGTTCCTGCAATCTGCCATCCAGAAGCGGGGTAGCTTACTTTTGTTTGCCAGGGAAACGGGCCAAGGTTTGTGTCTGGGGGCCTATGGCTGGGAGTGACCGGCTGGCTCCTGAAAAGCTACGATAGGCAGGATGGTGACCAGACCTGAGGTGCCACCAGTGCCAAGTTGGGCTGGTTTGATAGTACCAAGTGGTTCCTGCAATCTGCCATCCAGAAGCGGGGCAGCTTACTTTTGTTTGCCAGGGAAACGGGCCGTTGTTTCTGTTTGGGGGCCTGTGGCTGGGAGTGGCCGACTGGCTCCTTAGAATCCACGATACGCAGGATGGTTCCCAGACCAGAGGTGGCACCAGTGCCAAGTCGGGCTGGTTTGATACTACCAAGTGGTTCCTGCAATCTGCCCTCCAGAAGCGGGGCAGCTTACTTTTGTTTGCCAGGGAAACGGGCCGATGTTTCTGTTTGGGGGCCTGTGGCTGGGAGTTGCCGACTGGCTCCTTAGAATCCACGATACGCAGGATTGTTCCCAGACCAGAGGTGGCACCAGTGCCAAGTCGGGCTGGTTTGATACTACCAAGTGGTTCCTGCAATCTGCCATCCAGAAGCGGGGCAGCTTTTGTTTGCCAGGGAAACGGGCTGAGGTTTGTGTCTGGGGGCCTATGGCTGGGAGTGACCGGCTGGCTCCTGAAAAGCTACGATAGGCAGTATGTTGACCAGACCCATGGTGGCACCAGTGCCAAGTTGGGCTGATTTGATAGTACCAAGTGGCTCCTGCAATCTGCCATCAAAAAGTTGGCAGGCGAGTTTTGTTTTCCAGGGAAAAGCGCCATTGTTTGTGTTTGGGGGCCTGTGGCTGGGAGTGGCCGGCTGGCTCCTGAAAATCGACGTTACGCAGGATGCTTCCTAGAGCCAAGGTAGCACCTGTGCCAATTCGAGCTGTTTTGATAGTACCAAGTGGTTCCTGCAATCTGCCATCCAGAAGCGGGGCAGCTAACTTTTGTTTGCCAGGGAAACGGGCCGAGGTTTTTTTCTGGGGCCCTATGGCTGGGAGTGACCGGCTGGCTCCTCAAAAGCTACGATAGGCAGGATGGTTAGCAGACCCATGGTGGCACCAGTGCCAAGTTGGGCTGATTTGATAGTACCAAGTGGCTCCTGCAATCTGCCATCAAAAAGTTGGCAGGCGAGTTTTGTTTTCCAGGGAAAAGCGCCATTGTTTGTGTTTTGGGGCCTGTGGCTGGGAGTGGCCGGCTGGCTCATGAAAATCGCCGTTATGCAGGATGGTTCCTAGAGCCAAGGTGGCACCTGTGCCAAGTCGAGCTGGTTTGATAGTACCAAGTGGTTCCTGCAATCTGCCATTCAGAAGCGGGGCGGCTTACTTTTGTTTGCCAGGGAAACGGGCAGAGCTTTGTGTCTGGGGCCTATGGCTGGGAGTGACCGGCTGGCTCCTGAAAAGCTACGATACGCAGGATGGTGACCAGACCCATGGTGGCACCAGTGCCAAGTTGGGCTGGTTTGATAGTACCAAGTGGCTCCTGCAATCTGCCATCAAAAAGTTGGCAGGCGAGTTTTGTTTTCCAGGGAAAAGCGCCGTTGTTTGTGTTTGGGGGCCTGTGGCTGGGAGTGGCCGGCTGGCTCCTTAGAATCCACGATACGCAGCATGTTTCCCAGAGCCAAGGTTGCACCAGTACGAAGTCGGGCTGGTTCGATAGTACCAAGTGGTTCCTGCAATCTGCCATCCAGAAGCGGGGCAGCTTACTTTTGTTTGCCAGGGGAACGGGCCGTTGTTTCTGTTTGGGGGCCTGTGGCTGGGAGTGGCCGACTGGCTCCTTAGAATCCACGATACGCAGGATGGTTCCCAGATCCAAGGTGGCAACAGTGCCAAGTCGGGCTGGTTTGATACTACCAAGTGGTTCCTGCAATCTGCCATCCAGAAGCGGGGTAGCTTACTTTTGTTTGCCAGGGAAACGGGCCAAGGTTTGTGTCTGGGGGCCTATGGCTGGGAGTGACCGGCTGGCTCCGGAAAAGCTACGATAGGCAGGATGGTGACCAGACCCATGGTGGCACCAGTGCCAAGTTGGGCTGGTTTCATAGTACCAAGTGGTTCCTGCAATCTGCCATCCAGAAGCGGGGCAGCTTACTTTTGTTTGCCAGGGAAACGGGCCGTTGTTTATGTGTGGGGGCCTATGGCTGGGAGTGGCCGACTGGCTCCTTAGAATCCACGATACGCAGGATGGTTCCCAGACCAGAGGTGGCACCAGTGCCAAGTCGGGCTGGTTTGATACTACCAAGTGGTTCCTGCAATCTGCCATAGAAGCGGGGCAGCTTACTTTTGTTTGCCAGGGAAACGGGCCGAGCTTTGTGTCTGGGGGCCTATGGCTGGGAGTGACCGTCTGGCTCCTGAAAAGCTACGATAGGCAAGATGGTGACCAGAGCCATGGTGGCACCAGTGCCAAGTTGGGCTGGTTTGATAGTAACAAGTGGCTCCTGCAATCTGCCATCAAAAAGTTGGCAGGCGAGTTTTGTTTTCCAAGGAAAAGCGCAGTTGTTTGTGTTTGGGGGCCTGTGGCTGGGAGTGGGCGGATGGCTAATTAGAATCCACGATACGCAGGATGGTTCCCAGACCAGAGGTGGCACCAGTGCCAAGTCGGGCTAGTTTGATGGTGCAAAGTGGCTCCTGCAATCTGCCATCCAGAAGCGGGGTAACTTACTTTTGTTTGCCAGGGAAACGGGCCGAGGTTTTTTTCTGGGGCCCTATGGCTGGGAGTGACCGGCTGCCTCCTGAAAATCGACGTTACGCAGGATGGTTCCCAGATCCAAGGTGGCACCAGTGCCAAGTCGGGCTGGTTTGATAGTACCAAGTTCTTGCAATCTGCCATCCACAAGCGGGGCGGCTTACTTTTGTTTGCCAGGGAAACGGGCCGAGGTTTGTGTCTGGGGGCCTATGGCTGGGAGTGTCCGGCTGGCTCCTGAAAAGCTACGATAGGCAGGATGGTGACCAGACCCATGGTGGCACCAGTGCCAAGTTGGGCTGGTTTGATAGTACCAAGTGGCTCCTGCAATCTGCCATCAAAAAGTTGGCAGGCGAGTTTTGTTTTCCAGGGAAAAGCGCCGTTGTTTGTGTTTGGGGGCCTGTGGCTGGGAGTGGCCGGCTGGGTAATTGGAATCCACGATACGCAGCATGGTTCCCAGACCAGAGGTGGCACCAGTGCCAAGTCGGGCTGGTTTGATAGTGCCAAGTGGCTCCTGCAATCTGCCATCCAGAAGCGGGGCAGCTTACTTTTCTTTGCCAGGGAAAAGGGCCGAGCTTTGCGTCTGGGGGCCTATGGCTGGGAGTGACCGGCTAGGTCCTGAAAAGCTACGATAGGCAGGATGGTGACCAGACCCATGGTGGCACCAGTGCCAAGTTGGGCTGGTTTGATAGTACCAAGTGGCTCCTGCAATCTGCCATCAAAAAGTTGGCAGGCGAGTTTTGTTTTCCAGGGAAAAGCGCCGTTGTTTGTGTTTGGGGGCCTGTGGCTGGGAGTGGCCGGCCGGCTCCTTAGAACCCACGATACGCAGCATGGTTCCCAGACCTGAGGTGGCACCAGTGCCCAGTCTGGCTGGTTTGATAGTACCAAGTGGCTCCTGCAATCTGCCATCCAGAAGCGGGGCAGCTTACTTTTGTTTGCCAGGGAAACGGGCCGAGGTTTGTGTCTCGGGGCCTATGGCTGGGAGTGACCGGCTGGCTCCTGAAAAGCTACGATAGGCAGGATGGTGACCAGACCCATGGTGGCACCAGTGCCTAGTTGGGCTGGTTTGATAGTACCAAGTGGCTCCTGCAATCTGCCATCAAAAAGTTGGCAGGCGAGTTTTGTTTTCCAGGGTAAAGCGCCGTTGTTTGTGTTTGGGGGCCTGTGGCTGGGAGTGGGCGGATGGCTAATTAGAATCCACGATACGCAGGATGGTTCCCAGACCAGAGGTGGCACCAGTGCCAAGTCGGGCTAGTTTGATGGTGCAAAGTGGCTCCTGCAATCTGCCATCCAGAAGCGGGGTAGTTTACTTTTGTTTGCCAGGGAAACGGGCCGAGGTTTGTGTCTGGGGCCCTATGGCTGGGAGTGACCGGCTGGCTCCTCAAAAGCTACGATAGGCAGGAGGGTTACCAGAAGCAGGGGGGCACCAGTGCCAAGTTGGGCTGATTTGATAGCACCAAGTGGCTCCTGCAATCAGCCATCAAAAAGTTGGCAGGCCAGTTTTGTTTTCCAGGGAAAAGCGCCATTGTTTGCGTTTGGGGGCCGGTGGTTGGGAGTGGCCGGCTGGCTCCTGAAAATCGACGTTACGCAGAATGGTTCCTAGACCCAAGGTGGCACCAGTGCCAAGTCGGGCTGGTTTGATAGTACCAAGTGGTTCCTGCAATCTGCCATTCAGAAGCGGGGCGGCTTACTTTTGTTTGCCAGGGAAACGCGCCTAGCTTTGTGTCTGGGGGCCTATGGCTGGGAGTGACCGGCTAGGTCCTGAAAAGCTACGATAGGCAGGATGGTGACCAGACCCATGGTGGCACCAGTGCCAAGTTGGGCTGGTTTGATAGTACCAAGTGGCTCCTGCAATCTGCCATCAAAAAGTTGGCAGGCGAGTTTTGTTTTCCAGTGAAAAACACCATTGTTTGTGTTTGGGGGCCTGTGGCTGGGAGTGGCCGGCCGGCTCCTTAGAACCCACGATACGCAGCATGGTTCCCAGACCAGAGGTGGCACCAGTGCCAAGTCGGGCTGGTTTGATAGTACCAAGTGCGTCCTGCAATGTGCCATCCAGAAGCGGGGCAGCTTACTTTAGTTTGCCAGGGAAACGGGCCGAGGTTTGTGTCTGGGGGCCTATTGCTGGGAGTGACCGGCTGGCTCCTGAAAACCTACGATAGGCAGGATGGTGACCAGACCCATGGTGGCACCAGTGCCAAGTCGGGCTGGTTTGATAGCACCAAGTGGTTCCTGCAATCTGCCATCCAGAAGCGGGGCAGCTTACTTTTGCTTGCCAGGGAAACGGGCCGATGTTTCTGTTTGGGGACCTGTGGCTGGGAGTGGCCGACTGGCTCCTTAGAATCCACGATACGCAGGATGGTTCCCAGACCCATGGTGGCACCAGTGCCAAGTCGGGCTGGTTTGATAGTACCAAGTGGTTCCTGCAATCTGCCATCCAGAAGCGGGGTAGCTTACTTTTGTTTGCCAGGGAAACGGGCCAAGGTTTGTGTCTGGGGGCCTATGGCTGGGAGTGACCGGCTGGCTCCTGAAAAGCTACGATAGGCAGGATGGTGACCAGACCCATGGTGGCACCAGTGCCAAGTTGGGCTGGTTTGATAGTACCAAGTGGCTCCTGCAATCTGCCATCCAGAAGCGGGGCAGCTTACTTTTGTTTGCCAGGGAAACGGGCCGTTGTTTCTGTTTGGGGGCCTGTGGCTGGGAGTGGCCGACTGGCTCCTTAGAATCCACGATACGCAGGATGGTTCCCAGACCAGAGGTGGCACCAGTGCCAAGTCGGGCAGGTTTGATACTACCAAGTGGTTCCTGCAATCTGCCCTCCAGAAGCGGGGCAGCTTACTTTTGTTTGCCAGGGAAACGGGACGATGTTTCTGTTTGGGGGCCTGTGGCTGGGAGTTGCCGGCTGGCTCCTGAAAATCGACGTTACGCAGGATGGTTTCTAGACCCAAGGTGGCACCAGTGCCAAGTCGGGCTGGTTTGATAGTACCAAGTGGTTCCTGCAATCTGCCATTCAGAAGCGGGGCGGCTTACTTTTGTTTGCCAGGGAAACGGGCCTAGTTTTGTGTCTGGGGGCCTATGGCTGGGAGTGACCGGCTAGGTCCTGAAAAGCTACGATAGGCAGGATGGTGACCAGACCCATGGTGGCACCAGTGCCAAGTTGGGCTGGTTTGATAGTACCAAGTGGCTCCTGCAATCTGCCATCAAAAAGATGACAGGCAAGTTTTGTTTTCCAGGGAAAAGCGCCGTTGTTTGTGTTTGGGGGCCTGTGGCTGGGAGTGGGCGGATGGCTAATTAGAATACACGATACGCAGGATGGTTCCCAGACCAGAGGTGGCACCAGTGCCAAGTCGGGCTAGTTTGATGGTGCAAAGTGGCTCCTGCAATCTGCCATCCAGAAGCGGGGTAGTTTACTTTTGTTTGCCAGGGAAACGGGCCGAGGTTTGTGTCTGGGGCCCTATGGCTGGGAGTGACCGGCTGGCTCCTCAAAAGCTACGATAGGCAGGAGGGTTACCAGAAGCAGGGGGGCACCAGTGCCAAGTTGGGCTGATTTGATAGTACCAAGTGGCTCCTGCAATCTGCCATCAAAAAGTTGGCAGGCGAGTTTTGTTTTCCAGGGAAAAGCGCCATTGTTTGTGTTTTGGGGCCTGTGGCTGGGAGTGGCCGGCTGGCTCATGAAAATCGCCGTTATGCAGGATGGTTCCTAGAGCCAAGGTGGCACCTGTGCCAAGTCGAGCTGGTTTGATAGTACCAAGTGGTTCCTGCAATCTGCCATTCAGAAGCGGGGCGGCTTACTTTTGTTTGCCAGGGAAACGGGCAGAGCTTTGTGTCTGGGGCCTATGGCTGGGAGTGACCGGCTGGCTCCTGAAAAGCTACGATACGCAGGATGGTGACCAGACCCATGGTGGCACCAGTGCCAAGTTGGGCTGGTTTGATAGTACCAAGTGGCTCCTGCAATCTGCCATCAAAAAGTTGGCAGGCGAGTTTTGTTTTCCAGGGAAAAGCGCCGTTGTTTGTGTTTGGGGGCCTGTGGCTGGGAGTGGCCGGCTGGCTCCTTAGAATCCACGATACGCAGCATGTTTCCCAGAGCCAAGGTTGCACCAGTACGAAGTCGGGCTGGTTCGATAGTACCAAGTGGTTCCTGCAATCTGCCATCCAGAAGCGGGGCAGCTTACTTTTGTTTGCCAGGGGAACGGGCCGTTGTTTCTGTTTGGGGGCCTGTGGCTGGGAGTGGCCGACTGGCTCCTTAGAATCCACGATACGCAGGATGGTTCCCAGATCCAAGGTGGCAACAGTGCCAAGTCGGGCTGGTTTGATACTACCAAGTGGTTCCTGCAATCTGCCATCCAGAAGCGGGGTAGCTTACTTTCGTTTGCCAGGGAAACGGTCCAAGGTTTGTGTCTGGGGGCCTATGGCTGGGAGTGACCGGCTGGCTCCGGAAAAGCTACGATAGGCAGGATGGTGACCAGACCCATGGTGGCACCAGTGCCAAGTTGGGCTGGTTTCATAGTACCAAGTGGTTCCTGCAATCTGCCATCCAGAAGCGGGGCAGCTTACTTTTGTTTGCCAGGGAAACGGGCCGTTGTTTATGTGTGGGGGCCTATGGCTGGGAGTGGCCGACTGGCTCCTTAGAATCCACGATACGCAGGATGGTTCCCAGACCAGAGGTGGCACCAGTGCCAAGTCGGGCTGGTTTGATAGTACCAAGTGGTTCCTGCAATCTGCCATTCAGAAGCGGGGCATCTTACTTTTGTTTGCCAGGGAAACGGGCCGAGGTTTGTGGCTGGGGGCCTATGGCTGGGAGTGACCGGCTAGGTCCTGAAAAGCTACGATAGGCAGGATGGTGACCAGACCCATGGTGGCACCAGTGCCAAGTTGGGCTGGTTTGATAGTACCAAGTGGCTCCTGCAATCTGCCATCAAAAAGATGACAGGCAAGTTTTGTTTTCCAGGGAAAAGCGCCGTTGTTTGTGTTTGGGGGCCTGTGGCTGGGAGTGGCCGGCCGGCTCCTTAGAACCCACGATACGCAGCATGGTTCCCAGACCAGAGGTGGCTCCAGTGCCAAGTCGGGCTGGTTTGATAGTACCAAGTGGCTCCTGCAATCTGCCATCCAGAAGCGGGGCAGCTTACTTTTGTTTGCCAGGGAAACGAGCCGAGGTTTGTGTCTGGGGTCCTATTGCTGGGAGTGACCGGCTGGCTCCGGAAAAGCTACGATAGGCAGGATGGTGACCAGAGCCATGGTGGCACCAGTGCCAAGTTGGGCTGGTTTGATAGTACCAAGTGGCTCCTGCAATCTGCCATCAAAAAGTTGGCAGGCGAGTTTTGTTTTCCAGGGAAAAGCGCCGTTGTTTGTGTTTGGGGGCCTGTGGCTGGGAGTGGCCTGCTGGCTCCTTAGAATCCACGATACGCAGGATGGTTCCCAGACCCATGGTGGCACCAGTGCCAAGTCGGGCTGGTTTGATAGTACCAAGTGGTTCCTGCAATCTGCCATCCAGAAGCGGGGTAGCTTACTTTTGTTTGCCAGGGAAACGGGCCAAGGTTTGTGTCTGGGGGCCTATGGCTGGGAGTGACCGGCTGGCTCCTGAAAAGCTACGATAGGCAGGATGGTGACCAGACCTGAGGTGCCACCAGTGCCAAGTTGGGCTGGTTTGATAGTACCAAGTGGTTCCTGCAATCTGCCATCCAGAAGCGGGGCAGCTTACTTTTGTTTGCCAGGGAAACGGGCCGTTGTTTCTGTTTGGGGGCCTGTGGCTGGGAGTGGCCGACTGGCTCCTTAGAATCCACGATACGCAGGATGGTTCCCAGACCAGAGGTGGCACCAGTGCCAAGTCGGGCTGGTTTGATACTACCAAGTGGTTCCTGCAATCTGCCCTCCAGAAGCGGGGCAGCTTACTTTTGTTTGCCAGGGAAACGGGCCGATGTTTCTGTTTGGGGGCCTGTGGCTGGGAGTTGCCGACTGGCTCCTTAGAATCCACGATACGCAGGATTGTTCCCAGACCAGAGGTGGCACCAGTGCCAAGTCGGGCTGGTTTGATACTACCAAGTGGTTCCTGCAATCTGCCATCCAGAAGCGGGGCAGCTTTTGTTTGCCAGGGAAACGGGCTGAGGTTTGTGTCTGGGGGCCTATGGCTGGGAGTGACCGGCTGGCTCCTGAAAAGCTACGATAGGCAGTATGTTGACCAGACCCATGGTGGCACCAGTGCCAAGTTGGGCTGATTTGATAGTACCAAGTGGCTCCTGCAATCTGCCATCAAAAAGTTGGCAGGCGAGTTTTGTTTTCCAGGGAAAAGCGCCATTGTTTGTGTTTGGGGGCCTGTGGCTGGGAGTGGCCGGCTGGCTCCTGAAAATCGACGTTACGCAGGATGCTTCCTAGAGCCAAGGTAGCACCTGTGCCAATTCGAGCTGGTTTGATAGTACCAAGTGGTTCCTGCAATCTGCCATCCAGAAGCGGGGCAGCTAACTTTTGTTTGCCAGGGAAACGGGCCGAGGTTTTTTTCTGGGGCCCTATGGCTGGGAGTGACCGGCTGGCTCCTCAAAAGCTACGATAGGCAGGATGGTTAGCAGACCCATGGTGGCACCAGTGCCAAGTTGGGCTGATTTGATAGTACCAAGTGGCTCCTGCAATCTGCCATCAAAAAGTTGGCAGGCGAGTTTTGTTTTCCAGGGAAAAGCGCCATTGTTTGTGTTTTGGGGCCTGTGGCTGGGAGTGGCCGGCTGGCTCATGAAAATCGCCGTTATGCAGGATGGTTCCTAGAGCCAAGGTGGCACCTGTGCCAAGTCGAGCTGGTTTGATAGTACCAAGTGGTTCCTGCAATCTGCCATTCAGAAGCGGGGCGGCTTACTTTTGTTTGCCAGGGAAACGGGCAGAGCTTTGTGTCTGGGGCCTATGGCTGGGAGTGACCGGCTGGCTCCTGAAAAGCTACGATACGCAGGATGGTGACCAGACCCATGGTGGCACCAGTGCCAAGTTGGGCTGGTTTGATAGTACCAAGTGGCTCCTGCAATCTGCCATCAAAAAGTTGGCAGGCGAGTTTTGTTTTCCAGGGAAAAGCGCCGTTGTTTGTGTTTGGGGGCCTGTGGCTGGGAGTGGCCGGCTGGCTCCTTAGAATCCACGATACGCAGCATGTTTCCCAGAGCCAAGGTTGCACCAGTACGAAGTCGGGCTGGTTCGATAGTACCAAGTGGTTCCTGCAATCTGCCATCCAGAAGCGGGGCAGCTTACTTTTGTTTGCCAGGGGAACGGGCCGTTGTTTCTGTTTGGGGGCCTGTGGCTGGGAGTGGCCGACTGGCTCCTTAGAATCCACGATACGCAGGATGGTTCCCAGATCCAAGGTGGCAACAGTGCCAAGTCGGGCTGGTTTGATACTACCAAGTGGTTCCTGCAATCTGCCATCCAGAAGCGGGGTAGCTTACTTTTGTTTGCCAGGGAAACGGGCCAAGGTTTGTGTCTGGGGGCCTATGGCTGGGAGTGACCGGCTGGCTCCGGAAAAGCTACGATAGGCAGGATGGTGACCAGACCCATGGTGGCACCAGTGCCAAGTTGGGCTGGTTTCATAGTACCAAGTGGTTCCTGCAATCTGCCATCCAGAAGCGGGGCAGCTTACTTTTGTTTGCCAGGGAAACGGGCCGTTGTTTATGTGTGGGGGCCTATGGCTGGGAGTGGCCGACTGGCTCCTTAGAATCCACGATACGCAGGATGGTTCCCAGACCAGAGGTGGCACCAGTGCCAAGTCGGGCTGGTTTGATACTACCAAGTGGTTCCTGCAATCTGCCATAGAAGCGGGGCAGCTTACTTTTGTTTGCCAGGGAAACGGGCCGAGCTTTGTGTCTGGGGGCCTATGGCTGGGAGTGACCGTCTGGCTCCTGAAAAGCTACGATAGGCAAGATGGTGACCAGAGCCATGGTGGCACCAGTGCCAAGTTGGGCTGGTTTGATAGTAACAAGTGGCTCCTGCAATCTGCCATCAAAAAGTTGGCAGGCGAGTTTTGTTTTCCAAGGAAAAGCGCAGTTGTTTGTGTTTGGGGGCCTGTGGCTGGGAGTGGGCGGATGGCTAATTAGAATCCACGATACGCAGGATGGTTCCCAGACCAGAGGTGGCACCAGTGCCAAGTCGGGCTAGTTTGATGGTGCAAAGTGGCTCCTGCAATCTGCCATCCAGAAGCGGGGTAACTTACTTTTGTTTGCCAGGGAAACGGGCCGAGGTTTTTTTCTGGGGCCCTATGGCTGGGAGTGACCGGCTGCCTCCTGAAAATCGACGTTACGCAGGATGGTTCCCAGATCCAAGGTGGCACCAGTGCCAAGTCGGGCTGGTTTGATAGTACCAAGTTCTTGCAATCTGCCATCCACAAGCGGGGCGGCTTACTTTTGTTTGCCAGGGAAACGGGCCGAGGTTTGTGTCTGGGGGCCTATGGCTGGGAGTGTCCGGCTGGCTCCTGAAAAGCTACGATAGGCAGGATGGTGACCAGACCCATGGTGGCACCAGTGCCAAGTTGGGCTGGTTTGATAGTACCAAGTGGCTCCTGCAATCTGCCATCAAAAAGTTGGCAGGCGAGTTTTGTTTTCCAGGGAAAAGCGCCGTTGTTTGTGTTTGGGGGCCTGTGGCTGGGAGTGGCCGGCTGGGTAATTGGAATCCACGATACGCAGCATGGTTCCCAGACCAGAGGTGGCACCAGTGCCAAGTCGGGCTGGTTTGATAGTGCCAAGTGGCTCCTGCAATCTGCCATCCAGAAGCGGGGCAGCTTACTTTTCTTTGCCAGGGAAACGGGCCGAGCTTTGCGTCTGGGGGCCTATGGCTGGGAGTGACCGGCTAGGTCCTGAAAAGCTACGATAGGCAGGATGGTGACCAGACCCATGGTGGCACCAGTGCCAAGTTGGGCTGGTTTGATAGTACCAAGTGGCTCCTGCAATCTGCCATCAAAAAGTTGGCAGGCGAGTTTTGTTTTCCAGGGAAAAGCGCCGTTGTTTGTGTTTGGGGGCCTGTGGCTGGGAGTGGCCGGCCGGCTCCTTAGAACCCACGATACGCAGCATGGTTCCCAGACCTGAGGTGGCACCAGTGCCCAGTCTGGCTGGTTTGATAGTACCAAGTGGCTCCTGCAATCTGCCATCCAGAAGCGGGGCAGCTTACTTTTGTTTGCCAGGGAAACGGGCCGAGGTTTGTGTCTCGGGGCCTATGGCTGGGAGTGACCGGCTGGCTCCTGAAAAGCTACGATAGGCAGGATGGTGACCAGACCCATGGTGGCACCAGTGCCTAGTTGGGCTGGTTTGATAGTACCAAGTGGCTCCTGCAATCTGCCATCAAAAAGTTGGCAGGCGAGTTTTGTTTTCCAGGGTAAAGCGCCGTTGTTTGTGTTTGGGGGCCTGTGGCTGGGAGTGGGCGGATGGCTAATTAGAATCCACGATACGCAGGATGGTTCCCAGACCAGAGGTGGCACCAGTGCCAAGTCGGGCTAGTTTGATGGTGCAAAGTGGCTCCTGCAATCTGCCATCCAGAAGCGGGGTAGTTTACTTTTGTTTGCCAGGGAAACGGGCCGAGGTTTGTGTCTGGGGCCCTATGGCTGGGAGTGACCGGCTGGCTCCTCAAAAGCTACGATAGGCAGGAGGGTTACCAGAAGCAGGGGGGCACCAGTGCCAAGTTGGGCTGATTTGATAGCACCAAGTGGCTCCTGCAATCAGCCATCAAAAAGTTGGCAGGCCAGTTTTGTTTTCCAGGGAAAAGCGCCATTGTTTGCGTTTGGGGGCCTGTGGTTGGGAGTGGCCGGCTGGCTCCTGAAAATCGACGTTACGCAGAATGGTTCCTAGACCCAAGGTGGCACCAGTGCCAAGTCGGGCTGGTTTGATAGTACCAAGTGGTTCCTGCAATCTGCCATTCAGAAGCGGGGCGGCTTACTTTTGTTTGCCAGGGAAACGCGCCTAGCTTTGTGTCTGGGGGCCTATGGCTGGGAGTGACCGGCTAGGTCCTGAAAAGCTACGATAGGCAGGATGGTGACCAGACCCATGGTGGCACCAGTGCCAAGTTGGGCTGGTTTGATAGTACCAAGTGGCTCCTGCAATCTGCCATCAAAAAGTTGGCAGGCGAGTTTTGTTTTCCAGGGAAAAGCACCATTGTTTGTGTTTGGGGGCCTGTGGCTGGGAGTGGCCGGCCGGCTCCTTAGAACCCACGATACGCAGCATGGTTCCCAGACCAGAGGTGGCACCAGTGCCAAGTCGGGCTGGTTTGATAGTACCAAGTGCGTCCTGCAATGTGCCATCCAGAAGCGGGGCAGCTTACTTTAGTTTGCCAGGGAAACGGGCCGAGGTTTGTGTCTGGGGGCCTATTGCTGGGAGTGACCGGCTGGCTCCTGAAAACCTACGATAGGCAGGATGGTGACCAGACCCATGGTGGCACCAGTGCCAAGTCGGGCTGGTTTGATAGCACCAAGTGGTTCCTGCAATCTGCCATCCAGAAGCGGGGCAGCTTACTTTTGCTTGCCAGGGAAACGGGCCGATGTTTCTGTTTGGGGACCTGTGGCTGGGAGTGGCCGACTGGCTCCTTAGAATCCACGATACGCAGGATGGTTCCCAGACCCATGGTGGCACCAGTGCCAAGTCGGGCTGGTTTGATAGTACCAAGTGGTTCCTGCAATCTGCCATCCAGAAGCGGGGTAGCTTACTTTTGTTTGCCAGGGAAACGGGCCAAGGTTTGTGTCTGGGGGCCTATGGCTGGGAGTGACCGGCTGGCTCCTGAAAAGCTACGATAGGCAGGATGGTGACCAGACCCATGGTGGCACCAGTGCCAAGTTGGGCTGGTTTGATAGTACCAAGTGGCTCCTGCAATCTGCCATCCAGAAGCGGGGCAGCTTACTTTTGTTTGCCAGGGAAACGGGCCGTTGTTTCTGTTTGGGGGCCTGTGGCTGGGAGTGGCCGACTGGCTCCTTAGAATCCACGATACGCAGGATGGTTCCCAGACCAGAGGTGGCACCAGTGCCAAGTCGGGCAGGTTTGATACTACCAAGTGGTTCCTGCAATCTGCCCTCCAGAAGCGGGGCAGCTTACTTTTGTTTGCCAGGGAAACGGGACGATGTTTCTGTTTGGGGGCCTGTGGCTGGGAGTTGCCGGCTGGCTCCTGAAAATCGACGTTACGCAGGATGGTTTCTAGACCCAAGGTGGCACCAGTGCCAAGTCGGGCTGGTTTGATAGTACCAAGTGGTTCCTGCAATCTGCCATTCAGAAGCGGGGCGGCTTACTTTTGTTTGCCAGGGAAACGGGCCTAGTTTTGTGTCTGGGGGCCTATGGCTGGGAGTGACCGGCTAGGTCCTGAAAAGCTACGATAGGCAGGATGGTGACCAGACCCATGGTGGCACCAGTGCCAAGTTGGGCTGGTTTGATAGTACCAAGTGGCTCCTGCAATCTGCCATCAAAAAGATGACAGGCAAGTTTTGTTTTCCAGGGAAAAGCGCCGTTGTTTGTGTTTGGGGGCCTGTGGCTGGGAGTGGGCGGATGGCTAATTAGAATACACGATACGCAGGATGGTTCCCAGACCAGAGGTGGCACCAGTGCCAAGTCGGGCTAGTTTGATGGTGCAAAGTGGCTCCTGCAATCTGCCATCCAGAAGCGGGGTAGTTTACTTTTGTTTGCCAGGGAAACGGGCCGAGGTTTGTGTCTGGGGCCCTATGGCTGGGAGTGACCGGCTGGCTCCTCAAAAGCTACGATAGGCAGGAGGGTTACCAGAAGCAGGGGGGCACCAGTGCCAAGTTGGGCTGATTTGATAGTACCAAGTGGCTCCTGCAATCTGCCATCAAAAAGTTGGCAGGCGAGTTTTGTTTTCCAGGGAAAAGCGCCATTGTTTGTGTTTTGGGGCCTGTGGCTGGGAGTGGCCGGCTGGCTCATGAAAATCGCCGTTATGCAGGATGGTTCCTAGAGCCAAGGTGGCACCTGTGCCAAGTCGAGCTGGTTTGATAGTACCAAGTGGTTCCTGCAATCTGCCATTCAGAAGCGGGGCGGCTTACTTTTGTTTGCCAGGGAAACGGGCAGAGCTTTGTGTCTGGGGCCTATGGCTGGGAGTGACCGGCTGGCTCCTGAAAAGCTACGATACGCAGGATGGTGACCAGACCCATGGTGGCACCAGTGCCAAGTTGGGCTGGTTTGATAGTACCAAGTGGCTCCTGCAATCTGCCATCAAAAAGTTGGCAGGCGAGTTTTGTTTTCCAGGGAAAAGCGCCGTTGTTTGTGTTTGGGGGCCTGTGGCTGGGAGTGGCCGGCTGGCTCCTTAGAATCCACGATACGCAGCATGTTTCCCAGAGCCAAGGTTGCACCAGTACGAAGTCGGGCTGGTTCGATAGTACCAAGTGGTTCCTGCAATCTGCCATCCAGAAGCGGGGCAGCTTACTTTTGTTTGCCAGGGGAACGGGCCGTTGTTTCTGTTTGGGGGCCTGTGGCTGGGAGTGGCCGACTGGCTCCTTAGAATCCACGATACGCAGGATGGTTCCCAGATCCAAGGTGGCAACAGTGCCAAGTCGGGCTGGTTTGATACTACCAAGTGGTTCCTGCAATCTGCCATCCAGAAGCGGGGTAGCTTACTTTCGTTTGCCAGGGAAACGGGCCAAGGTTTGTGTCTGGGGGCCTATGGCTGGGAGTGACCGGCTGGCTCCGGAAAAGCTACGATAGGCAGGATGGTGACCAGACCCATGGTGGCACCAGTGCCAAGTTGGGCTGGTTTCATAGTACCAAGTGGTTCCTGCAATCTGCCATCCAGAAGCGGGGCAGCTTACTTTTGTTTGCCAGGGAAACGGGCCGTTGTTTATGTGTGGGGGCCTATGGCTGGGAGTGGCCGACTGGCTCCTTAGAATCCACGATACGCAGGATGGTTCCCAGACCAGAGGTGGCACCAGTGCCAAGTCGGGCTGGTTTGATACTACCAAGTGGTTCCTGCAATCTGCCATAGAAGCGGGGCAGCTTACTTTTGTTTGCCAGGGAAACGGGCCGAGCTTTGTGTCTGGGGGCCTATGGCTGGGAGTGACCGTCTGGCTCCTGAAAAGCTACGATAGGCAAGATGGTGACCAGAGCCATGGTGGCACCAGTGCCAAGTTGGGCTGGTTTGATAGTACCAAGTGGCTCCTGCAATCTGCCATCAAAAAGTTGGCAGGCGAGTTTTGTTTTCCAAGGAAAAGCGCAGTTGTTTGTGTTTGGGGGCCTGTGGCTGGGAGTGGGCGGATGGCTAATTAGAATCCACGATACGCAGGATGGTTCCCAGACCAGAGGTGGCACCAGTGCCAAGTCGGGCTAGTTTGATGGTGCAAAGTGGCTCCTGCAATCTGCCATCCAGAAGCGGGGTAACTTACTTTTGTTTGCCAGGGAAACGGGCCGAGGTTTTTTTCTGGGGCCCTATGGCTGGGAGTGACCGGCTGCCTCCTGAAAATCGACGTTACGCAGGATGGTTCCCAGATCCAAGGTGGCACCAGTGCCAAGTCGGGCTGGTTTGATAGTACCAAGTTCTTGCAATCTGCCATCCACAAGCGGGGCGGCTTACTTTTGTTTGCCAGGGAAACGGGCCGAGGTTTGTGTCTGGGGGCCTATGGCTGGGAGTGTCCGGCTGGCTCCTGAAAAGCTACGATAGGCAGGATGGTGACCAGACCCATGGTGGCACCAGTGCCAAGTTGGGCTGGTTTGATAGTACCAAGTGGCTCCTGCAATCTGCCATCAAAAAGTTGGCAGGCGAGTTTTGTTTTCCAGGGAAAAGCGCCGTTGTTTGTGTTTGGGGGCCTGTGGCTGGGAGTGGCCGGCTGGGTAATTGGAATCCACGATACGCAGCATGGTTCCCAGACCAGAGGTGGCACCAGTGCCAAGTCGGGCTGGTTTGATAGTGCCAAGTGGCTCCTGCAATCTGCCATCCAGAAGCGGGGCAGCTTACTTTTCTTTGCCAGGGAAACGGGCCGAGCTTTGCGTCTGGGGGCCTATGGCTGGGAGTGACCGGCTAGGTCCTGAAAAGCTACGATAGGCAGGATGGTGACCAGACCCATGGTGGCACCAGTGCCAAGTTGGGCTGGTTTGATAGTACCAAGTGGCTCCTGCAATCTGCCATCAAAAAGTTGGCAGGCGAGTTTTGTTTTCCAGGGAAAAGCGCCGTTGTTTGTGTTTGGGGGCCTGTGGCTGGGAGTGGCCGGCCGGCTCCTTAGAACCCACGATACGCAGCATGGTTCCCAGACCTGAGGTGGCACCAGTGCCCAGTCTGGCTGGTTTGATAGTACCAAGTGGCTCCTGCAATCTGCCATCCAGAAGCGGGGCAGCTTACTTTTGTTTGCCAGGGAAACGGGCCGAGGTTTGTGTCTCGGGGCCTATGGCTGGGAGTGACCGGCTGGCTCCTGAAAAGCTACGATAGGCAGGATGGTGACCAGACCCATGGTGGCACCAGTGCCTAGTTGGGCTGGTTTGATAGTACCAAGTGGCTCCTGCAATCTGCCATCAAAAAGTTGGCAGGCGAGTTTTGTTTTCCAGGGTAAAGCGCCGTTGTTTGTGTTTGGGGGCCTGTGGCTGGGAGTGGGCGGATGGCTAATTAGAATCCACGATACGCAGGATGGTTCCCAGACCAGAGGTGGCACCAGTGCCAAGTCGGGCTAGTTTGATGGTGCAAAGTGGCTCCTGCAATCTGCCATCCAGAAGCGGGGTAGTTTACTTTTGTTTGCCAGGGAAACGGGCCGAGGTTTGTGTCTGGGGCCCTATGGCTGGGAGTGACCGGCTGGCTCCTCAAAAGCTACGATAGGCAGGAGGGTTACCAGAAGCAGGGGGGCACCAGTGCCAAGTTGGGCTGATTTGATAGCACCAAGTGGCTCCTGCAATCAGCCATCAAAAAGTTGGCAGGCCAGTTTTGTTTTCCAGGGAAAAGCGCCATTGTTTGCGTTTGGGGGCCTGTGGTTGGGAGTGGCCGGCTGGCTCCTGAAAATCGACGTTACGCAGAATGGTTCCTAGACCCAAGGTGGCACCAGTGCCAAGTCGGGCTGGTTTGATAGTACCAAGTGGTTCCTGCAATCTGCCATTCAGAAGCGGGGCGGCTTACTTTTGTTTGCCAGGGAAACGCGCCTAGCTTTGTGTCTGGGGGCCTATGGCTGGGAGTGACCGGCTAGGTCCTGAAAAGCTACGATAGGCAGGATGGTGACCAGACCCATGGTGGCACCAGTGCCAAGTTGGGCTGGTTTGATAGTACCAAGTGGCTCCTGCAATCTGCCATCAAAACGTTGGCAGGCGAGTTTTGTTTTCCAGGGAAAAGCACCATTGTTTGTGTTTGGGGGCCTGTGGCTGGGAGTGGCCGGCCGGCTCCTTAGAACCCACGATACGCAGCATGGTTCCCAGACCAGAGGTGGCACCAGTGCCAAGTCGGGCTGGTTTGATAGTACCAAGTGCGTCCTGCAATGTGCCATCCAGAAGCGGGGCAGCTTACTTTAGTTTGCCAGGGAAACGGGCCGAGGTTTGTGTCTGGGGGCCTATTGCTGGGAGTGACCGGCTGGCTCCTGAAAACCTACGATAGGCAGGATGGTGACCAGACCCATGGTGGCACCAGTGCCAAGTCGGGCTGGTTGGATAGCACCAAGTGGTTCCTGCAATCTGCCATCCAGAAGCGGGGCAGCTTACTTTTGCTTGCCAGGGAAACGGGCCGATGTTTCTGTTTGGGGACCTGTGGCTGGGAGTGGCCGACTGGCTCCTTAGAATCCACGATACGCAGGATGGTTCCCAGACCCATGGTGGCACCAGTGCCAAGTCGGGCTGGTTTGATAGTACCAAGTGGTTCCTGCAATCTGCCATCCAGAAGCGGGGTAGCTTACTTTTGTTTGCCAGGGAAACGGGCCAAGGTTTGTGTCTGGGGGCCTATGGCTGGGAGTGACCGGCTGGCTCCTGAAAAGCTACGATAGGCAGGATGGTGACCAGACCCATGGTGGCACCAGTGCCAAGTTGGGCTGGTTTGATAGTACCAAGTGGCTCCTGCAATCTGCCATCCAGAAGCGGGGCAGCTTACTTTTGTTTGCCAGGGAAACGGGCCGTTGTTTGTGTTTGGGGGCCTGTGGCTGGGAGTGGCCGACTGGCTCCTTAGAATCCACGATACGCAGGATGGTTCCCAGACCAGAGGTGGCACCAGTGCCAAGTCGGGCAGGTTTGATACTACCAAGTGGTTCCTGCAATCTGCCCTCCAGAAGCGGGGCAGCTTACTTTTGTTTGCCAGGGAAACGGGACGATGTTTCTGTTTGGGGGCCTGTGGCTGGGAGTTGCCGGCTGGCTCCTGAAAATCGACGTTACGCAGGATGGTTTCTAGACCCAAGGTGGCACCAGTGCCAAGTCGGGCTGGTTTGATAGTACCAAGTGGTTCCTGCAATCTGCCATTCAGAAGCGGGGCGGCTTACTTTTGTTTGCCAGGGAAACGGGCCTAGTTTTGTGTCTGGGGGCCTATGGCTGGGAGTGACCGGCTAGGTCCTGAAAAGCTACGATAGGCAGGATGGTGACCAGACCCATGGTGGCACCAGTGCCAAGTTGGGCTGGTTTGATAGTACCAAGTGGCTCCTGCAATCTGCCATCAAAAAGATGACAGGCAAGTTTTGTTTTCCAGGGAAAAGCGCCGTTGTTTGTGTTTGGGGGCCTGTGGCTGGGAGTGGGCGGATGGCTAATTAGAATACACGATACGCAGGATGGTTCCCAGACCAGAGGTGGCACCAGTGCCAAGTCGGGCTAGTTTGATGGTGCAAAGTGGCTCCTGCAATCTGCCATCCAGAAGCGGGGTAGTTTACTTTTGTTTGCCAGGGAAACGGGCCGAGGTTTGTGTCTGGGGCCCTATGGCTGGGAGTGACCGGCTGGCTCCTCAAAAGCTACGATAGGCAGGAGGGTTACCAGAAGCAGGGGGGCACCAGTGCCAAGTTGGGCTGATTTGATAGTACCAAGTGGCTCCTGCAATCAGCCATCAAAAAGTTGGCAGGCCAGTTTTGTTTTCCAGGGAAAAGCGCCATTGTTTGTGTTTGGGGGCCTGTAGATGGGAGTGGCCGGCTGGCTCCTGAAAATCGACGTTACGCAGGATGGTTCCCAGATCCAAGGTGGCACCAGCGCCAAGTCAGGCTGGTTTGATAGTACCAAGTGATTCTTGCAATCTGCCATCCAGAAGCGGGGCGGCTTACTTTTGTTTGCCAGGGAAACGGACCGAGCTTTGTGTCTGGGGGCCTATTGCTGGGAATGACTGGCAAGGTCCTGAAAAGCTACGATAGGCAGGATGGTGACCAGACCCAGGGTGGCACCAGTGCCAAGTTGGGCTGGTTTGATAGTACCAAGTGGCTCCTGCAATCTGCCATCAAAAAGTTGGCAGGCGAGTTTTGTTTTCCAGAGAAAAGCGCCTTTGTTTGTGTTTGGGGGCCTGTGGCTGGGAGTGGCCGGCTGGCTCCTTAGAATCCACGATACGCAGCATGGTTCCCAGACCAGAGGTGGCACCAGTGCCAAGTCGGGCTAGTTTGATGGTGCAAAGTGGCTCCTGCAATCTGCCATCCAGAAGCGGGGTAGCTTACTTTTGTTTCCCAGGGAAACTGGCCGAGGTTTTTTTCTGGAGCCCTATGGCTGGGAGTGACCGGCTGGCTCCTGAAAAGCTACGATAGGCAGGATGGTGACCAGACCCATGGTGGCACCAGTGCCAAGTTGGGCTGGTTTGATAGTACCAAGTGGCTCCTGCAATCAGCCATCAAAAATTTGGCAGGCGAGTTTTGTTTTCCAGGGAAAAGCGCCGTTGTTTGTGTTTGGGGGCCTGTGGCTGGGAGTGGCCGGCTGGGTAATTGGAATCCACGATACGCAGCATGGTTCCCAGACCAGAGGTGGCACCAGTGCCAAGTCGGGCTGGTTTGATAGTACCAAGTGGCTCCTGCAATCTGCCATCCAGAAGCGGGGCAGGTTACTTTTGTTTGCCAGGGAAACGGGCCGAGCTTTGTGTCTGGGGGCCTATTGCTGGGAGTGACTGGCTGGCTCCTGAAAAGCTACGATAGGCAGGATGGTGACCAGACCCATGGTGGCACCAGTGCCAAGTTGGGCTGGTTTGATAGTACCAAGTGGCTCCTGCAATCTGCCATCAAAAAGTTGGCAGGCGAGTTTTGTTTTCCAGGGAAAAGCGCCGTTGTTTGTGTTTGGAGGCCTGTGGCTGGGAGAGGCCGGCTGGCTCCTTAGAATCCAAGATACGCAGGATGGTTCCCAGACCTGAGGTGCCACCAGTGCCAAGTTGGGCTGGTTTGATAGTACCAAGTGGTTCCTGCAATCTGCCATCCAGAAGCGGGGCAGCTTACTTTTGTTTGCCAGGGAAACGGGCCGTTGTTTCTGTTTGGGGGCCTGTGGCTGGGAGTGGCCGACTGGCTCCTTAGAATCCACGATACGCAGGATGGTGACCAGACCCATGGTGGCACCAGTGCCAAGTCGGGCTAGTTTGATGGTGCAAAGTGGCTCCTGCAATCTGCCATCCAGAAGCGAGGTTGTTTACTTTTGTTTGCCAGGGAAACGGGCCGAGCTTTGTGTCTGGGGCCCTATGGCTGGGAGTGACCGGCTGGCTCCTCAAAAGCTACGATAGGCAGGAGGGTTACCAGAACCAGGGGGGCACCAGTGCCAAGTTGGGCTGATTTGATAGCACCAAGTGGCTCCTGCAATCAGCCATCAAAAATTTGGCAGGCGAGTTTTGTTTTCCAGGGAAAAGCGCCATTGTTTGTGTTTGGGGGCCTGTAGGTGGGAGTGGCCGGCTGGCTTCTGAAAATCGACGTTACGCAGGATGGTTCCCAGATCCAAGGTGGCACCAGCGCCAAGTCAGGCTGGTTTGATAGTACCAAGTGATTCTTGCAATCTGCCATCCAGAAGCGGGGCGGCTTTCTTATGTTTGCCAGGGAAACGGGCCGAGCTTTGTGTCTGGGGGCCTATGGCTGGGCGTGACCGGCTAGGTCCTGAAAAGCTACGATAGGCAGGATGGTGACCAGACCCATGGTGGCACCAGTGCCAAGTTGGGCTGGTTTGATAGTACCAAGTGGCTCCTGCAATCTGCCATCAAAATGTTGGCAGGCGAGTTTTGTTTTCCAGGGAAAAGCGCCTTTGTTTGTGTTTGGGGGCCTGTAGCTGGGAGTGGCCGGCTGGCTCCTTAGAATCCACGATACGCAGCATGGTTCCCAGACCAGAGGTGGCACCAGTGCCAAGTCGGGTTAGTTTTATGGTGCAAAGTGGTTCCTGCAATCTGCCATCCAGAAGCGGGGTAGCTTACTTTTGTTTCCCAGGGAAACTGGCCGAGGATTTTTTCTGGGGCCCTATGGCTGGGAGTGACCGGCTGGCTCCTGAAAAGCTACGATAGGCAGGATGGTGACCAGACCCATGGTGGCACCAGTGCCAAGTTGGGCTGGTTTGATAGTAGCAAGTGGCTCCTGCAATCTGCCATCAAAAATTTGGCAGGCGAGTTTTGTTTTCCAGGGAAAAGCGCCGTTGTTTGTGTTTGGGGGCCTGTAGCTGGGAGTGGCCGGCTGGCTCCTTAGAATCCACGATACGCAGGATGGTTCCCAGACCAGAGGTGGCACCAGTGCCAAGTCGGGCTGGTTTGATAGTACCAAGTGGCTCCTGCAATCTGCCATCCAGAAGCGGGGCAGCTTACTTTTGTTTGCCAGGGAAACGGGCCGAGGTTTGTGTCTGGGGGCCTATGGCTGGGAGTGACCGGCTAGGTGCTGAAAAGCTACGATAGGCAGGATTGTGACCAGACCCATGGTGGCACCAGTGCCAAGTTGGGCTGATTTGATAGTACCAAGTGGCTCCTGCAATCTGCCATCAAAAATTTGGCAGGCGAGTTTTGTTTTCCAGGGAAAAGCGCCGTTGTTTGTGTTTGGGGGCCTGTGGCTGGGAGTGGCCGGCTGGCTCCTTAGAATCCACGATACGCAGCATGGTTCCCAGACCTGAGGTGGAACCAATGCCAAGTCGGGCTGGTTTGATAGTACCAAGTGGCTCCTGCAATCTGCCATCCAGAAGCGGGGCAGGTTACTTTTGTTTGCCAGGGAAACGGGCCGAGCTTTGCGTCTGGGAGCCTATGGCTGGGAGTGACCGGCTGGCTCCTGAAAAGCTACGATAGGCAGGATGGTGACCAGACCCATGGTGGCACCAGTGCCAAGTTGGGCTGGTTTGATAGTACCAAGTGGCTCCTGCAATCTGCCATCAAAATTTGGCAGGCGAGTTTTGTTTTCCAGGGAAAAGCGCAGTTGTTTGTGTTTGGGGGCCTGTGGCTGGGAGTGGCGGGCTCTCTCCTTAGAATCCACGATACGCAGCATGGTTCCCAGATCCAAGGTGGCACCAGTGCCAAGTCAGGCTGGTTTGATAGTACCAAGTGGTTCCTGCAATCTGCCATCCAGAAGCGGGGCAGCTTACTTTTGTTTGCCAGGGAAACGGGCCATTGTTTCTGTTTGGGGGCCTGTGGCTGGGAGTGGCCGACTGGCTCCTTAGAATCCACGATACGCAGGATGGTTCCCAGACCAGAGGTGGCAACAGTGCCAAGTCGGGCTGGTTTGATAGTACCAAGTGCGTCCTGCAATCTGCCATCCAGAAGCGGGGCAGCTTACTTTTGTTTGCCAGGGAAACGGGCCGAGGTTTGTGTCTGGGGGCCTATGGCTGGGAGTGACCGGCTGGCTCCTGAAAAGCTACGATAGGCAGGATGGTGACCAGACCCATGGTGGCACCAGTGCCGAGTTGGGCTGGTTTGATAGTACCAAGTGGCTCCTGCAATCTGCCATCAAAAAGTTGGCAGGCGAGTTTTGTTTTCCAGGGAAAAGCGCCGTTTTATGTGTTTGGAGGCCTGTGGCTGGGAGAGGCCGGCTGGCTCCTTAGAATCCACGATACGCAGGATGGTTCCCAGACCTGAGGTGCCACCAGTGCCAAGTCGGGCTGGTTTGATAGTACCAAGTGGTTCCTGCAGTCTGCCATCCAGTTGCGGGGCGGCTTACTTTTGTTTGCCAGGGAAACGGGCCGAGGTTTCTGTTTGGGGTCCTGTGGCTGGGAGTGGCCGACTGGCTCCTTAGAATCCACGATACGCAGGATGGTTCCCAGACCAGAGGTGGCACCAGTGCCAAGTCGGGCTGTTTTGATAGTACCAAGTGGTTCCTGCAATCTGCCATCCAGAAGCGGGGCAGCTTACTTTTGTTTGCCAGGGAAACGGGCCGAGCTTTGTGTCTGGGGGCCTATGGCTGGGAGTGACCGGCTGGCTCCTGAAAAGCTACGATAGGCAGTATGGTGCCCAGACCCATGGTGGCACCAGTGCCAAGTTGGGCTGGTTTGATAGTACCAAGTGGCTCCTGCAATCTGCCATCAAAAAGTTGGCAGGCGAGTTTTGTTTTCCAGGGAAAAGCGCCATTGTTTGTGTTTGGGGGCCTGTGGCTGGGAGTGGGCGGATGGCTAATTAGAATCCACGATACGCAGGTGGTTCCCAGACCAGAGGTGGCACCAGTGCCAAGTCGGGCTAGTTTGATGGTGCAAAGTGGCTCCTGCAATCTGCCATCCAGAAGCGGGGTAGTTTACTTTTGTTTGCCAGGGAAACGGGCCGAGGTTTGTGTCTGGGGCCCTATGGCTGGGAGTGACCGGCTGGCTCCTCAAAAGCTACGATATGCAGGAGGGTTACCAGAACCAGGGGGGCACCAGTGCCAAGTTGGACTGATTTGATAGCACCAAGTGGCTCCTGCAATCAGCCATCAAAAAGTTGGCAGGCCAGTTTTGTTTTCCAGGGAAAAGCACCATTGTTTGTGTTTGGGGGCCTGTAGCTGGGAGTGGCCCCCTGGCTCCGAAAAATCGACGTTACGCAGGATGGTTCCCAGATCCAAGGTGGCACCAGCGCCAAGTCAGGCTGGTTTGATAGTACCAAGTGATTCTTGCAATCTGCCATCCAGAAGCGGGGCGGCTTACTTTTGTTTGCCAGGGAAACGGGCCGAGCTTTGTGTCTGGGGGCCTATGGCTGGGAGTGACCGGCTAGGTCCTGAAAAGCTACGATAGGCAGGACGGTGACCAGACCCATGGTGGCACCAGTGCCAAGTTGGGCTGGTTTGATAGTACCAAGTGGCTCCTGCAATCTGCCATCAAAAAGATGGCAGGCGAGTTTTGTTTTCCAGGGAAAAGCGCCGTTGTTTGTGTTTGGGGGCCTGTGGCTGGGAGTTGACGGCTGGGTAATTGGAATCCACGATACGCAGCATGGTTCCCAGACCAGAGGTGGCACCAGTGCCAAGTCGGGCTGGTTTGATAGTAGCAAGTGGCTCCTGCAATCTGCCATCCAGAAGCGGGGCAGCTTACTTTTGTTTGCCAGGGAAACGAGCCGAGGTTTGCGTCTGGGGGCCTATTGCTGGGAGTGACTGGCTAGGTCCTGAAAAGCTACGATAGGCAGGATGGTGACCAGACCCATGGTGGCACGAGTGCCAATTTGGGCTGGTTTGATAGTAGCAAGTGGCTCCTGCAATCTGCCATCAAAAAGTTGGCAGGCGAGTTTTGTTTTCCAGGGAAAAGCGCCTTTGTTTGTGTTTGGGGGCCTGTGGCTGGGAGTGGCCGGCTGGCTCCTTAGAATCCACGATACGCAGCATGGTTCCCAGACCAGAGGTGGCACCAGTGCCAAATCGGGCTAGTTTGATGGTGCAAAGTGGCTCCTGCAATCTGCCATCCAGAAGCGGGGTAGCTTACTTTTGTTTCCCAGGGAAACTGGCCGAGGTTTTTTTCTGGGGCCCTATGGCTGGGAGTGACCGGCTGGCTCCTGAAAAGCTACGATAGGCAGGATGGTGACCAGACCCATGGTGGCACCAGTGCCAAGTTGGGCTGGTTTGATAGTACCAAGTGGCTCCTGCAATCTGCCATCAAAAAGTTGGCAGGCGAGTTTTGTTTTCCAGGGAAAAGTGCCGTTGTTTGTGTTTGGGGGCCTGTGGCTGGGAGTGGCCGGCTGGGTAATTGGAATCCACGATACGCAGCATGGTTCCCAGACCAGAGGTGGCACCAGTGCCAAGTCGGGCTGGTTTGATAGTACCAAGTGCGTCCTGGAATCTGCCATCCAGAAGTGGGGCAGGTTACTTTTGTTTGCCAGGGAAACGGGCCGAGCTTTGCGTCTGGGGGCCTATGGCTGGGAGTGACCGGCTGGCTCCTGAAAAGCTACGATAGGCAGGATGGTGACCAGACCCATGGTGGCACCAGTGCCAAGTTGGGCTGGTTTGATAGTACCAAGTGGCTCCTGCAATCTGCCATCAAAAAGTTGGCAGGCGAGTTTTGTTTTCCAGGGAAAAGCGCCGTTGTTTGTGTTTGGGGGCCTGTGGCTGGGAGTGGCCGGCTGGCTCCTTAGAATCCACGATACGCAGGATGGTTCCCAGACCCAAGGTGGCACCAGTGCCAAGTCGGGCTAGTTTGATGGTGCAAAGTGGCTCCTGCAATCTGCCATCCAGAAGCGGGGTAGCTTACTTTTGTTTGCCAGGGAAACGGGCCGAGCTTTGTGTCTGGGGGCATATGGCTGGGAGTGACCGGCTGGCTCCTGAAAAGCTACGATAGGCAGGATGGTGACCAGACCCATGGTGGCACCAGTGCCAAGTCGGGCTGGTTTGATAGTACCAAGTGGCTCCTGCAATCTGCCATCAAAAAGTTGGCAGACGAGTTTTGTTTTCCAGGGAAAAGCGCCGTTGTTTGTGTTTGGGGGCCTGTGGCTGGGAGTGGCCGGCTGGGTAATTGGAATCCACGATACGCAGCATGGTTCCCAGACCCAAGGTGGCACAGGTGCCAAGTCGGGCTAGTTTGATGGTGCAAAGTGGCTCCTGCAATCTGCCATCCAGAAGCGGGGTAGCTTACTTTTGTTTGCCAGGGAAACGGGCCGAGGTTTTTTTCTGGGGCCCTATGGCTGGGAGTGACCGGCTGGCTCCTGAAAAGCTACGATAGGCAGGATGGTGACCAGACCCATGGTGGCACCAGTGCCAAGTTGGGCTGATTTGATAGTACCAAGTGCTCCTGCAATCTGCCATCAAAAGTTGGCAGGCCAGTTTTGTTTACCAGGGAAAAGCGCCATTGTTTGTGTTTTGGGGCCTGTGGCTGGGAGTGGCCGGCTGGCTCCTGAAAATCGATGTTACGCAGGATGGTTCCCAGAGCCAAGGTGGCAACAGTGCCAAGTTGGGCTGGTTTGATAGTACCAAGAGAATCTTGTAATATGCCATCCACAAGTGGGGCGGCTTACTTTTGTTTGCCAGGGAAACGGGCCGAGCTTTGTGTCTGGGGGCCTATGGCTGGGAGTGACCGGCTGGCTCCTGAAAAGCTACGATAGGCAGGATGGTGACCAGACCCATGGTGGCACCAGTGCCAAGTTGGGCTGGTTTGATAGTACCAAGTGGCTGCTGCAATCTGCCATCAAAAAGTTGGCAGGCGAGTTTTGTTTTCCAGGGAAAAGCGCCGTTGTTTGTGTTTGGGGGCCTGTGGCTGGGACTGGCCGGCTGGCTCCTTAGAATCCACGATACGCAGGATGGTTCCCAGACCCAAGGTGGCACCAGTGCCAAGTCGGGCTGGTTTGATAGTACCAAGTGGTTCCTGCAATCTGCCATCCAGAAGCGGGGTAGCTTACTTTTGTTTGCCAGGGAAACGGGCCGAGCTTTGTGTCTGGGGGCCTATGGCTGGGAGTGACCGGCTGGCTCCTGAAAAGCTACGATAGGCAGTATGGTGCCCAGACCCATGGTGGCACCAGTGCCAAGTTGGGCTGGTTTGATAGTACCAAGTGGCTCCTGCAATCTGCCATCAAAAATTTGGCAGGCGAGTTTTGTTTTCAGGTAAAAGCGCCGTTGTTTGTGTTTGGGGGCCTGTGGCTGGGAGTGGGCCGATGGCTAATTAGAATCCACGATACGCAGGATAGTTCCCAGACCAGAGGTGGCACCAGTGCCAAGTTGGGTTAGTTTGATGGTGCAAAGTGGTTCCTGCAATCTGCCATCCAGAAGCGGGGTAGCTTACTTTTGTTTGCCAGGGAAACGGGCCGAGGTTTTTTTCTACGGCCCTACGGCTGGGAGTGACCGGCTGGCTCCTGAAAAGCTACGATAGGCAGGATGGTGACCAGACCCATGGTGGCACCAGTGCCAAGTTGGGCTGATTTGATACTACCAAGTGCTCCTGCAATCTGCCATCAAAAGTTGGCAGGCCAGCTTTGTTTTCCAGGGAAAAGCGCCATTGTTTGTGTTTGGGGGCCTGTGGCTGGGAGTGGCCGGCTGGCTCCTGAAAATCGACGTTACGCAGGATGGTGACCAGACCCATGGTGGCACCAGTGCCAAGTTGGGCTGGTTTGATAGTACCAAGTGGCTCCTGCAATCTGCCATCAAAAAGTTGGCAGGCGAGTTTTGTTTTCCAGGGAAAAGCGTCGTTGTTTGTGTTTGGGGGCCTGTGGCTGGGAGTGGCCGGCCGGCTCCTTAGAACCCACGATACGCAGCATGGTTCCCAGACCAGAGGTGGCACCAGTGCCAAGTCGGGCTGGTTTGATAGTACCAAGTGCGTCCTGCAATCTGCCATCCAGAAGCGGGGCAGCTTACTTTTGTTTTCCAGGGAAACGGGCCGATGTTTGTGTCTGGGGGCCTATGGCTGGGAGTGACCGGCTGGCTCCTGAAAAGCTACGATAGGCAGGATGGTGACCAGACCCATGGTGGCACCAGTGCCAAGTTGGGCTGGTTTGATAGTACCAAGTGGCTCCTGCAATCTGCCATCAAAAAGTTGGCAGGCGAGTTTTGTTTTCCAGGGAAAAGCGCCGTTGTTTGTGTTTGGGGGCCTGTGGCTGGGAGTGGGCGGATGGCTAATTAGAATCAACGATACGCAGGATGGTTCCCAGACCAGAGGTGGCACCAGTGCCAAGTCGGGCTAGTTTGATGGTGCAAAGTGGCTCCTGCAATCTGCCATCCAGAAGCGGGGTAGTTTACTTTTGTTTGCCAGGGAAACGGGCCGAGGTTTGTGTCTGGGGGCCTATGGCTGGGAGTGACCGGCTGGCTCCTCAAAAGCTACGATAGGCAGGAGTGTTACCAGAACCAGGGGGGCACCAGTGCCAAGTTGGGCTGATTTGATAGCACCAAGTGGCTCCTGCAATCAGCCATCAAAAAGTTGGCAGGCCAGTTTTGTTTTTCAGGGAAAAGCGCCATTGTTTGTGTTTGGGGGCCTGTAGCTGGGAGTGGCCGGCTGGCTCCAGAAAATCGACGTTACGCAGGATGGTTCCCAGATCCAAGGTGGCACCAGTGCCAAGTCGGGCTGGTTTGATAGTACAAAGTGATTCTTGCAATCTGCCATCCAGAAGCGGGGCGGCTTACTTTTGTTTGCCAGGGAAACGGGCCGAGGTTTTTTTCTGGGGCCCTATGGCTGGGAGTGACCGGCTGGCTCCTGAAAAGCTACGATAGGCAGGATGGTGACCAGACCCATGGTGGCACCAGTGCCAAGTTGGGCTGGTTTGATAGTACCAAGTGGCTCCTGCAATCTGCCATCAAAAAGTTGGCAGGCGAGTTTTGTTTTCCAGGGAAAAGCGCCGTTGTTTGTGTTTGGGGGCCTGTGGCTGGGAGTGGCCGGCCGGCTCCTTAGAACCCACGATACGCAGCATGGTTCCCAGACCAGAGGTGGCACCAGTGCCAAGTCGGGCTGGTTTGATAGTACTAAGTGCGTCCTGCAATCTGCCATCCAGAAGCGGGGCAGCTTACTTTTGTTTGCCAGGGAAACGGGCCGATGTTTGTGTCTGGGGGCCTATGGCTGGGAGTGACCGGCTGGCTCCTGAAAAGCTACGATAGGCAGGATGGTGACCAGACCCATGGTGGCACCAGTGCCAAGTTGGGCTGGTTTGATAGTACCAAGTGGCTCCTGCAATCTGCCATCAAAAAGTTGGCAGGCGAGTTTTGTTTTCCAGGGAAAAGCGCCGTTGTTTGTGTTTGGAGGCCTGTGGCTGGGAGAGGCCGGCTGGCTCCTAAGAATCCAAGATACGCAGGATGGTTCCCAGACCTGAGGTACCACCAGTGCCAAGTCGGGCTGGTTTGATAGTACCAAGTGGTTCCTGCAATCTGCCATCCAGAAGCGGGGCAGCTTACTTTTGTTTGCCAGGGAAACGGGCCGTTGTTTCTGTTTGGGGGCCTGTGGCTGGGAGTGGGCGACTGGCTCCTTAGAATTCACGATACGCAGGATGGTTCCCAGACCAGAGGTGGCACCAGTGCCAAGTCGGGCTGTTTTGATACTATCAAGTGGCTCTTGCAATCAGCCATCAAAAAGTTGGCAGGCCAGTTTTGTTTTCCAGGGAAAAGCACCATTGTTTGTGTTTGGGGGCCTGTAGCTGGGAGTGGCCGGCTGGCTCCTGAAAATCGACGTTACGCAGGATTGTTCCCAGATCCAAGGTGGCACCAGTGCCAAGTCACGCTGATTTGATAGTACCAAGTGATTCTTGCAATCTGCCATCCAGAAGCGGGGCGGCTTACTTTTGTTTACCAGGGAAACGGGCCGAGCTTTGTGTCTGGGGGCCTATGGCTGGGAGTGACCGGCTAGGTCCTGAAAAGCTACGATAGGCAGGACGATGACCAGACCCATGGTGGCACCAGTGCCAAGTTGGGCTGGTTTGATAGTACCAAGTGGCTCCTGCAATCTGCCATCAAAAAGATGGCAGGCGAGTTTTGTTTTCCAGGGAAAAGCACCGTTGTTTGTGTTTGGGGGCCTGTGGCTGGGAGTGGCCGACTGGCTCCTTAGAATCCACGATACGCAGGATGGTTCCCAGACCAGAGGTGGCACCAGTGCCAAGTCGGGCTGGTTTGATAGTACCAAGTGGCTCCTGCAATCTGCCATCCAGAAGCGGGGCGGCTTACTTTTGTTTGCCAGGGAAACGGGCCGAGGTTTGCGTCTGGGGGCCTATTGCTGGGAGTGACTGGCTTGGTCCTGAAAAGCTACGATAGGCAGGATGGTGACCAGACCCAGGGGGGCACCAGTGCCAAGTTGGGCTGGTTTGATAGTACCAAGTGGCTCCTGCAATCTGCCATCAAAAAGTTGGCAGGCGAGTTTTGTTTTCCAGGGAAAAGTGCCTTTGTTTGTGTTTGGGGGCCTGTGGCTGGGAGTGGCCGGCTGGCTCCTTAGAATCCACGATACGCAGCATGGTTCCCAGACCAGAGGTGGCACCAGTGCCAAGTCGGGCTAGTTTGATGGTGCAAAGTGGCTCCTGCAATCTGCCATCCAGAAGCGGGGTAGCTTACTTTTGTTTCCCAGGGAAACTGGCCGAGGTTTTTTTCTGGGGCCCTATGGCTGGGAGTGACCGGCTGGCTCCTGAAAAGCTACGATAGGCAGGATGGTGACCAGACCCATGGTGGCACCAGTGCCAAGTTGGGCTGGTTTGATAGTACCAAGTGGCTCCTGCAATCTGCCATCAAAAATTTGGCAGGCGAGTTTTGTTTTCCAGGGAAAAGCGCCCTTGTTTGTGTTTGGGGGCCTGTGGCTGGGAGTTGACAGCTGGGTAATTGGAATCCACGATACGCAGCATGGTTCCCAGACCAGAGGTGGCACCAGTGCCAAGTCGGGCTGGTTTGATAGTACCAAGTGGCTCCTGCAATCTGCCATCCAGAAGCGGGGTAGCTTACTTTTGTTTGCCAGGGAAACGGGCCGAGCTTTGTGTCTGGGGGCCTATGGCTGGGAGTGACCGGCTAGGTCCTGAAAAGCTACGATAGGCAGGATGGTGACCAGACCCATGGTGGCACCAGTGCCAAGTTGGGCTGGTTTGATAGTACCAAGTGGCTCCTGCAATCTGCCATCAAAAAGTTGGCAGGCGAGTTTTGTTTTCCAGGGAAAAGCGCCGTTGTTTGTGTTTGGGGGCCTGTGGCTGGGAGTGGCCGGCTGGCTCCTTAGAATCCACGATACGCAGCATGGTTCCCAGACCAGAGGTGGCACCAGTGCCAAGTCGGGCTGGTTTGATAGTACCAAGTGGCTCCTGCAATCTGCCATCCAGAAGCGGGGCAGCTTACTTTTGTTTGCCAGGGAAACGGGCCGAGCTTTGCGTCTGGGGGCCTATGGCTGGGAGTGACCGGCTGGCTCCTGAAAAGCTACGATAGGCAGGATGGTGACCAGACCCATGGTGGCACCAGTGCCAAGTTGGGCTGGTTTGATAGTACCAAGTGGCTCCTGCAATCTGCCATCAAAAAGTTGGCAGGCGAGTTTTGTTTTCCAGGGAAAAGCGCCGTTGTTTGTGTTTGGGGGCCTGTGGCTGGGAGTGGCCGGCTGGCTCCTTAGAATCCACGATACGCAGCATGGTTCCCAGACCCAAGGTGGCACCAGTGCCAAGTCGGGCTGGTTTGATACTACCAAGTGTTTCCTGCAATCTGCCATCCAGAAGCGGGGTAGCTTACTTTTGTTTGCCAGGGAAACGGGCCGAGCTTTGTGTCTGGGGGCCTATGGCTGGGAGTGACCGGCTGGCTCCTCAAAAGCTACGATAGGCAGGATGGTGACCAGACCCATGGTGGCACCAGTGCCAAGTTGGGCTGGTTTGATAGTACCAAGTGGCTCCTGCAATCTGCCATCAAAAAGTTGGCAGGCGAATTTTGTTTTCCAGGGAAAAGCGCTGTTGTTTGTGTTTGGAGGCCTGTGGCTGGGAGTGGCCGGCTGGGTAATTGGAATCCACGATACGCAGGATGGTTCCCAGACCAGAGGTGGCACCAGTGCCAAGTCGGGCTAGTTTGATGGTGCAAAGTGGCTCCTGCAATCTGCCATCCAGAAGCGGGGTAGCTTACTTTTGTTTGCCAGGGAAACGGGCCGAGGTTTTTTTCTGGGGCCCTATGGCTGGGAGTGACCGGCTAGGTCCTGAAAAGCTACGATAGGCAGGATGGTGACCAGACCCATGGTGGCACCAGTGCCAAGTTGGGCTGATTTGATAGTACCAAGTGCTCCTGCAATCTGCCATCAAAAGTTGGCAGGCGAGTTTTGTTTTCCAGGGAAAAGCGCCATTGTTTGTGTTTGGGGGCCTGTGGCTGGGAGTGGCCGGCTGGCTCCTGAAAATCGACGTTACACAGGATGGTGACCAGACCCATGGTGGCACCAGTGCCAAGTTGGGCTGGTTTGATAGTACCAAGTGCGTCCTGCAATCTGCCATCAAAAAGTTGGCAGGCGACTTTTGTTTTCCAGGGAAAAGCGCCGTTGTTTGTGTTTGGAGGCCTGTGGCTGGGAGAGGCCTGCTGGCTCCTTAGAATCCAAGATACGCAGGATGGTTCCCAGACCAGAGGTGCCACCCGTGCCAAGTTGGGCTGGTTTGATAGTACCAAGTGGTTCCTGCAATATGCCATCCAGAAGCGGGGCAGCTTACTTTTGTTTGCCAGGGAAACGGGCCGTTGTTTCTGTTTGGGGGCCTGTGGCTGGGAGTGGCCGACTGGCTCCTTAGAATCCACGATACGCAGGATGGTTCCCAGACCAGAGGTGGCACCAGTGCCAAGTCGGGCTGGTTTGATAGTACTAAGTGCGTCCTGCAATCTGCCATCCAGATGCGGGGCAGCTTACTTTTGTTTGCCAGGGAAACGGGCCGATGTTTGTGTCTGGGGGCCTATGGCTGGGAGTGACCGGCTGGCTCCTGAAAAGCTACGATAGGCAGGATGGTGACCAGACCCATGGTGGCACCAGTGCCAAGTTGGGCTGGTTTGATAGTACCAAGTGGCTCCTGCAATCTGCCATCAAAAAGTTGGCAGGCGAGTTTTGTTTTCCAGGGAAAAGCGCCGTTGTTTATGTTTGGAGGCCTGTGGCTGGGAGAGGCCGGCTGGCTCCTAAGAATCCAAGATACGCAGGATGGTTCCCAGACCTGAGGTACCACCAGTGCCAAGTCGGGCTGGTTTGATAGTACCAAGTGGTTCCTGCAATCTGCCATCCAGAAGCGGGGCAGCTTACTTTTGTTTACCAGGGAAACGGGCCGAGCTTTGTGTCTGGGGGCCTATGGCTGGGAGTGACCGGCTAGGTCCTGAAAAGCTACGATAGGCAGGACGATGACCAGACCCATGGTGGCACCAGTGCCAAGTTGGGCTGGTTTGATAGTACCAAGTGCTCCTGCAATCTGCCATCAAAAGTTGGCAGGCGAGTTTTGTTTTCCAGGGAAAAGCGCCATTGTTTGTGTTTGGGGGCCTGTGGCTGGGAGTGGCCGGCTGGCTCCTGAAAATCGACGTTACACAGGATGGTGACCAGACCCATGGTGGCACCAGTGCCAAGTTGGGCTGGTTTGATAGTACCAAGTGCGTCCTGCAATCTGCCATCAAAAAGTTGGCAGGCGACTTTTGTTTTCCAGGGAAAAGCGCCGTTGTTTGTGTTTGGAGGCCTGTGGCTGGGAGAGGCCTGCTGGCTCCTTAGAATCCAAGATACGCAGGATGGTTCCCAGACCAGAGGTGCCACCCGTGCCAAGTTGGGCTGGTTTGATAGTACCAAGTGGTTCCTGCAATATGCCATCCAGAAGCGGGGCAGCTTACTTTTGTTTGCCAGGGAAACGGGCCGTTGTTTCTGTTTGGGGGCCTGTGGCTGGGAGTGGCCGACTGGCTCCTTAGAATCCACGATACGCAGGATGGTTCCCAGACCAGAGGTGGCACCAGTGCCAAGTCGGGCTGGTTTGATAGTACTAAGTGCGTCCTGCAATCTGCCATCCAGATGCGGGGCAGCTTACTTTTGTTTGCCAGGGAAACGGGCCGATGTTTGTGTCTGGGGGCCTATGGCTGGGAGTGACCGGCTGGCTCCTGAAAAGCTACGATAGGCAGGATGGTGACCAGACCCATGGTGGCACCAGTGCCAAGTTGGGCTGGTTTGATAGTACCAAGTGGCTCCTGCAATCTGCCATCAAAAAGTTGGCAGGCGAGTTTTGTTTTCCAGGGAAAAGCGCCGTTGTTTATGTTTGGAGGCCTGTGGCTGGGAGAGGCCGGCTGGCTCCTAAGAATCCAAGATACGCAGGATGGTTCCCAGACCTGAGGTACCACCAGTGCCAAGTCGGGCTGGTTTGATAGTACCAAGTGGTTCCTGCAATCTGCCATCCAGAAGCGGGGCAGCTTACTTTTGTTTGCCAGGGAAACGGGCCGTTGTTTCTGTTTGGGGGCCTGTGGCTGGGAGTGGCCGGCTGGCTCCTTAGAATTCACGATACGCAGGATGGTTCCCAGACCAGAGGTGGCACCAGTGCCAAGTCGGGCTGTTTTGATACTATCAAGTGGCTCTTGCAATCAGCCATCAAAAAGTTGGCAGGCCAGTTTTGTTTTCCAGGGAAAAGCACCATTGTTTGTGTTTGGGGGCCTGTAGCTGGGAGTGGCCGGCTGGCTCCTGAAAATCGACGTTACGCAGGATTGTTCCCAGATCCAAGGTGGCACCAGTGCCAAGTCACGCTGATTTGATAGTACCAAGTGATTCTTGCAATCTGCCATCCAGAAGCGGGGCGGCTTACTTTTGTTTACCAGGGAAACGGGCCGAGCTTTGTGTCTGGGGGCCTATGGCTGGGAGTGACCGGCTAGGTCCTGAAAAGCTACGATAGGCAGGACGATGACCAGACCCATGGTGGCACCAGTGCCAAGTTGGGCTGGTTTGATAGTACCAAGTGGCTCCTGCAATCTGCCATCAAAAAGATGGCAGGCGAGTTTTGTTTTCCAGGGAAAAGCACCGTTGTTTGTGTTTGGGGGCCTGTGGCTGGGAGTGGCCGACTGGCTCCTTAGAATCCACGATACGCAGGATGGTTCCCAGACCAGAGGTGGCACCAGTGCCAAGTCGGGCTGGTTTGATAGTACTAAGTGCGTCCTGCAATCTGCCATCCAGAAGCGGGGCAGCTTACTTTTGTTTGCCAGGGAAACGGGCCGATGTTTGTGTCTGGGGGCCTATGGCTGGGAGTGACCGGCTGGCTCCTGAAAAGCTACGATAGGCAGGATGGTGACCAGACCCATGGTGGCACCAGTGCCAACTTGGGCTGGTTTGATAGTACCAAGTGGCTCCTGCAATCTGCCATCAAAAAGTTGGCAGGCGACTTTTGTTTTCCAGGGAAAAGCGCCGTTGGTTGTGTTTGGAGGCCTGTGGCTGGGAGAGGCCGGCTGGCTCCTTAGAATCCAAGATACGCAGGATGGTTCCCAGACCTGAGGTACCACCAGTGCCAAGTCGGGCTGGTTTGATAGTACCAAGTGGTTCCTGCAATCTGCCATCCAGAAGCGGGGCAGCTTACTTTTGTTTGCCAGGGAAACGGGCCGTTGTTTCTGTTTGGGGGCCTGTGGCTGGGAGTGGCCGACTGGCTCCTTAGAATCCACGATACGCAGGATGGTTCCCAGACCAGAGGTGGCACCAGTGCCAAGTCGGGCTGTTTTGATACTATCAAGTGGCTCTTGCAATCAGCCATCAAAAAGTTGGCAGGCCAGTTTTGTTTTCCAGGGAAAAGCACCATTGTTTGTGTTTGGGGGCCTGTAGCTGGGAGTGGCCGGCTGGCTCCTGAAAATCGACGTTACGCAGGATTGTTCCCAGATCCAAGGTGGCACCAGTGCCAAGTCACGCTGATTTGATAGTACCAAGTGATTCTTGCAATCTGCCATCCAGAAGCGGGGCGGCTTACTTTTGTTTGCCAGGGAAACGGGCCGAGCTTTGTGTCTGGGGGCCTATGGCTGGGCGTGACCGGCTAGGTCCTGAAAAGCTACGATAGGCAGGACGATGACCAGACCCATGGTGGCACCAGTGCCAAGTTGGGCTGGTTTGATAGTACCAAGTGGCTCCTGCAATCTGCCATCAAAAAGATGGCAGGCGAGTTTTGTTTTCCAGGGAAAAGCGCCGTTGTTTGTGTTTGGGGGCCTGTGGCTGGGAGTGGCCGGCTGGGTAATTGGAATCCACGATACGCAGGATGGTTCCCAGACCAGAGGTGGCACCAGTGCCAAGTCGGGCTGGTTTGATAGTACCAAGTGGCTCCTGCAATCTGCCATCCAGAAGCGGGGCAGCTTACTTTTGTTTGCCAGGGAAACGGGCCGAGGTTTGCGTCTGGGGGCCTATTGCTGGGAGTGACTGGCTTGGTCCTGAAAAGCTACGATAGGCAGGATGGTGTCCAGACCCAGGGGGGCACCAGTGCCAAGTTGGGCTGGTTTGATAGTACCAAGTGGCTCCTGCAATCTGCCATCAAAAAGTTGGCAGGCGAGTTTTGTTTTCCAGGGAAAAGTGCCTTTGTTTGTGTTTGGGGGCCTGTGGCTGGGAGTGGCCGGCTGGCTCCTTAGAATCCACGATACGCAGCATGGTTCCCAGACCAGAGGTGGCACCAGTGCCAAGTCGGGCTAGTTTGATGGTGCAAAGTGGCTCCTGCAATCTGCCATCCAGAAGCGGTGTAGCTTACTTTTGTTTCCCAGGGAAACTGGCCGAGGTTTTTTTCTGGGGCCCTATGGCTGGGAGTGACCGGCTGGCTCCTGAAAAGCTACGATAGGCAGGATGGTGACCAGACCCATGGTGGCACCAGTGCCAAGTTGGGCTGGTTTGATAGTACCAAGTGGCTCCTGCAATCTGCCATCAAAAATTTGGCAGGCGAGTTTTGTTTTCCAGGGAAAAGCGCCGTTGTTTGTGTTTGGGGGCCTGTGGCTGGGAGTTGACGGCTGGGTAATTGGAATCCACGATACGCAGCATGGTTCCCAGACCAGAGGTGGCACCAGTGCCAAGTCGGGCTGGTTTGATAGTACCAAGTGGCTCCTGCAATCTGCCATCCAGAAGCGGGGTAGTTTACTTTTGTTTGCCAGGGAAACGGGCCGAGCTTTGTGTCTGGGGGCCTATGGCTGGGAGTGACCGGCTAGGTCCTGAAAAGCTACGATAGGCAGGATGGTGACCAGACCCATGGTGGCACCAGTGCCAAGTTGGGCTGGTTTGATAGTACCAAGTGGCTCCTGCAATCTGCCATCAAAAATTTGGCAGGCGAGTTTTGTTTTCCAGGGAAAAGCGCCGTTGTTTGTGTTAGGGGGCCTGTGGCTGGGAGTGGCCGGCTGGCTCCTTAGAATCCACGATACGCAGCATGGTTCCCAGACCAGAGGTGGCACCAGTGCCAAGTCGGGCTGGTTTGATAGTACCAAGTGGCTCCTCATATCTGCCATCCAGAAGCGGGGCAGCTTACTTTTGTTTGCCAGGGAAACGGGCCGAGCTTTGCGTCTGGGGGCCTATGGCTGGGAGTGACCGGCTGGCTCCTGAAAAGCTACGATAGGCAGGATGGTGACCAGACCCATGGTGGCACCAGTGCCAAGTTGGGCTGGTTTGATAGTACCAAGTGGCTCCTGCAATCTGCCATCAAAAAGTTGGCAGGCGAGTTTTGTTTTCCAGGGAAAAGCGCCGTTGTTTGTGTTTGGGGGCCTGTGGCTGGGAGTGGCCGGCTGGCTCCTTAGAATCCACGATACGCAGCATGGTTCCCAGACCCAAGGTGGCACCAGTGCCAAGTCGGGCTGGTTTGATACTACCAAGTGGTTCCTGCAATCTGCCATCCAGAAGCGGGGTAGCTTACTTTTGTTTGCCAGGGAAACGGGCCGAGCTTTGTGTCTGGGGGCCTATGGCTGGGAGTGACCGGCTGGCTCCTCAAAAGCTACGATAGGCAGGATGGTGACCAGACCCATGGTGGCACCAGTGCCAAGTTGGGCTGGTTTGATAGTACCAAGTGGCTCCTGCAATCTGCCATCAAAAAGTTGGCAGGCGAGTTTTGTTTTCCAGGGAAAAGCGCCATTGTTTGTGTTTGGAGGCCTGTGGCTGGGAGTGGCCGGCTGGGTAATTGGAATCCACGATACGCAGGATGGTTCCCAGACCAGAGGTGGCACCAGTGCCAAGTCGGGCTAGTTTGATGGTGCAAAGTGGCTCCTGCAATCTGCCATCCAGAAGCGGGGTAGCTTACTTTTGTTTGCCAGGGAAACGGGCCGAGGTTTTTTTCTGGGGCCCTATGGCTGGGAGTGACCGGCTAGGTCCTGAAAAGCTACGATAGGCAGGATGGTGACCAGACCCATGGTGGCACCAGTGCCAAGTTGGGCTGATTTGATAGTACCAAGTGCTCCTGCAATCTGCCATCAAAAGTTGGCAGGCGAGTTTTGTTTTCCAGGGAAAAGCGCCATTGTTTGTGTTTGGGGGCCTGTGGCTGGGAGTGGCCGGCTGGCTCCTGAAAATCGACGTTACACAGGATGGTGACCAGACCCATGGTGGCACCAGTGCCAAGTTGGGCTGGTTTGATAGTACCAAGTGCGTCCTGCAATCTGCCATCAAAAAGTTGGCAGGCGACTTTTGTTTTCCAGGGAAAAGCGCCGTTGGTTGTGTTTGGAGGCCTGTGGCTGGGAGAGGCCTGCTGGCTCCTTAGAATCCAAGATACGCAGGATGGTTCCCAGACCAGAGGTGCCACCCGTGCCAAGTTGGGCTGGTTTGATAGTACCAAGTGGTTCCTGCAATATGCCATCCAGAAGCGGGGCACCTTACTTTTGTTTGCCAGGGAAACGGGCCGTTGTTTCTGTTTGGGGGCCTGTGGCTGGGAGTGGCCGACTGGCTCCTTAGAATCCACGATACGCAGGATGGTTCCCAGACCAGAGGTGGCACCAGTGCCAAGTCGGGCTGGTTTGATAGTACTAAGTGCGTCCTGCAATCTGCCATCCAGAAGCGGGGCAGCTTACTTTTGTTTGCCAGGGAAACGGGCCGATGTTTGTGTCTGGGGGCCTATGGCTGGGAGTGACCGGCTGGCTCCTGAAAAGCTACGATAGGCAGGATGGTGACCAGACCCATGGTGGCACCAGTGCCAAGTTGGGCTGGTTTGATAGTACCAAGTGGCTCCTGCAATCTGCCATCAAAAAGTTGGCAGGCGAGTTTTGTTTTCCAGGGAAAAGCGCCGTTGTTTATGTTTGGAGGCCTGTGGCTGGGAGAGGCCGGCTGGCTCCTAAGAATCCAAGATACGCAGGATGGTTCCCAGACCTGAGGTACCACCAGTGCCAAGTCGGGCTGGTTTGATAGTACCAAGTGGTTCCTGCAATCTGCCATCCAGAAGCGGGGCAGCTTACTTTTGTTTGCCAGGGAAACGGGCCGTTGTTTCTGTTTGGGGGCCTGTGGCTGGGAGTGGCCGGCTGGCTCCTTAGAATTCACGATACGCAGGATGGTTCCCAGACCAGAGGTGGCACCAGTGCCAAGTCGGGCTGTTTTGATACTATCAAGTGGCTCTTGCAATCAGCCATCAAAAAGTTGGCAGGCCAGTTTTGTTTTCCAGGGAAAAGCACCATTGTTTGTGTTTGGGGGCCTGTAGCTGGGAGTGGCCGGCTGGCTCCTGAAAATCGACGTTACGCAGGATTGTTCCCAGATCCAAGGTGGCACCAGTGCCAAGTCACGCTGATTTGATAGTACCAAGTGATTCTTGCAATCTGCCATCCAGAAGCGGGGCGGCTTACTTTTGTTTACCAGGGAAACGGGCCGAGCTTTGTGTCTGGGGGCCTATGGCTGGGAGTGACCGGCTAGGTCCTGAAAAGCTACGATAGGCAGGACGATGACCAGACCCATGGTGGCACCAGTGCCAAGTTGGGCTGGTTTGATAGTACCAAGTGGCTCCTGCAATCTGCCATCAAAAAGATGGCAGGCGAGTTTTGTTTTCCAGGGAAAAGCACCGTTGTTTGTGTTTGGGGGCCTGTGGCTGGGAGTGGCCGACTGGCTCCTTAGAATCCACGATACGCAGGATGGTTCCCAGACCAGAGGTGGCACCAGTGCCAAGTCGGGCTGGTTTGATAGTACTAAGTGCGTCCTGCAATCTGCCATCCAGAAGCGGGGCAGCTTACTTTTGTTTGCCAGGGAAACGGGCCGATGTTTGTGTCTGGGGGCCTATGGCTGGGAGTGACCGGCTGGCTCCTGAAAAGCTACGATAGGCAGGATGGTGACCAGACCCATGGTGGCACCAGTGCCGAGTTGGGCTGGTTTGATAGTACCAAGTGGCTCCTGCAATCTGCCATCAAAAAGTTGGCAGGCGACTTTTGTTTTCCAGGGAAAAGCGCCGTTGGTTGTGTTTGGAGGCCTGTGGCTGGGAGAGGCCGGCTGGCTCCTTAGAATCCAAGATACGCAGGATGGTTCCCAGACCTGAGGTACCACCAGTGCCAAGTCGGGCTGGTTTGATAGTACCAAGTGGTTCCTGCAATCTGCCATCCAGAAGCGGGGCAGCTTACTTTTGTTTGCCAGGGAAACGGGCCGTTGTTTCTGTTTGGGGGCCTGTGGCTGGGAGTGGCCGACTGGCTCCTTAGAATCCACGATACGCAGGATGGTTCCCAGACCAGAGGTGGCACCAGTGCCAAGTCGGGCTGTTTTGATACTATCAAGTGGCTCTTGCAATCAGCCATCAAAAAGTTGGCAGGCCAGTTTTGTTTTCCAGGGAAAAGCACCATTGTTTGTGTTTGGGGGCCTGTAGCTGGGAGTGGCCGGCTGGCTCCTGAAAATCGACGTTACGCAGGATTGTTCCCAGATCCAAGGTGGCACCAGTGCCAAGTCATGCTGATTTGATAGTACCAAGTGATTCTTGCAATCTGCCATCCAGAAGCGGGGCAGCTTACTTTTGTTTGCCAGGGAAACGGGCCGAGCTTTCTGTCTGGGGGCCTATGGCTGGGCGTGACCGGCTAGGTCCTGAAAAGCTACGATAGGCAGGACGATGACCAGACCCATGGTGGCACCAGTGCCAAGTTGGGCTGGTTTGATAGTACCAAGTGGCTCCTGCAATCTGCCATCAAAAAGATGGCAGGCGAGTTTTGTTTTCCAGGGAAAAGCGCCGTTGTTTGTGTTTGGGGGCCTGTGGCTGGGAGTGGCCGGCTGGGTAATTGGAATCCACGATACGCAGGATGGTTCCCAGACCAGAGGTGGCACCAGTGCCAAGTCGGGCTGGTTTGATAGTACCAAGTGGCTCCTGCAATCTGCCATCCAGAAGCGGGGCAGCTTACTTTTGTTTGCCAGGGAAACGGGCCGAGGTTTGCGTCTGGGGGCCTATTGCTGGGAGTGACTGGCTTGGTCCTGAAAAGCTACGATAGGCAGGATGGTGTCCAGACCCAGGGCGGCACCAGTGCCAAGTTGGGCTGGTTTGATAGTACCAAGTGGCTCCTGCAATCTGCCATCAAAAAGTTGGCAGGCGAGTTTTGTTTTCCAGGGAAAAGTGCCTTTGTTTGTGTTTGGGGGCCTGTGGCTGGGAGTGGCCGGCTGGCTCCTTAGAATCCACGATACGCAGCATGGTTCCCAGACCAGAGGTGGCACCAGTGCCAAGTCGGGCTAGTTTGATGGTGCAAAGTGGCTCCTGCAATCTGCCATCCAGAAGCGGTGTAGCTTACTTTTGTTTCCCAGGGAAACTGGCCGAGGTTTTTTTCTGGGGCCCTATGGCTGGGAGTGACCGGCTGGCTCCTGAAAAGCTACGATAGGCAGGATGGTGACCAGACCCATGGTGGCACCAGTGCCAAGTTGGGCTGGTTTGATAGTACCAAGTGGCTCCTGCAATCTGCCATCAAAAATTTGGCAGGCGAGTTTTGTTTTCCAGGGAAAAGCGCCGTTGTTTGTGTTTGGGGGCCTGTGGCTGGGAGTTGACGGCTGGGTAATTGGAATCCACGATACGCAGCATGGTTCCCAGACCAGAGGTGGCACCAGTGCCAAGTCGGGCTGGTTTGATAGTACCAAGTGGCTCCTGCAATCTGCCATCCAGAAGCGGGGTAGCTTACTTTTGTTTGCCAGGGAAACGGGCCGAGCTTTGTGTCTGGGGGCCTATGGCTGGGAGTGACCGGCTAGGTCCTGAAAAGCTACGATAGGCAGGATGGTGACCAGACCCATGGTGGCACCAGTGCCAAGTTGGGCTGGTTTGATAGTACCAAGTGGCTCCTGCAATCTGCCATCAAAAAGTTGGCAGGCGAGTTTTGTTTTCCAGGGAAAAGCGCCGTTGTTTGTGTTAGGGGGCCTGTGGCTGGGAGTGGCCGGCTGGCTCCTTAGAATCCACGATACGCGGCATGGTTCCCAGACCAGAGGTGGCACCAGTGCCAAGTCGGGCTGGTTTGATAGTACCAAGTGGCTCCTGCAATCTGCCATCCAGAAGCGGGGCAGCTTACTTTTGTTTGCCAGGGAAACGGGCCGAGCTTTGCGTCTGGGGGCATATGGCTGGGAGTGACCGGCTGGCTCCTGAAAAGCTACGATAGGCAGTATGGTGCCCAGACCCATGGTGGCACCAGTGCCAAGTTGGGCTGGTTTGATAGTACCAAGTGGCTCCTGCAATCTGCCATCAAAAAGTTGGCAGGCGAGTTTTGTTTTCCAGGGAAAAGCGCCGTTGTTTGTGTTTGGGGGCCTGTGGCTGGGAGTGGCCGGCTGGGTAATTGGAATCCACGATACGCAGGATGGTTCCCAGACCAGAGGTGGCACCAGTGCCAAGTCGGGCTAGTTTGATGGTGCAAAGTGGCTCCTGCAATCTGCCATCCAGAAGCGGGGTAGCTTACTTTTGTTTGCCAGGGAAACGGGCCGAGGTTTTTTTCTGGGGCCCTATGGCTGGGAGTGACCGGCTGGCTCCTGAAAAGCTACGATAGGCAGGATGGTGACCAGACCCATGGTGGCACCAGTGCCGAGTTGGGCTGATTTGATACTACCAAGTGCTACTGCAATCTGCCATCAAAAGTTGGCAGGCCAGCTTTGTTTTCCAGGGAAAAGCGCCATTGTTTGTGTTTGGGGGCCTGTGGCTGGGAGTGGCCGGCTGGCTCCTGAAAATCGACGTTACGCAGGATGGTGACCAGACCCATGGTGGCACCAGTGCCAAGTTGGGCTGGTTTGATAGTACCAAGTGGCTCCTGCAATCTGCCATCAAAAAGTTGGCAGGCGAGTTTTGTTTTCCAGGGAAAAGCGCCGTTGTTTCTGTTTGGGGGCCTGTGGCTGGGAGTGGCCGGCCGGCTCCTTAGAACCCACGATACGCAGCATGGTTCCCAGACCAGAGGTGGCAACAGTGCCAAGTCGGGCTGGTTTGATAGTACCAAGTGCGTCCTGCAATCTGCCATCCAGAAGCGGGGCAGCTTACTTTTGTTTTCCAGGGAAACGGGCCGATGTTTGTGTCTGGGGGCCTATGGCTGGGAGTGACCGGCTGGCTCCTGAAAAGCTACGATAGGCAGGATGGTGACCAGACCCATGGTGGCACCAGTGCCAAGTTGGGCTGGTTTGATAGTACCAAGTGGCTCCTGCAATCTGCCATCAAAAAGTTGGCAGGCGAGTTTTGTTTTCCAGGGAAAAGCGCCGTTGTTTGTGTTTGGGGGCCTGTGGCTGGGAGTGGGCGGATGGCTAATTAGAATCCACGATACGCAGCATGGTTCCCAGACCAGAGGTGGCACCAGTGCCAAGTCGGGCTAGTTTGATGGTGCAAAGTGGCTCCTGCAATCTGCCATCCAGAAGCGGGGTAGTTTACTTTTGTTTGCCAGGGAAACGGGCCGAGGTTTGTGTCTGGGGGCCTATGGCTGGGAGTGACCGTCTGGCTCCTCAAAAGCTACGATAGGCAGGAGGGTTACCAGAACCAGGGGGGCACCAGTGCCAAGTTGGGCTGATTTGATAGCACCAAGTGGCTCCTGCAATCAGCCATCAAAAAGTTGGCAGGCCAGTTTTGTTTTTCAGGGAAAAGCGCCATTGTTTGTGTTTGGGGGCCTGTAGCTGGGAGTGGCCGGCTGGCTCCAGAAAATCGACGTTACGCAGGATGGTTCCCAGATCCAAGGTGGCACCAGTGCCAAGTCGGGCTGGTTTGATAGTACAAAGTGATTCTTGCAATCTGCCATCCAGAAGCGGGGCGGCTTACTTTTGTTTGCCAGGGAAACGGGCCGAGGTTTTTTTCTGGGGCCCTATGGCTGGGAGTGACCGGCTGGCTCCTGAAAAGCTACGATAGGCAGGATGGTGACCAGACCCATGGTGGCACCAGTGCCAAGTTGGGCTGGTTTGATAGTACCAAGTGGCTCCTGCAATCTGCCATCAAAAAGTTGGCAGGCGAGTTTTGTTTTCCAGGGAAAAGCGCCGTTGTTTGTGTTTGGGGGCCTGTGGCTGGGAGTGGCCGGCCGGCTCCTTAGAACCCACGATACGCAGCATGGTTCCCAGACCAGAGGTGGCACCAGTGCCAAGTCGGGCTGGTTTGATAGTACTAAGTGCGTCCTGCAATCTGCCATCCAGAAGCGGGGCAGCTTACTTTTGTTTGCCAGGGAAACGGGCCGTTGTTTCTGTTTGGGGGCCTGTGGCTGGGAGTGGCCGACTGGCTCCTTAGAATCCACGATACGCAGGATGGTTCCCAGACCAGAGGTGGCACCAGTGCCAAGTCGGGCTGTTTTGATACTATCAAGTGGCTCTTGCAATCAGCCATCAAAAAGTTGGCAGGCCAGTTTTGTTTTCCAGGGAAAAGCACCATTGTTTGTGTTTGGGGGCCTGTAGCTGGGAGTGGCCGGCTGGCTCCTGAAAATCGACGTTACGCAGGATTGTTCCCAGATCCAAGGTGGCACCAGTGCCAAGTCACGCTGATTTGATAGTGCCAAGTGATTCTTGCAATCTGCCATCCAGAAGCGGGGCGGCTTACTTTTGTTTGCCAGGGAAACGGGCCGAGCTTTGTGACTGGGGGCCTATGGCTGGGAGTGACCGGCTAGGTCCTGAAAAGCTACGATAGGCAGGACGATGACCAGACCCATGGTGGCACCAGTGCCAAGTTGGGCTGGTTTGATAGTACCAAGTGGCTCCTGCAATCTGCCATCAAAAAGATGGCAGGCGAGTTTTGTTTTCCAGGGAAAAGTGCCGTTGTTTGTGTTTGGGGGCCTGTGGCTGGGAGTGGCCGGCTGGGTAATTGGAATCCACGATACGCAGGATGGTTCCCAGACCAGAGGTGGCACCAGTGCCAAGTCGGGCTGGTTTGATAGTACCAAGTGGCTCCTGCAATCTGCCATCCAGAAGCGGGGCAGCTTACTTTTGTTTGCCAGGGAAACGGGCCGAGGTTTGTGTCTGGGGGCCTATGGCTGGGAGTGACTGGCTTGGTCCTGAAAAGCTACGATAGGCAGGATGGTGACGAGACCCAGTGGGGCACCAGTGCCAAGTTGGGCTGGTTTGATAGTACCAAGTGGCTCCTGCAATCTGCCATCAAAAAGTTGGCAGGCGAGTTTTGTTTTCCAGGGAAAAGCGCCGTTGTTTGTGTTTGGGGGCCTGTGGCTGGGAGTGGCCGGCTGGCTCCTTAGAATCCACGATACGCAGCATGGTTCCCAGACCAGAGGTGCCACCCGTGCCAAGTTGGGCTGGTTTGATAGTACCAAGTGGTTCCTGCAATATGCCATCCAGAAGCGGGGCAGCTTACTTTTGTTTGCCAGGGAAACGGGCCGTTGTTTCTGTTTGGGGGCCTGTGGCTGGGAGTGGCCGACTGGCTCCTTAGAATCCACGATACGCAGGATGGTTCCCAGACCAGAGTTGGCACCTATGCCAAGATGGGCTGGTTTGATAGTACCAAGTGGCTCCTGCAATCTGCCATCCAGAAGCGGGGCAGCTTACTTTTGTTTGCCAGGGAAAGGGGCCCAGGTTTGTGTCTGGGGGCCTATGGCTGGGAGTGACCGGCTAGGTGCTGAAAAGCTACGATAGGCAGGATAGTGACCAGACCCATGGTGGCACCAGTGCCAAGTCGGGCTGGTTTGATAGTACCAAGTGCGTCCTGCAATCTGCCATCAAAAAGTTGGCAGGCGAGTTTTGTTTTCCAGGGAAAAGCGCTGTTGTTTGTGCTTGGGGGCCTGTGGCTGGGAGTGGCCGGCTGGGTAATTGGAATCCACGATACGCAGCATGGTTCCCAGACCAGAGGTGGCACCAGTGCCAAGTCGGGCTGGTTTGATAGTACCAAGTGGCTCCTCCAATCTGCCATCAAAAATTTGGCAGGCGAGTTTTGTTTTCCAGGTAAAAGCGCCGTTGTTTGTGTTTGGGGGCCTGTGGCTAGGAGTGGCCGGCTGGCTCCTTAGAATCCACGATACGCAGCATGGTTCCCAGACCCAAGGTGGCACCAGTGCCAAGTCGGGTTGGTTTGATACTACCAAGTGGTTCCTGCAATCTGCCATCCAGAAGCGGGGTAGCTTACTTTTGTTTGCCAGGGAAACGGGCCGAGCTTTGTGTCTGGGGGCCTATGGCTGGGAGTGACCGGCTGGCTCCTGAAAAGCTACGATAGGCAGGATGGTGACCAGACCCATGGTGGCACCAGTGCCAAGTTGGGCTGGTTTGATAGTACCAAGTGGCTCCTGCAATCAGCCATCAAAAATTTGGCAGGCGAGTTTTGTTTTCCAGGGAAAAGCGCCGTTGTTTGTGTTTGGGGGCCTGTGGCTTGGAGTGGCCGGCTGGGTAATTGGAATCCACGATACGCAGCATGGTTCCCAGACCAGAGGTGGCACCAGTGCCAAGTCGGGCTGGTTTGATAGTACCAAGTGGCTCCTGCAATCTGCCATCCAGAAGCGGGGCAGCTTACTTTTGTTTGCCAGGGAAACGGGCCGAGCTTTGTGTCTGGGGGCCTATGGCTGGGAGTGACCGGCTGGCTCCTGAAAAGCTACGATAGGCAGGATGGTGACCAGACCCATGGTGGCACCAGTGCCAAGTTGGGCTGGTTTGATAGTACCAAGTGGCTCCTGCAATCTGCCATCAAAAAGTTGGCAGGCGAGTTTTGTTTTCCAGGGAAAAGCGCCGTTGTTTGTGTTTGGGGGCCTGTGGCTGGGAGTGGCCGGCTGGCTCCTTAGAATCCACGATACGCAGCATGGTTCCCAGACCAGAGGTGGCACCAGTGCCAAGTCGGGCTGGTTTGATAGTACCAAGTGGCTCCTGCAATCTGCCATCCAGAAGCGGGGCAGCTTACTTTTGTTTGCCAGGGAAACGGGCCGAGCTTTGCGTCTGGGGGCCTATGGCTGGGAGTGACCGGCTGGCTCCTGAAAAGCTACGATAGGCAGGATGGTGACCAGACCCATGGTGGCACCAGTGCCAAGTTGGGCTGGTTTGATAGTACCAAGTGGCTCCTGCAATCTGCCATCAAAAAGTTGGCAGGCGAGTTTTGTTTTCCAGGGAAAAGCGCCGTTGTTTGTGTTTGGGGGCCTGTGGCTGGGAGTGGCCGGCTGGCTCCTTAGAATCCACGATACGCAGCATGGTTCCCAGACCCAAGGTGGCACCAGTGCCAAGTCGGGCTGGTTTGATAGTACCAAGTGGTTCCTGCAATCTGCCATCCAGAAGCGGGGTAGCTTACTTTTGTTTGCCAGGGAAACGGGCCGAGCTTTGTGTCTGGGGGCCTATGGCTGGGAGTGACCGGCTGGCTCCTGAAAAGCTACGATAGGCAGGATGGTGACCAGACCCATGGTGGCACCAGTGCCAAGTTGGGCTGGTTTGATAGTACCAAGTGGCTCCTGCAATCTGCCATCAAAAAGATGGCAGGCGAGTTTTGTTTTCCAGGGAAAAGCGCCGTTGTTTGTGTTTGGGGGCCTGTGGCTGGGAGTGGCCGGCTGGGTAATTGGAATCCACGATACGCAGCATGGTTCCCAGACCAGAGGTGGCACCAGTGCCAAGTCGGGCTAGTTTGATGGTGCAAAGTGGCTCCTGCAATCTGCCATCCAGAAGCGGGGTAGCTTACTTTTGTTTGCTAGGGAAACGGGGCGAGGTTTTTTTCTGGGGCCCTATGGCTGGGAGTGACCGGCTAGGTCCTGAAAAGCTACAATAGGCAGGATGGTGACCAGACCCATGGTGGCACCAGTGCCAAGTTGGGCTGATTTGATAGTACCAAGTGCTCCTGCAATCTGCCATCAAAAGTTGGCAGGCCAGTTTTGTTTTCCAGGGAAAAGCGCCATTGTTTGTGTTTGGGGGCCTGTGGCTGGGAGTGGCCGGCTGGCTCCTTAGAATCCAAGATACGCAGGATGGTTCCCAGACCAGAGGTGCCACCCGTGCCAAGTTGGGCTGGTTTGATAGTACCAAGTGGTTCCTGCAATCTGCCATCCAGAAGCGGGGCAGGTTACTTTTGTTTGCCAGGGAAACGGGCCGAGCTTTGTGTCTGGGGGCCTATGGCTGGGAGTGACCGGCTGGCTCCTGAAAAGCTACGATAGGCAGTATGGTTACCAGAGCCATGGTGGCACCAGTGCCAAGTTGGGCTGGTTTGATAGTACCAAGTGGCTCCTGCAATCTACCATCAAAAATTTGGCAGGCGAGTTTTGTTTTCCAGGGAAAAGCGCCGTTGTTTGTGTTTAGGGGCCTGTGGCTGGGAGTGGCCGGCTGGGTAATTGGAATCCACGATACGCAGCATGGTTCCCAGACCAGAGGTGGCACCAGTGCCAAGTCGGGCTGGTTTGATAGTACCAAGTGGCTCCTGCAATCTGCCATCAAAAATTTGGCAGGCGAGTTTTGTTTTCCAGGGAAAAGCGCCGTTGTTTGTGTTTGGGGGCCTGTGGCTGGGAGTGGCCGGCTGGCTCCTTAGAATCCACGATACGCAGCATGGTTCCCAGACCTGAGGTGGCACCAGTGCCAAGTCGGGCTGGTTTGATAGTACCAAGTGGCTCCTGCAATCTGCCATCCAGAAGCGGGGCAGGTTACTTTCGTTTGCCAGGGAAACGGGCCGAGCTTTGCGTCTGGGGGCCTATGGCTGGGAGTGACCGGCTGGCTCCTGAAAAGCTACGATAGGCAGGATGGTGACCAGACCCATGGTGGCACCAGTGCCAAGTTGGGCTGGTTTGATAGTACCAAGTGGCTCCTGCAATCTGCCATCAAAAAGTTGGCAGGCGAGTTTTGTTTTCCAGGGAAAAGCGCCGTTGTTTGTGTTTGGGGGCCTGTGGCTGGGAGTGGCCGGCTGGCTCCTTAGAATCCACGATACGCAGCATGGTTCCCAGACCCAAGGTGGCACCAGTGCCAAGTCGGGCTGGTTTGATACTACCAAGTGGTTCCTGCAATCTGCCATCCAGAAGCGGGGTAGCTTACTTTTGTTTGCCAGGGAAACGGGCCGAGCTTTGTGTCTGGGGGCCTATGGCTGGGAGTGACCGGCTGGCTCCTGAAAAGCTACGATAGGCAGGATGGTGACCAGACCCATGGTGGCACCAGTGCCAAGTTGGGCTGGTTTGATAGTACCAAGTGGCTCCTGCAATCTGCCATCAAAAAGTTGGCAGGCGAGTTTTGTTTTCCAGGGAAAAGCGCCGTTGTTTGTGTTTGGGGGCCTGTGGCTGGGAGTGGCCGGCTGGGTAATTGGAATCCACGATACGCAGCATGGTTCCCAGACCAGAGGTGGCACCAGTGCCAAGTCGGGCTAGTTTGATGGTGCAAAGTGGCTCCTGCAATCTGCCATCCAGAAGCGGGGTAGCTTACTTTTGTTTGCCAGGGAAACGGGCCGAGGTTTTTTTCTGGGGCCCTATGGCTGGGAGTGACCGGCTGGCTCCTGAAAAGCTACGATAGGCAGGATGGTGACCAGACCCATGGTGGCACCAGTGCCAAGTTGGGCTGATTTGATAGTACCAAGTGCTCCTGCAATCTGCCATCAAAAGTTGGCAGGCCAGTTTTGTTTTAAAGGGAAAAGCGCCATTGTTTGTGTTTTGGGGCCTGTGGCTGGGAGTGGCCGGCTGGCTCCTGAAAATCGACGTTACGCAGGATGGTTCCCAGATCCAAGGTGGCAACAGTGCCAAGTCGGGCTGGTTTGATAGTACCAAGAGATTCTTGTAATATGCCATCCACAAGCGGGGCAGCTTACTTTTGTTTGCCAGGGAAACGGGCCGAGCTTTGTGTCTGGGGGCCTATGGCTGGGAGTGACCGGCTAGGTCCTGAAAAGCTACGATAGGCAGGATGGTGACCAGACCCATGGTGGCACCAGTGCCAAGTTGGGCTGGTTTGATAGTACCAAGTGGCTCCTGCAATCTGCCATCAAAAAGTTGGCAGGCGAGTTTTGTTTTCCAGGGTAAAGCGCCGTTGTTTGTGTTTGGGGGCCTGTGGCTGGGAGTGGCCGGCCGGCTCCTTAGAACCCACGATACGCAGCATGGTTCCCAGACCAGAGGTGGCACCAGTGCCAAGTCGGGCTGGTTTGATAGTACCAAGTGGCTCCTGCAATCTGCCATCCAGAAGCGGGGCAGCTTACTTTTGTTTGCCAGGGAAACGGGCCGAGGTTTGTGTCTGGGGGCTTATTGCAGGGAGTGACCGGCTAGGTCCGGAAAAGCTACGATAGGCAGGATAGTGACCAGAGCCATGGTGGCACCAGTGCCAAGTTGGGCTGGTTTGATAGTACCAAGTGGCTCCTGCAATCTGCCATCAAAAATTTGGCAGGTGAGTTTTGTTTTCCAGGGAAAAGCGCCGTTGTTTGTGTTTGGGGGCCTGTGGCTGGGAGTGGCCGGCTGGCTCCTTAGAATCCACGATACGCAGCATGGTTCCCAGACCTGAGGTGGCACCAGTGCCAAGTTGGGCTGGTTTGATAGTACCAAGTGGCTCCTGCAATCTGCCATGAAAAATTTGGCAGGCGAGTTTTGTTATCCAGGGAAAAGCGTCGTTGTTTGTGTTTGGGGGCCTGTGGCTGGGACTGGCCGGCTGGCTCCTTAGAATCCACGATACGCAGGATGGTTCCCAGACCCAAGGTGGCACCAGTGCCAAGTCGGGCTGGTTTGATAGTACCAAGTGGTTCCTGCAATCTGCCATCCAGAAGCGGGGTAGCTTACTTTTGTTTGCCAGGGAAACGGGCCGAGGTTTGTGTCTGGGGGCCTATGGCTGGGAGTGACCGGCTGGCTCCTGAAAAGCTACGATAGGCAGTATGGTGCCCAGACCCATGGTGGCACCAGTGCCAAGTTGGGCTGGTTTGATAGTACCAAGTGGCTCCTGCAATCTGCCATCAAAAATTTGGCAGGCGAGTTTTGTTTTCAGGTAAAAGCGCCGTTGTTTGTGTTTGGGGGCCTGTGGCTGGGAGTGGGCCGATGGCTAATTAGAATCCACGATACGCAGGATAGTTCCCAGACCAGAGGTGGCACCAGTGCCAAGTTGGGTCAGTTTGATGGTGCAAAGTGGTTCCTGCAATCTGCCATCCAGAAGCGGGGTAGCTTACTTTTGTTTGCCAGGGAAACGGGCCGAGGTTTTTTTCTAGGGCCCTACGGCTGGGAGTGACCGGCTGGCTCCTGAAAAGCTACGATAGGCAGGATGGTGACCAGACCCATGGTGGCACCAGTGCCAAGTTGGGCTGATTTGATAGTACCAAGTGGCTCCTGCAATCTGCCATCAAAAGTTGGCAGGCGAGTTTTGTTTTCCAGGGAAAAGCGCCATTGTTTGTGTTTGGGGGCCTGTGGCTGGGAGTGGCTGGCTGGCTCCTGAAAATCGACGTTACGCAGGATGGTTCCCAGACCCAAGGTGGCACCAGTGCCAAGTCGGGTTGGTTTGATAGTACCAAGTGGCTCCTGCAATCTGCCATCCAGATGCCGGGCAGCTTACTTTTCTTTGCCAGGGAAACGGGCCGAGGTTTGTGTCTGGGGGCCTATGGCTGGGAGTGACCGGCTGGCTCCGGAAAAGCTACGATAGGCAGGATGGTGACCAGACCCAGGGTGGCACCAGTGCCAAGTTGGGCTGGTTTGATAGTACCAAGTGGCTCCTGCAATCTGCCATCAAAAAGTTGGCAGGCGAGTTTTGTTTTCCAGGGAAAAGCGCCGTTGTTTGTGTTTGGGGGCCTGTGGCTGGGAGTGGCCGGCTGGCTCCTTAGAATCCAAGATACGCAGGATGGTTCCCAGACCAGAGGTGGCACCAGTGCCAAGTCGGTCTAGTTTGATGGTGCAAAGTGGCTCCTGCAATCTGCCATCCAGAAGCGGGGTAGTTTACTTTTGTTTGCCAGGGAAACGGGCCGAGGTTTGTGTCTGGGGGCCTATGGCTGGGAGTGACCGGCTGGCTCCTCAAAAGCTACGATAGGCAGGAGGGTTACTAGAACCAGGGGGGCACCAGTGCCAAGTTGGGCTGATTTGATAGCACCAAGTGGCTCCTGCAATCAGCCATCAAAAAGTTGGCAGGCCAGTTTTGTTTTTCAGGGAAAAGCGCCATTGTTTGTGTTTGGGGGCCTGTAGCTGGGAGTGGCCGGCTGGCTCCAGAAAATCGACGTTACGCAGGATGGTTCCCAGATCCAAGGTGGCACCAGTGCCAAGTCGGGCTGGTTTGATAGTACAAAGTGATTCTTGCAATCTGCCATCCAGAAGCGGGGCGGCTTACTTTTGTTTGCCAGGGAAACGGGCCGAGGTTTTTTTCTGGGGCCCTATGGCTGGGAGTGACCGGCTGGCTCCTGAAAAGCTACGATAGGCAGGATGGTGACCAGACCCATGGTGGCACCAGTGCCAAGTTGGGCTGGTTTGATAGTACCAAGTGGCTCCTGCAATCTGCCATCAAAAAGTTGGCAGGCGAGTTTTGTTTTCCAGGGAAAAGCGCCGTTGTTTGTGTTTGGGGGCCTGTGGCTGGGAGTGGCCGGCCGGCTCCTTAGAACCCACGATACGCAGCATGGTTCCCAGACCAGAGGTGGCACCAGTGCCAAGTCGGGCTGGTTTGATAGTACTAAGTGCGTCCTGCAATCTGCCATCCAGAAGCGGGGCAGCTTACTTTTGTTTGCCAGGGAAACGGGCCGATGTTTGTGTCTGGGGGCCTATGGCTGGGAGTGACCGGCTGGCTCCTGAAAAGCTACGATAGGCAGGATGGTGACCAGACCCATGGTGGCACCAGTGCCAAGTTGGGCTGGTTTGATAGTACCAAGTGGCTCCTGCAATCTGCCATCAAAAAGTTGGCAGGCGAGTTTTGTTTTCCAGGGAAAAGCGCCGTTGTTTGTGTTTGGAGGCCTGTGGCTGGGAGAGGCCGGCTGGCTCCTTAGAATCCAAGATACGCAGGATGGTTCCCAGACCTGAGGTACCACCAGTGCCAAGTCGGGCTGGTTTGATAGTACCAAGTGGTTCCTGCAATCTGCCATCCAGAAGCGGGGCAGCTTACTTTTGTTTTCCAGGGAAACGGGCCGTTGTTTCTGTTTGGGGGCCTGTGGCTGGGAGTGGCCGACTGGCTCCTTAGAATCCACGATACGCAGGATGGTTCCCAGACCAGAGGTGGCACCAGTGCCAAGTCGGGCTGTTTTGATACTATCAAGTGGCTCTTGCAATCAGCCATCAAAAAGTTGGCAGGCCAGTTTTGTTTTCCAGGGAAAAGCACCATTGTTTGTGTTTGGGGGCCTGTAGCTGGGAGTGGCCGGCTGGCTCCTGAAAATCGACGTTACGCAGGATTGTTCCCAGATCCAAGGTGGCACCAGTGCCAAGTCACGCTGATTTGATAGTACCAAGTGATTCTTGCAATCTGCCATCCAGAAGCGGGGCGGCTTACTTTTGTTTGCCAGGGAAACGGGCCGAGCTTTGTGTCTGGGGGCCTATGGCTGGGAGTGACCGGCTAGGTCCTGAAAAGCTACGATAGGCAGGACGATGACCAGACCCATGGTGGCACCAGTGCCAAGTTGGGCTGGTTTGATAGTACCAAGTGGCTCCTGCAATCTGCCATCAAAAAGATGGCAGGCGAGTTTTGTTTTCCAGGGAAAAGCGCCGTTGTTTGTGTTTGGGGGCCTGTGGCTGGGAGTGGCCGGCTGGGTAATTGGAATCCACGATACGCAGGATGGTTCCCAGACCAGAGGTGGCACCAGTGCCAAGTCGGGCTGGTTTGATAGTACCAAGTGGCTCCTGCAATCTGCCATCCAGAAGCGGGGCAGCTTACTTTTGTTTGCCAGGGAAACGGGCCGAGGTTTGCGTCTGGGGGCCTATTGCTGGGAGTGACTGGCTGGCTCCGGAAAAGCTACGATAGGCAGGATGGTGAGAAGACCCAGGGGGGCACCAGTGCCAAGTTGGGCTGGTTTGATAGTACCAAGTGGCTCCTGCAATCTGCCATCAAAAAGTTGGCAGGCGAGTTTTGTTTTCCAGGGAAAAGTGCCTTTGTTTGTGTTTGGGGGCCTGTGGCTGGGAGTGGCCGGCTGGCTCCTTAGAATCCACGATACGCAGCATGGTTCCCAGACCAGAGGTGGCACCAGTGCCAAGTCGGGCTAGTTTGATGGTGCAAAGTGGCTCCTGCAATCTGCCATCCAGAAGCGGGGTAGCTTACTTTTGTTTCCCAGGGAAACTGGCCGAGGTTTTTTTCTGGGGCCCTATGGCTGGGAGTGACCGGCTGGCTCCTGAAAAGCTACGATAGGCAGGATGGTGACCAGACCCATGGTGGCACCAGTGCCAAGTTGGGCTGGTTTGATAGTACCAAGTGGCTCCTGCAATCTGCCATCAAAAATTTGGCAGGCGAGTTTTGTTTTCCAGGGAAAAGCGCCGTTGTTTGTGTTTGGGGGCCTGTGGCTGGGAGTTGACAGCTGGGTAATTGGAATCCACGATACGCAGCATGGTTCCCAGACCAGAGGTGGCACCAGTGCCAAGTCGGGCTGGTTTGATAGTACCAAGTGGCTCCTGCAATCTGCCATCCAGAAGCGGGGTAGCTTACTTTTGTTTGCCAGGGAAACGGGCCGAGCTTTGTGTCTGGGGGCCTATGGCTGGGAGTGACCGGCTGGCTCCTGAAAAGCTACGATAGGCAGGATGGTGACCAGACCCATGGTGGCACCAGTGCCAAGTTGGGCTGGTTTGATAGTACCAAGTGGCTCCTGCAATCAGCCATCAAAAATTTGGCAGGCGAGTTTTGTTTTCCAGGGAAAAGCGCCGTTGTTTGTGTTTGGGGGCCTGTGGCTTGGAGTGGCCGGCTGGGTAATTGGAATCCACGATACGCAGCATGGTTCCCAGACCAGAGGTGGCACCAGTGCCAAGTCGGGCTGGTTTGATAGTACCAAGTGGCTCCTGCAATCTGCCATCCAGAAGCGGGGCAGCTTACTTTTGTTTGCCAGGGAAACGGGCCGAGCTTTGTGTCTGGGGGCCTATGGCTGGGAGTGACCGGCTGGCTCCTGAAAAGCTACGATAGGCAGGATGGTGACCAGACCCATGGTGGCACCAGTGCCAAGTTGGGCTGGTTTGATAGTACCAAGTGGCTCCTGCAATCTGCCATCAAAAAGTTGGCAGGCGAGTTTTGTTTTCCAGGGAAAAGCGCCGTTGTTTGTGTTTGGGGGCCTGTGGCTGGGAGTGGCCGGCTGGCTCCTTAGAATCCACGATACGCAGCATGGTTCCCAGACCAGAGGTGGCACCAGTGCCAAGTCGGGCTGGTTTGATAGTACCAAGTGGCTCCTGCAATCTGCCATCCAGAAGCGGGGCAGCTTACTTTTGTTTGCCAGGGAAACGGGCCGAGCTTTGCGTCTGGGGGCCTATGGCTGGGAGTGACCGGCTGGCTCCTGAAAAGCTACGATAGGCAGGATGGTGACCAGACCCATGGTGGCACCAGTGCCAAGTTGGGCTGGTTTGATAGTACCAAGTGGCTCCTGCAATCTGCCATCAAAAAGTTGGCAGGCGAGTTTTGTTTTCCAGGGAAAAGCGCCGTTGTTTGTGTTTGGGGGCCTGTGGCTGGGAGTGGCCGGCTGGCTCCTTAGAATCCACGATACGCAGCATGGTTCCCAGACCCAAGGTGGCACCAGTGCCAAGTCGGGCTGGTTTGATAGTACCAAGTGGTTCCTGCAATCTGCCATCCAGAAGCGGGGTAGCTTACTTTTGTTTGCCAGGGAAACGGGCCGAGCTTTGTGTCTGGGGGCCTATGGCTGGGAGTGACCGGCTGGCTCCTGAAAAGCTACGATAGGCAGGATGGTGACCAGACCCATGGTGGCACCAGTGCCAAGTTGGGCTGGTTTGATAGTACCAAGTGGCTCCTGCAATCTGCCATCAAAAAGATGGCAGGCGAGTTTTGTTTTCCAGGGAAAAGCGCCGTTGTTTGTGTTTGGGGGCCTGTGGCTGGGAGTGGCCGGCTGGGTAATTGGAATCCACGATACGCAGCATGGTTCCCAGACCAGAGGTGGCACCAGTGCCAAGTCGGGCTAGTTTGATGGTGCAAAGTGGCTCCTGCAATCTGCCATCCAGAAGCGGGGTAGCTTACTTTTGTTTGCTAGGGAAACGGGGCGAGGTTTTTTTCTGGGGCCCTATGGCTGGGAGTGACCGGCTAGGTCCTGAAAAGCTACAATAGGCAGGATGGTGACCAGACCCATGGTGGCACCAGTGCCAAGTTGGGCTGATTTGATAGTACCAAGTGCTCCTGCAATCTGCCATCAAAAGTTGGCAGGCCAGTTTTGTTTTCCAGGGAAAAGCGCCATTGTTTGTGTTTGGGGGCCTGTGGCTGGGAGTGGCCGGCTGGCTCCTTAGAATCCAAGATACGCAGGATGGTTCCCAGACCAGAGGTGCCACCCGTGCCAAGTTGGGCTGGTTTGATAGTACCAAGTGGTTCCTGCAATCTGCCATCCAGAAGCGGGGCAGGTTACTTTTGTTTGCCAGGGAAACGGGCCGAGCTTTGTGTCTGGGGGCCTATGGCTGGGAGTGACCGGCTGGCTCCTGAAAAGCTACGATAGGCAGTATGGTTACCAGAGCCATGGTGGCACCAGTGCCAAGTTGGGCTGGTTTGATAGTACCAAGTGGCTCCTGCAATCTACCATCAAAAATTTGGCAGGCGAGTTTTGTTTTCCAGGGAAAAGCGCCGTTGTTTGTGTTTAGGGGCCTGTGGCTGGGAGTGGCCGGCTGGGTAATTGGAATCCACGATACGCAGCATGGTTCCCAGACCAGAGGTGGCACCAGTGCCAAGTCGGGCTGGTTTGATAGTACCAAGTGGCTCCTGCAATCTGCCATCAAAAATTTGGCAGGCGAGTTTTGTTTTCCAGGGAAAAGCGCCGTTGTTTGTGTTTGGGGGCCTGTGGCTGGGAGTGGCCGGCTGGCTCCTTAGAATCCACGATACGCAGCATGGTTCCCAGACCTGAGGTGGCACCAGTGCCAAGTCGGGCTGGTTTGATAGTACCAAGTGGCTCCTGCAATCTGCCATCCAGAAGCGGGGCAGGTTACTTTCGTTTGCCAGGGAAACGGGCCGAGCTTTGCGTCTGGGGGCCTATGGCTGGGAGTGACCGGCTGGCTCCTGAAAAGCTACGATAGGCAGGATGGTGACCAGACCCATGGTGGCACCAGTGCCAAGTTGGGCTGGTTTGATAGTACCAAGTGGCTCCTGCAATCTGCCATCAAAAAGTTGGCAGGCGAGTTTTGTTTTCCAGGGAAAAGCGCCGTTGTTTGTGTTTGGGGGCCTGTGGCTGGGAGTGGCCGGCTGGCTCCTTAGAATCCACGATACGCAGCATGGTTCCCAGACCCAAGGTGGCACCAGTGCCAAGTCGGGCTGGTTTGATACTACCAAGTGGTTCCTGCAATCTGCCATCCAGAAGCGGGGTAGCTTACTTTTGTTTGCCAGGGAAACGGGCCGAGCTTTGTGTCTGGGGGCCTATGGCTGGGAGTGACCGGCTGGCTCCTGAAAAGCTACGATAGGCAGGATGGTGACCAGACCCATGGTGGCACCAGTGCCAAGTTGGGCTGGTTTGATAGTACCAAGTGGCTCCTGCAATCTGCCATCAAAAAGTTGGCAGGCGAGTTTTGTTTTCCAGGGAAAAGCGCCGTTGTTTGTGTTTGGGGGCCTGTGGCTGGGAGTGGCCGGCTGGGTAATTGGAATCCACGATACGCAGCATGGTTCCCAGACCAGAGGTGGCACCAGTGCCAAGTCGGGCTAGTTTGATGGTGCAAAGTGGCTCCTGCAATCTGCCATCCAGAAGCGGGGTAGCTTACTTTTGTTTGCCAGGGAAACGGGCCGAGGTTTTTTTCTGGGGCCCTATGGCTGGGAGTGACCGGCTGGCTCCTGAAAAGCTACGATAGGCAGGATGGTGACCAGACCCATGGTGGCACCAGTGCCAAGTTGGGCTGATTTGATAGTACCAAGTGCTCCTGCAATCTGCCATCAAAAGTTGGCAGGCCAGTTTTGTTTTAAAGGGAAAAGCGCCATTGTTTGTGTTTTGGGGCCTGTGGCTGGGAGTGGCCGGCTGGCTCCTGAAAATCGACGTTACGCAGGATGGTTCCCAGATCCAAGGTGGCAACAGTGCCAAGTCGGGCTGGTTTGATAGTACCAAGAGATTCTTGTAATATGCCATCCACAAGCGGGGCAGCTTACTTTTGTTTGCCAGGGAAACGGGCCGAGCTTTGTGTCTGGGGGCCTATGGCTGGGAGTGACCGGCTAGGTCCTGAAAAGCTACGATAGGCAGGATGGTGACCAGACCCATGGTGGCACCAGTGCCAAGTTGGGCTGGTTTGATAGTACCAAGTGGCTCCTGCAATCTGCCATCAAAAAGTTGGCAGGCGAGTTTTGTTTTCCAGGGTAAAGCGCCGTTGTTTGTGTTTGGGGGCCTGTGGCTGGGAGTGGCCGGCCGGCTCCTTAGAACCCACGATACGCAGCATGGTTCCCAGACCAGAGGTGGCACCAGTGCCAAGTCGGGCTGGTTTGATAGTACCAAGTGGCTCCTGCAATCTGCCATCCAGAAGCGGGGCAGCTTACTTTTGTTTGCCAGGGAAACGGGCCGAGGTTTGTGTCTGGGGGCTTATTGCAGGGAGTGACCGGCTAGGTCCGGAAAAGCTACGATAGGCAGGATAGTGACCAGAGCCATGGTGGCACCAGTGCCAAGTTGGGCTGGTTTGATAGTACCAAGTGGCTCCTGCAATCTGCCATCAAAAATTTGGCAGGTGAGTTTTGTTTTCCAGGGAAAAGCGCCGTTGTTTGTGTTTGGGGGCCTGTGGCTGGGAGTGGCCGGCTGGCTCCTTAGAATCCACGATACGCAGCATGGTTCCCAGACCTGAGGTGGCACCAGTGCCAAGTTGGGCTGGTTTGATAGTACCAAGTGGCTCCTGCAATCTGCCATGAAAAATTTGGCAGGCGAGTTTTGTTATCCAGGGAAAAGCGTCGTTGTTTGTGTTTGGGGGCCTGTGGCTGGGACTGGCCGGCTGGCTCCTTAGAATCCACGATACGCAGGATGGTTCCCAGACCCAAGGTGGCACCAGTGCCAAGTCGGGCTGGTTTGATAGTACCAAGTGGTTCCTGCAATCTGCCATCCAGAAGCGGGGTAGCTTACTTTTGTTTGCCAGGGAAACGGGCCGAGGTTTGTGTCTGGGGGCCTATGGCTGGGAGTGACCGGCTGGCTCCTGAAAAGCTACGATAGGCAGTATGGTGCCCAGACCCATGGTGGCACCAGTGCCAAGTTGGGCTGGTTTGATAGTACCAAGTGGCTCCTGCAATCTGCCATCAAAAATTTGGCAGGCGAGTTTTGTTTTCAGGTAAAAGCGCCGTTGTTTGTGTTTGGGGGCCTGTGGCTGGGAGTGGGCCGATGGCTAATTAGAATCCACGATACGCAGGATAGTTCCCAGACCAGAGGTGGCACCAGTGCCAAGTTGGGTCAGTTTGATGGTGCAAAGTGGTTCCTGCAATCTGCCATCCAGAAGCGGGGTAGCTTACTTTTGTTTGCCAGGGAAACGGGCCGAGGTTTTTTTCTAGGGCCCTACGGCTGGGAGTGACCGGCTGGCTCCTGAAAAGCTACGATAGGCAGGATGGTGACCAGACCCATGGTGGCACCAGTGCCAAGTTGGGCTGATTTGATAGTACCAAGTGGCTCCTGCAATCTGCCATCAAAAGTTGGCAGGCGAGTTTTGTTTTCCAGGGAAAAGCGCCATTGTTTGTGTTTGGGGGCCTGTGGCTGGGAGTGGCTGGCTGGCTCCTGAAAATCGACGTTACGCAGGATGGTTCCCAGACCCAAGGTGGCACCAGTGCCAAGTCGGGTTGGTTTGATAGTACCAAGTGGCTCCTGCAATCTGCCATCCAGATGCCGGGCAGCTTACTTTTCTTTGCCAGGGAAACGGGCCGAGGTTTGTGTCTGGGGGCCTATGGCTGGGAGTGACCGGCTGGCTCCGGAAAAGCTACGATAGGCAGGATGGTGACCAGACCCAGGGTGGCACCAGTGCCAAGTTGGGCTGGTTTGATAGTACCAAGTGGCTCCTGCAATCTGCCATCAAAAAGTTGGCAGGCGAGTTTTGTTTTCCAGGGAAAAGCGCCGTTGTTTGTGTTTGGGGGCCTGTGGCTGGGAGTGGCCGGCTGGCTCCTTAGAATCCAAGATACGCAGGATGGTTCCCAGACCAGAGGTGGCACCAGTGCCAAGTCGGTCTAGTTTGATGGTGCAAAGTGGCTCCTGCAATCTGCCATCCAGAAGCGGGGTAGTTTACTTTTGTTTGCCAGGGAAACGGGCCGAGGTTTGTGTCTGGGGGCCTATGGCTGGGAGTGACCGGCTGGCTCCTCAAAAGCTACGATAGGCAGGAGGGTTACTAGAACCAGGGGGGCACCAGTGCCAAGTTGGGCTGATTTGATAGCACCAAGTGGCTCCTGCAATCAGCCATCAAAAAGTTGGCAGGCCAGTTTTGTTTTTCAGGGAAAAGCGCCATTGTTTGTGTTTGGGGGCCTGTAGCTGGGAGTGGCCGGCTGGCTCCAGAAAATCGACGTTACGCAGGATGGTTCCCAGATCCAAGGTGGCACCAGTGCCAAGTCGGGCTGGTTTGATAGTACAAAGTGATTCTTGCAATCTGCCATCCAGAAGCGGGGCGGCTTACTTTTGTTTGCCAGGGAAACGGGCCGAGGTTTTTTTCTGGGGCCCTATGGCTGGGAGTGACCGGCTGGCTCCTGAAAAGCTACGATAGGCAGGATGGTGACCAGACCCATGGTGGCACCAGTGCCAAGTTGGGCTGGTTTGATAGTACCAAGTGGCTCCTGCAATCTGCCATCAAAAAGTTGGCAGGCGAGTTTTGTTTTCCAGGGAAAAGCGCCGTTGTTTGTGTTTGGGGGCCTGTGGCTGGGAGTGGCCGGCCGGCTCCTTAGAACCCACGATACGCAGCATGGTTCCCAGACCAGAGGTGGCACCAGTGCCAAGTCGGGCTGGTTTGATAGTACTAAGTGCGTCCTGCAATCTGCCATCCAGAAGCGGGGCAGCTTACTTTTGTTTGCCAGGGAAACGGGCCGATGTTTGTGTCTGGGGGCCTATGGCTGGGAGTGACCGGCTGGCTCCTGAAAAGCTACGATAGGCAGGATGGTGACCAGACCCATGGTGGCACCAGTGCCAAGTTGGGCTGGTTTGATAGTACCAAGTGGCTCCTGCAATCTGCCATCAAAAAGTTGGCAGGCGAGTTTTGTTTTCCAGGGAAAAGCGCCGTTGTTTGTGTTTGGAGGCCTGTGGCTGGGAGAGGCCGGCTGGCTCCTTAGAATCCAAGATACGCAGGATGGTTCCCAGACCTGAGGTACCACCAGTGCCAAGTCGGGCTGGTTTGATAGTACCAAGTGGTTCCTGCAATCTGCCATCCAGAAGCGGGGCAGCTTACTTTTGTTTTCCAGGGAAACGGGCCGTTGTTTCTGTTTGGGGGCCTGTGGCTGGGAGTGGCCGACTGGCTCCTTAGAATCCACGATACGCAGGATGGTTCCCAGACCAGAGGTGGCACCAGTGCCAAGTCGGGCTGTTTTGATACTATCAAGTGGCTCTTGCAATCAGCCATCAAAAAGTTGGCAGGCCAGTTTTGTTTTCCAGGGAAAAGCACCATTGTTTGTGTTTGGGGGCCTGTAGCTGGGAGTGGCCGGCTGGCTCCTGAAAATCGACGTTACGCAGGATTGTTCCCAGATCCAAGGTGGCACCAGTGCCAAGTCACGCTGATTTGATAGTACCAAGTGATTCTTGCAATCTGCCATCCAGAAGCGGGGCGGCTTACTTTTGTTTGCCAGGGAAACGGGCCGAGCTTTGTGTCTGGGGGCCTATGGCTGGGAGTGACCGGCTAGGTCCTGAAAAGCTACGATAGGCAGGACGATGACCAGACCCATGGTGGCACCAGTGCCAAGTTGGGCTGGTTTGATAGTACCAAGTGGCTCCTGCAATCTGCCATCAAAAAGATGGCAGGCGAGTTTTGTTTTCCAGGGAAAAGCGCCGTTGTTTGTGTTTGGGGGCCTGTGGCTGGGAGTGGCCGGCTGGGTAATTGGAATCCACGATACGCAGGATGGTTCCCAGACCAGAGGTGGCACCAGTGCCAAGTCGGGCTGGTTTGATAGTACCAAGTGGCTCCTGCAATCTGCCATCCAGAAGCGGGGCAGCTTACTTTTGTTTGCCAGGGAAACGGGCCGAGGTTTGCGTCTGGGGGCCTATTGCTGGGAGTGACTGGCTGGCTCCGGAAAAGCTACGATAGGCAGGATGGTGACCAGACCCAGGGGGGCACCAGTGCCAAGTTGGGCTGGTTTGATAGTACCAAGTGGCTCCTGCAATCTGCCATCAAAAAGTTGGCAGGCGAGTTTTGTTTTCCAGGGAAAAGTGCCTTTGTTTGTGTTTGGGGGCCTGTGGCTGGGAGTGGCCGGCTGGCTCCTTAGAATCCACGATACGCAGCATGGTTCCCAGACCAGAGGTGGCACCAGTGCCAAGTCGGGCTAGTTTGATGGTGCAAAGTGGCTCCTGCAATCTGCCATCCAGAAGCGGGGTAGCTTACTTTTGTTTCCCAGGGAAACTGGCCGAGGTTTTTTTCTGGGGCCCTATGGCTGGGAGTGACCGGCTGGCTCCTGAAAAGCTACGATAGGCAGGATGGTGACCAGACCCATGGTGGCACCAGTGCCAAGTTGGGCTGGTTTGATAGTACCAAGTGGCTCCTGCAATCTGCCATCAAAAATTTGGCAGGCGAGTTTTGTTTTCCAGGGAAAAGCGCCGTTGTTTGTGTTTGGGGGCCTGTGGCTGGGAGTTGACAGCTGGGTAATTGGAATCCACGATACGCAGCATGGTTCCCAGACCAGAGGTGGCACCAGTGCCAAGTCGGGCTGGTTTGATAGTACCAAGTGGCTCCTGCAATCTGCCATCCAGAAGCGGGGTAGCTTACTTTTGTTTGCCAGGGAAACGGGCCGAGCTTTGTGTCTGGGGGCCTATGGCTGGGAGTGACCGGCTAGGTCCTGAAAAGCTACGATAGGCAGGATGGTGACCAGACCCATGGTGGCACCAGTGCCAAGTTGGGCTGGTTTGATAGTACCAAGTGGCTCCTGCAATCTGCCATCAAAAAGATGACAGGCAAGTTTTGTTTTCCAGGGAAAAGCGCCGTTGTTTGTGTTTGGGGGCCTGTGGCTGGGAGTGGCCGGCTGGCTCCTTAGAATCCACGATACGCAGCATGGTTCCCAGACCAGAGGTGGCACCAGTGCCAAGTCGGGCTGGTTTGATAGTACCAAGTGGCTCCTGCAATCTGCCATCCAGAAGCGGGGCAGCTTACTTTTGTTTGCCAGGGAAACGGGCCGAGCTTTGCGTCTGGGGGCCTATGGCTGGGAGTGACCGGCTGGCTCCTGAAAAGCTACGATAGGCAGGATGGTGACCAGACCCATGGTGGCACCAGTGCCAAGTTGGGCTGGTTTGATAGTACCAAGTGGCTCCTGCAATCTGCCATCAAAAAGTTGGCAGGCGAGTTTTGTTTTCCAGGGAAAAGCGCCGTTGTTTGTGTTTGGGGGCCTGTGGCTGGGAGTGGCCGGCTGGCTCCTTAGAATCCACGATACACAGCATGGTTCCCAGACCCAAGGTGGCACCAGTGCCAAGTCGGGCTGGTTTGATACTACCAAGTGGTTCCTGCAATCTGCCATCCAGAAGCGGGGTAGCTTACTTTTGTTTGCCAGGGAAACGGGCCGAGCTTTGTGTCTGGGGGCCTATGGCTGGGAGTGACCGGCTGGCTCCTGAAAAGCTACGATAGGCAGGATGGTGACCAGACCCATGGTGGCACCAGTGCCAAGTTGGGCTGGTTTGATAGTACCAAGTGGCTCCTGCAATCTGCCATCAAAAAGTTGGCAGGCGAGTTTTGTTTTCCAGGGAAAAGCGCCGTTGTTTGTGTTTGGGGGCCTGTGGCTGGGAGTGGCCGGCTGGGTAATTGGAATCCACGATACGCAGGATGGTTCCCAGACCAGAGGTGGCACCAGTGCCAAGTCGGGCTAGTTTGATGGTGCAAAGTGGCTCCTGCAATCTGCCATCCAGAAGCGGGGTAGCTTACTTTTGTTTGCCAGGGAAACGGGCCGAGGTTTTTTTCTGGGGCCCTATGGCTGGGAGTGACCGGCTAGGTCCTGAAAAGCTACGATAGGCAGGATGGTGACCAGACCCATGGTGGCACCAGTGCCAAGTTGGGCTGATTTGATAGTACCAAGTGCTCCTGCAATCTGCCATCAAAAGTTGGCAGGCCAGTTTTGTTTTCCAGGGAAAAGCGCCATTGTTTGTGTTTGGGGGCCTGTGGCTGGGAGTGGCCGGCTGGCTCCTGAAAATCGACGTTACGCAGGATGGTGACCAGAGCCATGGTGGCACCAGTGCCAAGTTGGGCTGGTTTGATAGTACCAAGTGCGTCCTGCAATCTGCCATCAAAAAGTTGGCAGGCGACTTTTGTTTTCCAGGGAAAAGCGCCGTTGGTTGTGTTTGGAGGCCTGTGGCTGGGAGAGGCCTGCTGGCTCCTTAGAATCCAAGATACGCAGGATGGTTCCCAGACCAGAGGTGCCACCCGTGCCAAGTCGGGCTGGTTTGATAGTACCAAGTGGTTCCTGCAATATGCCATCCAGAAGCGGGGCAGCTTACTTTTGTTTGCCAGGGAAACGGGCCGTTGTTTCTGTTTGGGGGCCTGTGGCTGGGAGTGGCCGACTGGCTCCTTAGAATCCACGATACGCAGGATGGTTCCCAGACCAGAGGTGGCACCAGTGCCAAGTCGGGCTGTTTTGATACTATCAAGTGGCTCTTGCAATCAGCCATCAAAAAGTTGGCAGGCCAGTTTTGTTTTCCAGGGAAAAGCACCATTGTTTGTGTTTGGGGGCCTGTAGCTGGGAGTGGCCGGCTGGCTCCTGAAAATCGACGTTACGCAGGATTGTTCCCAGATCCAAGGTGGCACCAGTGCCAAGTCACGCTGATTTGATAGTACCAAGTGATTCTTGCAATCTGCCATCCAGAAGCGGGGCGGCTTACTTTTGTTTGCCAGGGAAACGGGCCGAGGTTTGCGTCTGGGGGCCTATTGCTGGGAGTGACTGGCTTGGTCCTGAAAAGCTACGATAGGCAGTATGGTGACCAGACCCAGGGGGGCACCAGTGCCAAGTTGGGCTGGTTTGATAGTACCAAGTGGCTCCTGCAATCTGCCATCAAGTAGTTGGCAGGCGAGTTTTGTTTTCCAGGGAAAAGTGCCTTTGTTTGTGTTTGGGGGCCTGTGGCTGGGAGTGGCCGGCTGGCTCCTTAGAATCCACGATACGCAGCATGGTTCCCAGACCAGAGGTGGCACCAGTGCCAAGTCGGGCTAGTTTGATGGTGCAAAGTGGCTCCTGCAATCTGCCATCCAGAAGCGGGGTAGCTTACTTTTGTTTCCCAGGGAAACTGGCCGAGGTTTTTTTCTGGGGCCCTATGGCTGGGAGTGACCGGCTGGCTCCTGAAAAGCTACGATAGGCAGGATGGTGACCAGACCCATGGTGGCACCAGTGCCAAGTTGGGCTGGTTTGATAGTACCAAGTGGCTCCTGCAATCTGCCATCAAATTTTGGCAGGCGAGTTTTGTTTTCCAGGGAAAAGCGCCGTTGTTTGTGTTTGGGGGCCTGTGGCTGGGAGTTGACGGCTGGGTAATTGGAATCCACGATACGCAGCATGGTTCCCAGACCAGAGGTGGCACCAGTGCCAAGTCGGGCTGGTTTGATAGTACCAAGTGGCTCCTGCAATCTGCCATCCAGAAGCGGGGTAGCTTACTTTTGTTTGCCAGGGAAACGGGCCGAGCTTTGTGTCTGGGGGCCTATGGCTGGGAGTGACCGGCTAGGTCCTGAAAAGCTATGATAGGCAGGATGGTGACCAGACCCATGGTGGCACCAGTGCCAAGTTGGGCTGGTTTGATAGTACCAAGTGGCTCCTGCAATCTGCCATCAAAAATTTGGCAGGCGAGTTTTGTTTTCCAGGGAAAAGCGCCGTTGTTTGTGTTTGGGGGCCTGTGGCTGGGAGTGGCCGGCTGGCTCCTTAGAATCCACGATACGCAGCATGGTTCCCAGACCAGAGGTGGCACCAGTGCCAAGTCGGGCTGGTTTGATAGTACCAAGTGGCTCCTGCAATCTGCCATCCAGAAGCGGGGCAGCTTACTTTTGTTTGCCAGGGAAACGGGCCGAGCTTTGCGTCTGGGGGCCTATGGCTGGGAGTGACCGGCTGGCTCCTGAAAAGCTACGATAGGCAGGATGGTGCCCAGACCCATGGTGGCACCAGTGCCAAGTTGGGCTGGTTTGATAGTACCAAGTGGCTCCTGCAATCTGCCATCAAAAAGTTGGCAGGCGAGTTTTGTTTTCCAGGGAAAAGCGCCGTTGTTTGTGTTTTGGGGCCTGTGGCTGGGAGTGGCCGGCTGGCTCCTTAGAATCCACGATACGCAGGATGGTTCCCAGACCAGAGGTGGCACCAGTGCCAAGTCGGGCTGTTTTGATACTACCAAGTGGCTCTTGCAATCAGCCACCAAAAAGTTGGCAGGCCAGTTTTGTTTTCCAGGGAAAAGCACCATTGTTTTTGTTTGGGGGCCTGTAGCTGGGAGTGGCCGGCTGGCTCCGGAAAATCGACGTTACGCAGGATTGTTCCCAGATCCAAGGTGGCACCAGTGCCAAGTCACGCTGATTTGATAGTACCAAGTGATTCTTGCAATCTGCCATCCAGAAGCGGGGCGGCTTACTTTTGTTTGCCAGGGAAACGGGCCGAGCTTTGTGTCTGGGGGCCTATGGCTGGGCGTGACCGGCTAGGTCCTGAAAAGCTACGATAGGCAGGATGGTGACCAGACCCATGGTGGCACCAGTGCCAAGTTGGGCTGGTTTGATAGTACCAAGTGGCTCCTGCAATCTGCCATCAAAAAGTTGGCAGGCGAGTTTTGTTTTCCAGGGAAAAGCGCCGTTGTTTGTGTTTGGGGGCCTGTGGCTGGGAGTGGCCGGCTGGCTCCTTAGAATCCACGATACGCAGCATGGTTCCCAGACCAGAGGTGGCACCAGTGCCAAGTTGGGTCAGTTTGATGGTGCAAAGTGGTTCCTGCAATCTGCCATCCAGAAGCGGGGTAGCTTACTTTTGTTTGCCAGGGAAACGGGCCGAGGTTTTTTTCTAGGGCCCTACGGCTGGGAGTGACCGGCTGGCTCCTGAAAAGCTACGATAGGCAGGATGGTGACCAGACCCATGGTGGCACCAGTGCCAAGTTGGGCTGATTTGATAGTACCAAGTGGCTCCTGCAATCTGCCATCAAAAGTTGGCAGGCGAGTTTTGTTTTCCAGGGAAAAGCGCCATTGTTTGTGTTTGGGGGCCTGTGGCTGGGAGTGGCTGGCTGGCTCCTGAAAATCGACGTTACGCAGGATGGTTCCCAGACCCAAGGTGGCACCAGTGCCAAGTCGGGTTGGTTTGATAGTACCAAGTGGCTCCTGCAATCTGCCATCCAGATGCCGGGCAGCTTACTTTTCTTTGCCAGGGAAACGGGCCGAGGTTTGTGTCTGGGGGCCTATGGCTGGGAGTGACCGGCTGGCTCCGGAAAAGCTACGATAGGCAGGATGGTGACCAGACCCAGGGTGGCACCAGTGCCAAGTTGGGCTGGTTTGATAGTACCAAGTGGCTCCTGTAATCTGCCATCAAAAAGTTGGCAGGCGAGTTTTGTTTTCCAGGGAAAAGCGCCGTTGTTTGTGTTTGGGGGCCTGTGGCTGGGAGTGGCCGGCTGGCTCCTTAGAATCCAAGATACGCAGGATGGTTCCCAGACCAGAGGTGGCACCAGTGCCAAGTCGGGCTAGTTTGATGGTGCAAAGTGGCTCCTGCAATCTGCCATCCAGAAGCGGGGTAGTTTACTTTTGTTTGCCAGGGAAACGGGCCGATGTTTGTGTCTGGGGGCCTATGGCTGGGAGTGACCGGCTGGCTCCTGAAAAGCTACGATAGGCAGGATGGTGACCAGACCCATGGTGGCACCAGTGCCAACTTGGGCTGGTTTGATAGTACCAAGTGGCTCCTGCAATCTGCCATCAAAAAGTTGGCAGGCGAGTTTTGTTTTCCAGGGAAAAGCGCCGTTGTTTGTGTTTGGAGGCCTGTGGATGGGAGAGGCCGGCTGGCTCCTTAGAATCCAAGATACGCAGGATGGTTCCCAGACCTGAGGTAACACCAGTGCCAAGTCGGGCTGGTTTGATAGTACCAAGTGGTTCCTGCAATCTGCCATCCAGAAGCGGGGCAGCTTACTTTTGTTTTCCAGGGAAACGGGCCGTTGTTTCTGTTTGGGGGCCTGTGGCTGGGAGTGGCCGACTGGCTCCTTAGAATCCACGATACGCAGGATGGTTCCCAGACCAGAGGTGGCACCAGTGCCAAGTCGGGCTGTTTTGATACTATCAAGTGGCTCTTGCAATCAGCCATCAAAAAGTTGGCAGGCCAGTTTTGTTTTCCAGGGAAAAGCACCATTGTTTGTGTTTGGGGGCCTGTAGCTGGGAGTGGCCGGCTGGCTCCTGAAAATCGACGTTACGCAGGATTGTTCCCAGATCCAAGGTGGCACCAGTGCCAAGTCACGCTGATTTGATAGTACCAAGTGATTCTTGCAATCTGCCATCCAGAAGCGGGGCGGCTTACTTTTGTTTGCCAGGGAAACGGGCCGAGCTTTGTGTCTGGGGGCCTATGGCTGGGAGTGACCGGCTAGGTCCTGAAAAGCTACGATAGGCAGGACGATGACCAGACCCATGGTGGCACCAGTGCCAAATTGGGCTGGTTTGATAGTACCAAGTGGCTCCTGCAATCTGCCATCAAAAAGATGGCAGGCGAGTTTTGTTTTCCAGGGAAAAGCGCCGTTGTTTGTGTTTGGGGGCCTGTGGCTGGGAGTGGCCGGCTGGGTAATTGGAATCCACGATACGCAGGATGGTTCCCAGACCAGAGGTGGCACCAGTGCCAAGTCGGGCTGGTTTGATAGTACCAAGTGGCTCCTGCAATCTGCCATCCAGAAGCGGGGCAGCTTACTTTTGTTTGCCAGGGAAACGGGCCGAGGTTTGCGTCTGGGGGCCTATTGCTGGGAGTGACTGGCTGGCTCCGGAAAAGCTACGATAGGCAGGATGGTGACCAGACCCAGGGTGGCACCAGTGCCAAGTTGGGCTGGTTTGATAGTACCAAGTGGCTCCTGCAATCTGCCATCAAAAAGTTGGCAGGCGAGTTTTGTTTTCCAGGGAAAAGTGCCTTTGTTTGTGTTTGGGGGCCTGTGGCTGGGAGTGGCCGGCTGGCTCCTTAGAATCCACGATACGCAGCATGGTTCCCAGACCAGAGGTGGCACCAGTGCCAAGTCGGGCTAGTTTGATGGTGCAAAGTGGCTCCTGCAATCTGCCATCCAGAAGCGGGGTAGCTTACTTTTGTTTCCCAGGGAAACTGGCCGAGGTTTTTTTCTGGGGCCCTATGGCTGGGAGTGACCGGCTGGCTCCTGAAAAGCTACGATAGGCAGGATGGTGACCAGACCCATGGTGGCACCAGTGCCAAGTTGGGCTGGTTTGATAGTACCAAGTGGCTCCTGCAATCTGCCATCAAAAATTTGGCAGGCGAGTTTTGTTTTCCAGGGAAAAGCGCCGTTGTTTGTGTTTGGGGGCCTGTGGCTGGGAGTTGACAGCTGGGTAATTGGAATCCACGATACGCAGCATGGTTCCCAGACCAGAGGTGGCACCAGTGCCAAGTCGGGCTGGTTTGATAGTACCAAGTGGCTCCTGCAATCTGCCATCCAGAAGCGGGGCAGCTTACTTTTGTTTGCCAGGGAAACGGGCCGAGGTTTGCGTCTGGGGGCCTATTGCTGGGAGTGACTGGCTGGCTCCGGAAAAGCTACGATAGGCAGGATGGTGACCAGACCCAGGGGGGCACCAGTGCCAAGTTGGGCTGGTTTGATAGTACCAAGTGGCTCCTGCAATCTGCCATCAAAAAGTTGGCAGGCGAGTTTTGTTTTCCAGGGAAAAGTGCCGTTGTTTGTGTTTGGGGGCCTGTGGCTGGGAGTGGCCGGCTGGCTCCTTAGAATCCACGATACGCAGCATGGTTCCCAGACCAGAGGTGGCACCAGTGCCAAGTCGGGCTAGTTTGATGGTGCAAAGTGGCTCCTGCAATCTGCCATCCAGAAGCGGGGTAGCTTACTTTTGTTTCCCAGGGAAACTGGCCGAGGTTTTTTTCTGGGGCCCTATGGCTGGGAGTGACCGGCTGGCTCCTGAAAAGCTACGATAGGCAGGATGGTGACCAGACCCATGGTGGCACCAGTGCCAAGTTGGGCTGGTTTGATAGTACCAAGTGGCTCCTGCAATCTGCCATCAAAAATTTGGCAGGCGAGTTTTGTTTTCCAGGGAAAAGCGCCGTTGTTTGTGTTTGGGGGCCTGTGGCTGGGAGTTGACAGCTGGGTAATTGGAATCCACGATACGCAGCATGGTTCCCAGACCAGAGGTGGCACCAGTGCCAAGTCGGGCTGGTTTGATAGTACCAAGTGGCTCCTGCAATCTGCCATCCAGAAGCGGGGTAGCTTACTTTTGTTTGCCAGGGAAACGGGCCGAGCTTTGTGTCTGGGGGCCTATGGCTGGGAGTGACCGGCTAGGTCCTGAAAAGCTACGATAGGCAGGATGGTGACCAGACCCATGGTGGCACCAGTGCCAAGTTGGGCTGGTTTGATAGTACCAAGTGGCTCCTGCAATCTGCCATCAAAAAGATGACAGGCAAGTTTTGTTTTCCAGGGAAAAGCGCCGTTGTTTGTGTTTGGGGGCCTGTGGCTGGGAGTGGCCGGCTGGCTCCTTAGAATCCACGATACGCAGCATGGTTCCCAGACCAGAGGTGGCACCAGTGCCAAGTCGGGCTGGTTTGATAGTACCAAGTGGCTCCTGCAATCTGCCATCCAGAAGCGGGGCAGCTTACTTTTGTTTGCCAGGGAAACGGGCCGAGCTTTGCGTCTGGGGGCCTATGGCTGGGAGTGACCGGCTGGCTCCTGAAAAGCTACGATAGGCAGGATGGTGACCAGACCCATGGTGGCACCAGTGCCAAGTTGGGCTGGTTTGATAGTACCAAGTGGCTCCTGCAATCTGCCATCAAAAAGTTGGCAGGCGAGTTTTGTTTTCCAGGGAAAAGCGCCGTTGTTTGTGTTTGGGGGCCTGTGGCTGGGAGTGGCCGGCTGGCTCCTTAGAATCCACGATACGCAGCATGGTTCCCAGACCCAAGGTGGCACCAGTGCCAAGTCGGGCTGGTTTGATACTACCAAGTGGTTCCTGCAATCTGCCATCCAGAAGCGGGGTAGCTTACTTTTGTTTGCCAGGGAAACGGGCCGAGCTTTGTGTCTGGGGGCCTATGGCTGGGAGTGACCGGCTGGCTCCTGAAAAGCTACGATAGGCAGGATGGTGACCAGACCCATGGTGGCACCAGTGCCAAGTTGGGCTGGTTTGATAGTACCAAGTGGCTCCTGCAATCTGCCATCAAAAAGTTGGCAGGCGAGTTTTGTTTTCCAGGGAAAAGCGCCGTTGTTTGTGTTTGGGGGCCTGTGGCTGGGAGTGGCCGGCTGGGTAATTGGAATCCACGATACGCAGGATGGTTCCCAGACCAGAGGTGGCACCAGTGCCAAGTCGGGCTAGTTTGATGGTGCAAAGTGGCTCCTGCAATCTGCCATCCAGAAGCGGGGTAGCTTACTTTTGTTTGCCAGGGAAACGGGCCGAGGTTTTTTTCTGGGGCCCTATGGCTGGGAGTGACCGGCTAGGTCCTGAAAAGCTACGATAGGCAGGATGGTGACCAGACCCATGGTGGCACCAGTGCCAAGTTGGGCTGATTTGATAGTACCAAGTGCTCCTGCAATCTGCCATCAAAAGTTGGCAGGCCAGTTTTGTTTTCCAGGGAAAAGCGCCATTGTTTGTGTTTGGGGGCCTGTGGCTGGGAGTGGCCGGCTGGCTCCTGAAAATCGACGTTACGCAGGATGGTGACCAGAGCCATGGTGGCACCAGTGCCAAGTTGGGCTGGTTTGATAGTACCAAGTGCGTCCTGCAATCTGCCATCAAAAAGTTGGCAGGCGACTTTTGTTTTCCAGGGAAAAGCGCCGTTGGTTGTGTTTGGAGGCCTGTGGCTGGGAGAGGCCTGCTGGCTCCTTAGAATCCAAGATACGCAGGATGGTTCCCAGACCAGAGGTGCCACCCGTGCCAAGTCGGGCTGGTTTGATAGTACCAAGTGGTTCCTGCAATATGCCATCCAGAAGCGGGGCAGCTTACTTTTGTTTGCCAGGGAAACGGGCCGTTGTTTCTGTTTGGGGGCCTGTGGCTGGGAGTGGCCGACTGGCTCCTTAGAATCCACGATACGCAGGATGGTTCCCAGACCAGAGGTGGCACCAGTGCCAAGTCGGGCTGTTTTGATACTATCAAGTGGCTCTTGCAATCAGCCATCAAAAAGTTGGCAGGCCAGTTTTGTTTTCCAGGGAAAAGCACCATTGTTTGTGTTTGGGGGCCTGTAGCTGGGAGTGGCCGGCTGGCTCCTGAAAATCGACGTTACGCAGGATTGTTCCCAGATCCAAGGTGGCACCAGTGCCAAGTCACGCTGATTTGATAGTACCAAGTGGCTCCTGCAATCTGCCATCCAGAAGCGGGGTAGCTTACTTTTGTTTGCCAGGGAAACGGGCCGAGCTTTGTGTCTGGGGGCCTATGGCTGGGAGTGACCGGCTAGGTCCTGAAAAGCTATGATAGGCAGGATGGTGACCAGACCCATGGTGGCACCAGTGCCAAGTTGGGCTGGTTTGATAGTACCAAGTGGCTCCTGCAATCTGCCATCAAAAATTTGGCAGGCGAGTTTTGTTTTCCAGGGAAAAGCGCCGTTGTTTGTGTTTGGGGGCCTGTGGCTGGGAGTGGCCGGCTGGCTCCTTAGAATCCACGATACGCAGCATGGTTCCCAGACCAGAGGTGGCACCAGTGCCAAGTCGGGCTGGTTTGATAGTACCAAGTGGCTCCTGCAATCTGCCATCCAGAAGCGGGGCAGCTTACTTTTGTTTGCCAGGGAAACGGGCCGAGCTTTGCGTCTGGGGGCCTATGGCTGGGAGTGACCGGCTGGCTCCTGAAAAGCTACGATAGGCAGGATGGTGCCCAGACCCATGGTGGCACCAGTGCCAAGTTGGGCTGGTTTGATAGTACCAAGTGGCTCCTGCAATCTGCCATCAAAAAGTTGGCAGGCGAGTTTTGTTTTCCAGGGAAAAGCGCCGTTGTTTGTGTTTTGGGGCCTGTGGCTGGGAGTGGCCGGCTGGCTCCTTAGAATCCACGATACGCAGCATGGTTCCCAGACCCAAGGTGGCACCAGTGCCAAGTCGGGCTGGTTTGATACTACCAAGTGGTTCCTGCAATCTGCCATCCAGAAGCGGGGTAGCTTACTTTTGTTTGCCAGGGAAACGGGCCGAGCTTTGTGTCTGGGGGCCTATGGCTGGGAGTGACCGGCTGGCTCCTGAAAAGCTACGATAGGCAGGATGGTGACCAGACCCATGGTGGCACCAGTGCCAAGTTGGGCTGGTTTGATAGTACCAAGTGGCTCCTGCAATCTGCCATCAAAAAGTTGGCAGGCGAGTTTTGTTTTCCAGGGAAAAGCGCCGTTGTTTGTGTTTGGGGGCCTGTGGCTGGGAGTGGCCGGCTGGGTAATTGGAATCCACGATACGCAGCATGGTTCCCAGACCAGAGGGGGCACCAGTGCCAAGTCGGGCTAGTTTGATGGTGCAAAGTGGCTCCTGCAATCTGCCATCCAGAAGCGGGGTAGCTTACTTTTGTTTGCCAGGGAAACGGGCCGAGGTTTTTTTCTGGGGCCCTATGGCTGGGAGTGACCGGCTAGGTCCTGAAAAGCTACGATAGGCAGGATGGTGACCAGACCCATGGTGGCACCAGTGCCAAGTTGGGCTGATTTGATAGTACCAAGTGCTCCTGCAATCTGCCATCAAAAGTTGGCAGGCCAGTTTTGTTTTCCAGGGAAAAGCGCCATTGTTTGTGTTTGGGGGCCTGTGGCTGGGAGTGGCCGGCTGGCTCCTGAAAATCTACGTTACGCAGGGTGGTGACCAGACCCATGGTGGCACCAGTGCCAAGTTGGGCTGGTTTGATAGTACCAAGTGCGTCCTGCAATCTGCCATCAAAAAGTTGGCAGGCGACTTTTGTTTTCCAGGGAAAAGCGCCGTTGGTTTTGTTTGGAGGCCTGTGGCTGGGAGAGGCCTGCTGGCTCCTTAGAATCCAAGATACGCAGGATGGTTCCCAGACCAGAGGTGCCACCCGTGCCAAGTTGGGCTGGTTTGATAGTACCAAGTGGTTCCTGCAATATGCCATCCAGAAGCGGGGCAGCTTACTTTTGTTTGCCAGGGAAACGGGCCGTTGTTTCTGTTTGGGGGCCTGTGGCTGGGAGTGGCCGACTGGCTCCTTAGAATCCACGATACGCAGGATGGTTCCCAGACCAGAGGTGGCACCAGTGCCAAGTCGGGCTGTTTTGATACTACCAAGTGGCTCTTGCAATCAGCCATCAAAAAGTTGGCAGGCCAGTTTTGTTTTCCAGGGAAAAGCACCATTGTTTTTGTTTGGGGGCCTGCAGCTGGGAGTGGCCGGCTGGCTCCGGAAAATCGACGTTACGCAGGATTGTTCCCAGATCCAAGGTGGCACCAGTGCCAAGTCACGCTGATTTGATAGTACCAAGTGATTCTTGCAATCTGCCATCCAGAAGCGGGGCGGCTTACTTTTGTTTGCCAGGGAAACGGGCCGAGCTTTGTGTCTGGGGGCCTATGGCTGGGCGTGACCGGCTAGGTCCTGAAAAGCTACGATAGGCAGGATGGTGACCAGACCCATGGTGGCACCAGTGCCAAGTTGGGCTGGTTTGATAGTACCAAGTGGCTCCTGCAATCTGCCATCAAAAAGTTGGCAGGCGAGTTTTGTTTTCCAGGGAAAAGCGCCGTTGTTTGTGTTTGGGGGCCTGTGGCTGGGAGTGGCCGGCTGGCTCCTTAGAATCCACGATACGCAGCATGGTTCCCAGACCAGAGGTGCCACCCGTGCCAAGTTGGGCTGGTTTGATAGTACCAAGTGGTTCCGGCAATATGCCATCCAGAAGCGGGGCAGCTTACTTTTGTTTGCCAGGGAAACGGGCCGTTGTTTCTGTTTGGGGGCCTGTGGCTGGGAGTGGCCGACTGGCTCCTTAGAATCCACGATACGCAGGATGGTTCCCAGACCAGAGTTGGCACCAATGCCAAGATGGGCTGGTTTGATAGTACCAAGTGGCTCCTGCAATCTGCCATCCAGAAGCGGGGCAGCTTACTTTTGTTTGCCAGGGAAAGGGGCCCAGGTTTGTGTCTGGGGTCCTATTGCTGGGAGTGACCGGCTAGGTGCTGAAAAGCTACGATAGGCAGGATAGTGACCAGACCCATGGTGGCACCAGTGCCAAGTCGGACTGGTTTGATAGTACCAAGTGCGTCCTGCAATCTGCCATCAAAAAGTTGGCAGGCGAGTTTTGTTTTCCAGGGAAAAGCGCTGTTGTTTGTGTTTGGGGGCCTGTGGCTGGGAGTGGCCGGCTGGGTAATTGGAATCCAAGATACGCAGCATGGTTCCCAGACCAGAGGTGGCACCAGTGCCAAGTCGGGCTGGTTTGATAGTACCAAGTGGCTCCTCCAATCTGCCATCAAAAATTTGGCAGGCGAGTTTTGTTTTCCAGGGAAAAGCGCCGTTGTTTGTGTTTGGGGGCCTGTGGCTGGGAGTGGCCGGCTGGGTAATTGGAATCCACGATACGCAGCATGGTTCCCAGACCCAAGGTGGCACCAGTGCCAAGTCGGGCTGGTTTGATACTACCAAGTGGTTCCTGCAATCTGCCATCCAGAAGCGGGGTAGCTTACTTTTGTTTGCCAGGGAAACGGGCCGAGCTTTGTGTCTGGGGGCCTATGGCTGGGAGTGACCGGCTGGCTCCTGAAAAGCTACGATAGGCAGGATGGTGACCAGACCCATGGTGGCACCAGTGCCAAGTTGGGCTGGTTTGATAGTACCAAGTGGCTCCTGCAATCTGCCATCAAAAATTTGGCAGGCGAGTTTTGTTTTCCAGGGAAAAGCGCCGTTGTTTGTGTTTGGGGGCCTGTGGCTTGGAGTGGCCGGCTGGGTAATTGGAATCCACGATACGCAGCATGGTTCCCAGACCAGAGGTGGCACCAGTGCCAAGTCGGGCTGGTTTGATAGTACCAAGTGGTTCCTGCAATCTGCCATCCAGAAGCGGGGCAGCTTACTTTTGTTTGCCAGGGAAACGGGCCGAGCTTTGTGTCTGGGGGCCTATGGCTGGGAGTGACAGGCTAGGTCCTGAAAAGCTACGATAGGCAGGATGGTGACCAGACCCATGGTGGCACCAGTGCCAAGTTGGGCTGGTTTGATAGTACCAAGTGGCTCCTGCAATCTGCCATCAAAAAGTTGGCAGGCAAGTTTTGTTTTCCAGGGAAAAGCGCCGTTGTTTGTGTTTGGGGGCCTGTGGCTGGGAGTGGCCGGCTGGCTCCTTAGAATCCACGATACGCAGCATGGTTCCCAGACCAGAGGTGGCACCAGTGCCAAGTCGGGCTGGTTTGATAGTACCAAGTGGCTCCTGCAATCTGCCATCCAGAAGCGGGGCAGGTTACTTTTGTTTGCACGGGAAACGGGCCGAGCTTTGCGTCTGGGGGCCTATGGCTGGGAGTGACCGGCTGGCTCCTGAAAAGCTACGATAGGCAGGATGGTGACCAGACCCATGGTGGCACCAGTGCCAAGTTGGGCTGGTTTGATAGTACCAAGTGGCTCCTGCAATCTGCCATCAAAAAGTTGGCAGGCGAGTTTTGTTTTCCAGGGAAAAGCGCCGTTGTTTGTGTTTGGGGGCCTGTGGCTGGGAGTGGCCGGCTGGCTCCTTAGAATCCACGATACGCAGCATGGTTCCCAGACCCAAGGTGGCACCAGTGCCATGTCGGGCTGGTTTGATAGTACCAAGTGGTTCCTGCAATCTGCCATCCAGAAGCGGGGTAGCTTACTTTTGTTTGCCAGGGAAACGGGCCGAGCTTTGTGTCTGGGGGCCTATGGCTGGGAGTGACCGGCTGGCTCCTGAAAAGCTGCGATAGGCAGGATGGTGACCAGACCCATGGTGGCACCAGTGCCAAGTTGGGCTGGTTTGATAGTACCAAGTGGCTCCTGCAATCTGCCATCAAAAAGTTGGCAGGCGAGTTTTGTTTTCCAGGGAAAAGCGCCGTTGTTTGTGTTTGGGGGCCTGTGGCTGGGAGTGGCCGGCTGGGTAATTGCAATCCACGATACGCAGCATGGTTCCCAGACCAGAGGTGGCACCAGTGCCAAGTCGGGCTAGTTTGATGGTGCAAAGTGGCTCCTGCAATCTGCCATCCAGAAGCGGGGTAGCTTACTTTTGTTTGCCAGGGAAACGGGCCGAGGTTTTTTTCTGGGGCCCTATGGCTGGGAGTGACCGGCTGGCTCCTGAAAAGCTACGATAGGCAGGATGGTGACCAGACCCATGGTGGCACCAGTGCCAAGTTGGGCTGATTTGATAGTACCAAGTGCTCCTGCAATCTGCCATCAAAAGTTGGCAGGCCAGTTTTGTTTTCCAGGGAAAAGCGCCGTTGTTTGTGTTTGGGGGCCTGTGGCTGGGAGTGGCCGGCTGGCTCCTTAGAATCCAAGATACGCAGGATGGTTCCCAGACCAGAGGTGCCACCCGTGCAAGTTGGGCTGGTTTGATAGTACCAAGTGGTTCCTGCAATATGCCATCCAGAAGCGGGGCAGTTTAATTTGTTTGCCAGGGAAACGGGCCGTTGTTTCTGTTCGGGGGCCTGTGGCTGGGAGTGGCCGACTGGCTCCTTAGAATCCACGATACGCAGGATGGTTCCCAGACCAGAGTTGGCACCAATGCCAAGATGGGCTGGTTTGATAGTACCAAGTGGCTCCTGCAATCTGCCATCCAGAAGCGGGGCAGCTTACTTTTGTTTGCCAGGGAAAGGGGCCCAGGTTTGTGTCTGGGGTCCTATTGCTGGGAGTGACCCGCTAGGTGCTGAAAAGCTACGATAGGCAGGATAGTGACCAGACCCATGGTGGCACCAGTGCCAAGTTGGGCTGGTTTGATAGTACCAAGTGCGTCCTGCAATCTGCCATCAAAAAGTTGGCAGGCGAGTTTTGTTTTCCAGGGAAAAGCGCCGTTGGTTGTGTTTGGAGGCCTGCGGCTGGGAGAGGCCGGCTGGCTCCTTAGAATCCTAGATACGCAGCATGGTTCCCAGACCAGAGGTGGCACCAGTGCCAAGTCGGGCTGGTTTGATAGTACCAAGTGGTTCCTGCAATCTGCCATCCAGAAGCGGGGCAGGTTACTTTTGTTTGCCAGGGAAACGGGCCGTTGTTTCTGTTTGGGGGCCTGTGGCTGGGAGTGGCCGACTGGCTCCTTAGAATCCACGATACGCAGGATGGTTCCCAGACCAGAGGTGGCACCAGTGCCAAGTCGGGCTGTTTTGATACTACCAAGTGGCTCTTGCAATCAGCCATCAAAAAGTTGGCAGGCCAGTTTTGTTTTCCAGGGAAAAGCACCATTGTTTGTGTTTGGGGGCCTGTAGCTGGGAGTGGCCGACTGGCTCCGGAAAATCGACGTTACGCAGGATTGTTCCCAGATCCAAGGTGGCACCAGTGCCAAGTCACGCTGATTTGATAGTACCAAGTGATTCTTGCAATCTGCCATCCAGAAGCGGGGCGGCTTACTTTTGTTTGCCAGGGAAACGGGCCGAGCTTTGTGTCTGGGGGCCTATGGCTGGGCGTGACCGGCTAGGTCCTGAAAAGCTACGATAGGCAGGATGGTGACCAGACCCATGGTGGCACCAGTGCCAAGTTGGGCTGGTTTGATAGTAGCAAGTGGCTCCTGCAATCTGCCATCAAAAAGTTGGCAGGCGAGTTTTGTTTTCCAGGGAAAAGCGCCGTTGTTTGTGTTTGGGGGCCTGTGGCTGGGAGTGGCCGGCTGGCTCCTTAGAATCCACGATACGCAGCATGGTTCCCAGACCAGAGGTGCCACCCGTGCCAAGTTGGGCTGGTTTGATAGTACCAAGTGGTTCCTGCAATATGCCATCCAGAAGCGGGGCAGCTTACTTTTGTTTGCCAGGGAAACGGGCCGTTGTTTCTGTTTGGGGGCCTGTGGCTGGGAGTGGCCGACTGGCTCCTTAGAATCCACGATACGCAGGATGGTTCCCAGACCAGAGTTGGCACCAATGCCAAGATGGGCTGGTTTGATAGTACCAAGTGGCTCCTGCAATCTGCCATCCAGAAGCGGGGCAGCTTACTTTTGTTTGCCAGGGAAAGGGGCCCAGGTTTGTGTCTGGGGTCCTATTGCTGGGAGTGACCGGCTAGGTGCTGAAAAGCTACGATAGGCAGGATAGTGACCAGACCCATGGTGGCACCAGTGCCAAGTCGGGCTGGTTTGATAGTACCAAGTGCGTCCTGCAATCTGCCATCAAAAAGTTGGCAGGCGAGTTTTGTTTTCCAGGGAAAAGCGCTGTTGTTTGTGTTTGGGGGCCTGTGGCTGGGAGTGGTCGGCTGGGTAATTGGAATCCACGATACGCAGCATGGTTCCCAGACCAGAGGTGGCACCAGTGCCAAGTCGGGCTGGTTTGATAGTACCAAGTGGCTCCTCCAATCTGCCATCAAAAATTTGGCAGGCGAGTTTTGTTTTCCAGGGAAAAGCGCCGTTGTTTGTGTTTGGGGGCCTGTGGCTGGGAGTGGCCGGCTGGCTCCTTAGAATCCACGATACGCAGCATGGTTCCCAGACCCAAGGTGGCACCAGTGCCAAGTCGGGTTGGTTTGATACTACCAAGTGGTTCCTGCAATCTGCCATCCAGAAGCGGGGTAGCTTACTTTTGTTTGCCAGGGAAACGGGCCGAGCTTTGTGTCTGGGGGCCTATGGCTGGGAGTGACCGGCTGGCTCCTGAAAAGCTACGATAGGCAGGATGGTGACCAGACCCATGGTGGCACCAGTGCCAAGTTGGGCTGGTTTGATAGTACCAAGTGGCTCCTGCAATCTGCCATCAAAAAGTTGGCAGGCGAGTTTTGTTTTCCAGGGAAAAGCGCCGTTGTTTGTGTTTGGGGGCCTGTGGCTTGGAGTGGCCGGCTGGGTAATTGGAATCCACGATACGCAGCATGGTTCCCAGACCAGAGGTGGCACCAGTGCCAAGTCGGGCTGGTTTGATAGTACCAAGTGGCTCCTGCAATCTGCCATCCAGAAGCGGGGCAGCTTACTTTTGTTTGCCAGGGAAACGGGCCGAGATTTGTGTCTGGGGGCCTATGGCTGGGAGTGACCGGCTAGGTCCTGAAAAGCTACGATAGGCAGGATGGTGACCAGACCCATGGTGGCACCAGTGCCAAGTTGGGCTGGTTTGATAGTAGCAAGTGGCTCCTGCAATCTGCCATCAAAAAGTTGGCAGGCGAGTTTTGTTTTCCAGGGAAAAGCGCCGTTGTTTGTGTTTGGGGGCCTGTGGCTGGGAGTGGCCGGCTGGCTCCTTAGAATCCACGATACGCAGCATGGTTCCCAGACCAGAGGTGGCACCAGTGCCAAGTCGGGCTGGTTTGATAGTACCAAGTGGCTCCTGCAATCTGCCATCCAGAAGCGGGGCAGGTTACTTTTGTTTGCCAGGGAAACGGGCCGAGCTTTGCGTCTGGGGGCCTATGGCTGGGAGTGACCGGCTGGCTCCTGAAAAGCTACGATAGGCAGGATGGTGACCAGACCCATGGTGGCACCAGTGCCAAGTTGGGCTGGTTTGATAGTACCAAGTGGCTCCTGCAATCTGCCATCAAAAAGTTGGCAGGCGAGTTTTGTTTTCCAGGGAAAAGCGCCGTTGTTTGTGTTTGGGGGCCTGTGGCTGGGAGTGGCCGGCTGGCTCCTTAGAATCCACGATACGCAGCATGGTTCCCAGACCCAAGGTGGCACCAGTGCCAAGTCGGGCTGGTTTGATAGTACCAAGTGGTTCCTGCAATCTGCCATCCAGAAGCGGGGTAGCTTACTTTTGTTTGCCAGGGAAACGGGCCGAGGTTTGTGTCTGGGGGCCTATGGCTGGGAGTGACCGGCTGGCTCCTGAAAAGCTACGATAGGCAGGATGGTGACCAGACCCATGGTGGCACCAGTGCCAAGTTGGGCTGGTTTGATAGTACCAAGTGGCTCCTGCAATCTGCCATCAAAAAGTTGGCAGGCGAGTTTTGTTTTCCAGGGAAAAGCGCCGTTGTTTGTGTTTGGGGGCCTGTGGCTGGGAGTGGCCGGCTGGGTAATTGGAATCCACGATACGCAGCATGGTTCCCAGACCAGAGGTGGCACCAGTGCCAAGTCGGGCTAGTTTGATGGTGCAAAGTGGCTCCTGCAATCTGCCATCCAGAAGCGGGGTAGCTTACTTTTGTTTGCCAGGGAAACGGGGCGAGGTTTTTTTCTGGGGCCCTATGGCTGGGAGTGACCGGCTAGGTCCTGAAAAGCTACAATAGGCAGGATGGTGACCAGACCCATGGTGGCACCAGTGCCAAGTTGGGCTGATTTGATAGTACCAAGTGCTCCTGCAATCTGCCATCAAAAGTTGGCAGGCCAGTTTTGTTTTCCAGGGAAAAGCGCCATTGTTTGTGTTTGGGGGCCTGTGGCTGGGAGTGGCCGGCTGGCTCCTTAGAATCCAAGATACGCAGGATGGTTCCCAGACCAGAGGTGCCACCCGTGCCAAGTTGGGCTGGTTTGATAGTACCAAGTGGTTCCTGCAATATGCCATCCAGAAGCGGGGCAGTTTAATTTGTTTGCCAGGGAAACGGGCCGTTGTTTCTGTTCGGGGGCCTGTGGCTGGGAGTGGCCGACTGGCTCCTTAGAATCCACGATACGCAGGATGGTTCCCAGACCAGAGTTGGCACCAATGCCAAGATGGGCTGGTTTGATAGTACCAAGTGGCTCCTGCAATCTGCCATCCAGGAGCGGGGCAGCTTACTTTTGTTTGCCAGGGAAAGGGGCCCAGGTTTGTGTCTTGGGTCCTATTGCTGGGAGTGACCCGCTAGGTGCTGAAAAGCTACGATAGGCAGGATAGTGACCAGACCCATGGTGGCACCAGTGCCAAGTTGGGCTGGTTTGATAGTACCAAGTGCGTCCTGCAATCTGCCATCAAAAAGTTGGCAGGCGAGTTTTGTTTTCCAGGGAAAAGCGCCGTTGTTTGTGTTTGGGGGCCTGTGGCTGGGAGTGGCCGGCTGGGTAATTGGAATCCACGATACGCAGCATGGTTCCCAGACCAGAGGTGGCACCAGTGCCAAGTCGGGCTGGTTTGATAGTACCAAGTGGCTCCTGCAATCTGCCATCAAAAATTTGGCAGGCGAGTTTTGTTTTCCAGGGAAAAGCGCCGTTGTTTGTGTTTGGGGGCCTGTGGCTGGGAGTGGCCGGCTGGCTCCTTAGAATCCACGATACGCAGCATGGTTCCCAGACCTGAGGTGGCACCAGTGCCAAGTCGGGCTGGTTTGATAGTACCAAGTGGCTCCTGCAATCTGCCATCCAGAAGCGGGGCAGGTTACTTTTGTTTGCCAGGGAAACGGGCCGAGCTTTGCGTCTGGGGGCCTATGGCTGGGAGTGACCGGCTGGCTCCTGAAAAGCTACGATAGGCAGGATGGTGACCAGACCCATGGTGGCACCAGTGCCAAGTTGGGCTGGTTTGATAGTACCAAGTGGCTCCTGCAATCTGCCATCAAAAAGTTGGCAGGCGAGTTTTGTTTTCCAGGGAAAAGCGCCGTTGTTTGTGTTTGGGGGCCTGTGGCTGGGAGTGGCCGGCTGGCTCCTTAGAATCCACGATACGCAGGATGGTTCCCAGATCCAAGGTGCCACCAGTGCCAAGTTGGGCTGGTTTGATAGTACCAAGTGGTTCCTGCAATCTGCCATCCAGAAGCGGGGCAGCTTACTTTTGTTTGCCGGGGAAACGGGCCGAGCTTTTTGTTTGGGGGCCTGTGGCTGGGAGTTGCCGACTGGCTCCTTAGAATCCACGATACGCAGGATGGTTCCCAGACCAGAGGTGGCACCAGTGCCAATTCGGGCTGTTTTGATACTACAAAGTGGTTCCTGCAATCTGCCATCCAGAAGCGGGGCAGCTTACTTTTGTTTGCCAGGGAAACGGGCCGAGCTTTGTGTCTGGGGGCCTATGGCTGGGAGTGACCGGCTGGCTCCTGAAAAGCTACGATAGGCAGGATGGTGACCAGACCCATGGTGGCACCAGTGCCAAGTTGGGCTGGTTTGATAGTACCAAGTGGCTCCTGCAATCTGCCATCAAAAATTTGGCAGGCGAGTTTGGTTTTCCAGGGAAAAGCGCCGTTGTTTGTGTTTGGGGGCCAGTGGCTGGGAGTGGGCGGATGGCTAATTAGAATCTACGATACGCAGGATGGTTCCCAGACCAGAGGTGACACCAGTGCCAAGTCGGGCTAGTTTGATGGTGCAAAGTGGCTCCTGCAATCTGCCATCCAGAAGCGGGGTAGTTTACTTTTGTTTGCCAGGGAAACGGGCCGAGGTTTGTGTCTGGGGCCCTATGGCTGGGAGTGACCGGCTGGCTCCTCAAAAGCTACGATAGGCAGGAGGGTTACCAGAACCAGGGGGGCACCAGTGCCAAGTTGGGCTGATTTGATAGCACCAAGTGGCTCCTGCAATCAGCCATCAAAAAGTTGGCAGGCCAGTTTTGTTTTCCAGGGAAAAGCGCCATTGTTTGTGTTTGGGGGCCTGTAGCTGGGAGTGGCCGGCTGGCTCCTGAAAATCGACGTTACGCAGGATTGTTCCCAGATCCAAGGTGGCACCAGTGCCAAGTCAGGCTGGTTTGATAGTACCAAGTGATTCTTGCAATCTGCCATCCAGAAGCGGGGCGGCTTACTTTTGTTTGCCAGGGTAACGGGCCGAGTTTTGTGTCTGGGGGCCTATGGCTGGGCGTGACCGGCTAGGTCCTGAAAAGCTACGATAGGCAGGACGATGACCAGACCCATGGTGGCACCAGTGCCAAGTTGGGCTGGTTTGATAGTACCAAGTGGCTCCTGCAATCTGCCATCAAAAAGATGGCAGGCGAGTTTTGTTTTCCAGGGAAAAGCGCCGTTGTTTGTGTTTGGGGGCCTGTGGCTGGGAGTGGCCGGCTGGGTAATTGGAATCCACGATACGCAGGATGGTTCCCAGACCAGAGGTGGCACCAGTGCCAAGTTGGGCTGGTTTGATAGTACCAAGTGGCTCCTGCAATCTGCCATCAAAAAGTTGGCAGGCGAGTTTTGTTTTCCAGGGAAAAGCGCCTTTGTTTTTGTTTGGGGGCCAGTGGCTGGGAGTGGCCGGCTGGCTCCTTAGAATCCACGATACGCAGCATGGTTCCCAGACCAGAGGTGGCACCAGTGCCAAGTCGGGCTAGTTTGATGGTGCAAAGTGGCTCCTGCAATCTGCCATCCAGAAGCGGGGCGGCTTACTTTTGTTTCCCAGGGAAACTGGCCGAGGTTTTTTTCTGGGGCCCTATGGCTAGGAGTGACCGGCTGGCTCCTGAAAAGCTACGATAGGCAGGATGGTGACCAGACCCATGGTGGCACCAGTGCCAAGTTGGGCTGGTTTGATAGTACCAAGTGGCTCCTGCAATCTGCCATCAAAAATTTGGCAGGCGAGTTTTGTTTTCCAGGGAAAAGCGCCGTTGTTTGTGTTTGGGGGCCTGTGGCTGGGAGTGGCCGGCTGGGTAATTGGAATCCACGATACGCAGCATGGTTCCCGACCAGAGGTGGAACCAGTGACAAGTCGGGCTGGTTTGATAGTACCAAGTGGCTCCTGCAATCTGCCATCCAGAAGCGGGGCAGCTTACTTTTGTTTGCCAGGGAAATGGGCCGAGCTTTGTGTCTGGGGGCCTATGGCTGGGAGTGACCGGCTAGGTCCTGAAAAGCTACGATAGGCAGGATGGTGACCAGACCCATGGTGGCACCAGTGCCAAGTTGGGCTGGTTTGATAGTACCAAGTGGCTCCTGCAATCTGCCATCAAAAAGTTGGCAGGCGAGTTTTGTTTTCCAGGGAAAAGTGCCGTTGTTTGTGTTTGGGGGCCTGTGGCTGGGAGTGGCCGGCTGTCTCCTTAGAATCCACGATACGCAGCATGGTTCCCAGACCCAAGGTGGCACCAGTGCCGAGTCGGGCTGGTTTGATACTACCAAGTGGTTCCTGCAATCTGCCATCCAGAAGCGGGGTAGCTTACTTTTGTTTGCCAGGGAAACGGGCCGAGCTTTGTGTCTGGGGGCCTATGGCTGGGAGTGACCGGCTGGCTCCTGAAAAGCTACGATAGGCAGGATGGTGACCAGACCCATGGTGGCACCAGTGCCAAGTTGGGCTGGTTTGATAGTACCAAGTGGCTCCTGCAATCTGCCATCAAAAAGTTGGCAGGCGAGTTTTGTTTTCCAGGGAAAAGCGCCGTTGTTTGTGTTTGGGGGCCTGTGGCTGGGAGTCGCCGGCTGGGTAATTGGAATCCACGATACGCAGCATGGTTCCCAGACCAGAGGTGGCACCAGTGCCAAGTCGGGCTAGTTTGATGGTGCAAAGTGGCTCCTGCAATCTGCCATCCAGAAGCGGGGTAGCTTACTTTTGTATGCCAGGGAAACGGGGCGAGGTTTTTTTCTGGGGCCCTATGGCTGGGAGTGACCGGCTAGGTCCTGAAAAGCTACGATAGGCAGGAGGTGACCAGACCCATGGTGGCACCAGTGCCAAGTTGGGCTGATTTGATAGTACCAAGTGCTCCTGCAATCTGCCATCAAAAGTTGGCTGGCCAGTTTTGTTTCCCAGGGAAAAGCGCCATTGTTTGTGTTTGGGGGCCTGTGGCTGGGAGTGGCCGGCTGGCTCCTGAAAATCGACGTTACGCAGGATGGTGACCAGCCCCATGGTGGCACCAGTGCCAAGTTGGGCTGGTTTGATAGTACCAAGTGCGTCCTGCAATCTGCCATCAAAAAGTTGGCAGGCGACTTTTGTTTTCCAGGGAAAAGCGCCGTTGGTTGTGTTTGGAGGCCTGTGGCTGGGAGAGGCCGGCTGGCTCCTTAGAATCCAAGATACGCAGGATGGTTCCCAGACCAGAGGTGCCACCCGTGCCAAGTTGGGCTGGTTTGATAGTACCAAGTGGCTCCTGCAATATGCCATCCAGAAGCGGGGCAGTTTACTTTTGTTTGCCAGGGAAACGGGCCGTTGTTTCTGTTTGGGGGCCTGTGGCTGGGAGTGGCCGACTGGCTCCTTAGAATCCACGATATGCAGGATGGTTCCCAGACCAGAGTTGGCACCAATGCCAAGATGGGCTGGTTTGATAGTACCAAGTGGCTCCTGCAATCTGCCATCCAGAAACGGGGCAGCTTACCTTTGTTTGCCAGGGAAACGGGCCCAGGTTTGTGTCTGGGGTCCTATTGCTGGGAGTGACCGGCTAGGTGCTGAAAAGCTACGATAGGCAGGATAGTGACCAGACCCATGGTGGCACCAGTGCCAAGTTGGCTGGTTTGATAGTACCAAGTGCGTCCCGCAATCTGCCATCAAAAAGTTGGCAGGCGAGTTTTGTTGTCCAGGGAAAAGCGCCGTTGGTTGTGTTTGGAGGCCTGCGGCTGGGAGAGGCCGGCTGGCTCCTTAGAATCCTAGATACGCAGGATGGCTCCCAGACCAGAGGTGGCACCAGTGCCAAGGTTGGCTGGTTTGATAGTACCAAGTGGTTCCTGCAATCTGCCATCCAGAAGCGGGGCAGCTTACTTTTGTTTGCCAGGGAAACGGGCCGAGCTTTGTGTCTGGGGGCCTATGGCTGGGAGTGACCGGCTGGCTCCTGAAAAGCTACGATAGGCTGGATGGTGACCAGACCCATGGTGGCACCAGTGCCAAGTTGGGCTGGTTTGATAGTACCAAGTGGCTCCTGCAATCTGCCATCAAAAAGTTGGCAGGCGAGTTTTGTTTTCCAGGGAAAAGCGCCGTTGTTTGTGTTTGGGGGCCTGTGGCTGGGAGTGGGCGGATGGCTAATTAGAATCCACGATACGCAGGATGGTTCCCAGACCAGAGGTGGCACCAGTGCCAAGTCGGGCTAGTTTGATGGTGCAAAGTGGCTCCTGCAATCTGCCATCCAGAAGCCGCGTAGGTTACTTTTGTTTGCCAGGGAAACGGGCCGAGGTTTTTTTCTGGGGCCCTATGGCTGGGAGTGACCGGCTGGCTCCTGAAAAGCTACGATAGGCAGGATGGTGACCAGACCCATGGTGGCACCAGTGCCAAGTTGGGCTGATTTGATAGTACCAAGTGCTCCTGCAATCTGCCATCAAAAGTTGGCAGGCCAGTTTTGTTTTCCAGGGAAAAGCGCCATTGTTTCTGTTTTGGGGCCTGTGGCTGGGAGTGGCCGGCTGGCTCCTGAAAATCGACGTTACGCAGGATGGTTCCCAGATCCAAGGTGGCAACAGTGGCAAGTCGGGGTGGTTTGATAGTACCAAGAGATTCTTGTAATATGCCATCCACAAGCAGGGCGGCTTACTTTTGTTTGCCAGGGAAACGGGCCGAGCTTTGTGTCTGGGGGCCTATGGCTGGGAGTGACCGGCTAGGTCCTGAAAAGCTACGATAGGCAGGATGGTGACCAGACCCATGGTGGCACCAGTGCCAAGTTGGGCTGGTTTGATAGTACCAAGTGGCTCCTGCAATCTGCCATCAAAAGTTGGCAGGCGAGTTTTGTTTTCCAGGGAAAAGCGCCGTTGTTTGTGTTTGGGGGCCTGTGGCTGGGAGTGGGCGGATGGCTAATTAGAATCCACGATACGCAGGATGGTTCCCAGACCAGAGGTGGCACCAGTGCCAAGTCGGGCTAGTTTGATGGTGCAAAGTGGCTCCTGCAATCTGCCATCCAGAAGCCGCGTAGTTTACTTTTGTTTCCCAGGGAAACGGGCCGAGGTTTTTTTCTGGGGCCCTATGGCTGGGAGTGACCGGCTGGCTCCTGAAAAGCTACGATAGGCAGGATGGTGACCAGACCCATGTTGGCACCAGTGCCAAGTTGGGCTGATTTGATAGTACCAAGTGGCTCCTGCAATCTGCCATCAAAATTTGGCAGGCCAGTTTTGTTTTCCAGGGAAAAGCGCCATTGTTTGTGTTTGGGGGCCTGTGGCTGGGAGTGGCCGGCTGGCTCCTGAAAATCGACGTTACGCAGGATGGTTCCCAGATCCAGAGGTGGCACCAGTGCCAAGTTTGGCTGGTTTGATAGTACCAAGTGGTTCCTGCAATCTGCCATCCAGAAGCGGGGTAGCTTACTTTTGTTTGCCAGGGAAACGGGCCGAGGTTTGTGTCTGGGGGCCTATGGCTGGGAGTGACCGGCTGGCTCCGGAAAAGCTACGATAGGCAGGATGGTGACCAGACCCAGGGTGGCACCAGTGCCAAGTTGGGCTGGTTTGATAGTACCAAGTGGCTCCTGCAATCTGCCATCAAAAATTTGGCAGGCGAGTTTTGTTTTCCAGGGAAAAGCGCCGTTGTTTGTGTTTGGGGGCCTGTGGCTGGGAGTGGCCGGCTGGCTCCTTAGAATCCACGATACGCAGCATGGTTCCCAGACCCAAGGTGGCACCATTGCCAAGTCGGGGTGGTTTGATGGTGCAAAGTGGCTCCTGCAATCTGCCATCCAGAAGCGGGGTAGCTTACTTTTGTTTGCCAGGGAAACGGGCCGAGGTTTTTTTCTGGGGCCCTATGGCTGGGAGTGACCGGCTGGCTCCTGAAAAGCCACAATAGGCAGGATGGTGACCAGACCCATGGTGGCACCAGTGCCAAGTTGGGCTGATTTGATAGTACCAAGTGCTCCTGCAATCTGCCATCAAAAGTTGGCAGGCCAGTTTTGTTTTCCAGGGAAATGCGCCATTGTTTGTGTTTGGGGGCCTGTGGCTGGGAGTGGCCGGCTGGCTCCTGAAAATCGACGTTACGCAGGATGGTTCCCAGATCCAGAGGTGGCACCAGTGCCAAGTTGGGCTGGTTTGATAGTACCAAGTGGCTCCTGCAATCTGCCATCAAAAAGTTGGCAGGCCAGTTTTGTTTTCCAGGGAAAAGGCCCGTTGGTTGTGTCTGGGGGCCTATGGCTGGGAGTGGCCGGCTGGCTCCTTAGAATCCAAGATACGCAGGATGGTTCCCAGACCAGAGGTGCCACCTGTGCCAAGTTGGGCTGGTTTGATAGTACCAAGTGGTTCCTGCAATCTGCCATCCAGAAGCGGGGCAGTTTACTTTTGTTTGCCAGGGAAACGGGCCGTTGTTTCTGTTTGGGGGCCTCTGGCTGAGAGTGGCCGACTGGCTCCTTAGAATCCATGATACGCAGGATGGTTCCCAGATCAGAGGTGGCACCAGTGCCAAGTCGGGCTGGTTTGATAGTACCAAGTGGTTCCTGCAATCTGCCATCCAGAAGCGGGGCAGCTTACTTTTGTTTGCCAGGGAAACGGGCCGAGCTTTTTGTCTGGGGGCCTATGGCTGGGAGTGACCGGCTGGCTCCTGAAAAGCTACGATAGGCAGGATGGTGACCAGACCCATGGTGGCACCAGTGCCAAGTTGGGCTGGTTTGATAGTACCAAGTGGCTCCTGCAATCTGCCATCAAAAAGTTGGCAGGCGAGTTTTGTTTTCCAGGGAAAAGCGCCGTTGTTTGTGTTTGGGGGCCCGTGGCTGGGAGTGGGCGGATGGCTAATTAGAATCCACGATACGCAGGATGGTTCCCAGACCAGAGGTGGCACCAGTGCCAAGTCGGGCTAGTTTGATGGTGCAAAGTGGCTCCTGCAATCTGCCATCCAGAAGCCGCGTGGTTTACTTTTGTTTGCCAGGGAAACGGGCCGAGGTTTTTTTCTGGGGCCCTATGGCTGGGAGTGACCGGCTGGCTCCTGAAAAGCTACGATAGGCAGGATGGTGACCAGACCCATGGTGGCACCAGTGCCAAGTTGGGCTGATTTGATAGTACCAAGTGGCTCCTGCAATCTGCCATCAAAAGTTGGCAGGCCAGTTTTGTTTTCCAGGGAAAAGCGCCATTGTTTGTGTTTGGGGGCCTGTGGCTGGGAGTGGCCGGCTGGCTCCTGAAAATCGACGTTACGCAGGATGGTTCCCAGATCCAGAGGTGGCACCAGTGCCAAGTTGGGCTTGTTTGATAGTACCAAGTGGTTCTTGCACTATGCCATCCAGAAGCGGGGCGGCTTACTTTTGTTTGCCAGGGAAACGGGCCGAGGTTTGTGTCTGGGGGCCTATGGCTGGGAGTGACCGGCTAGGTCCTGAAAAGCTACGATAGGCAGGATGGTGACCAGACCCATGGTGGCACCAGTGCCAAGTTGGGCTGGTTTGATAGTACCAAGTGGCTCCTGCAATCTGCCATCAAAAAGTTGGCAGGCGAGTTTTGTTTTCCAGGGAAAAGCGCCGTTGTTTGTGTTTGGGGGCCTGTGGCTGGGAGTGGCCGGCTGGCTCCTTAGAATCCACGATACGCAGCATGGTTCCCAGACCAGAGGTGGCACCAGTGCCAAGTCGGGCTGGTTTGATAGTACCAAGTGGCTCCTGCAATCTGCCATCCAGAAGCGGGGCAGCTTACTTTTGTTTGCCAGGGAAACGGGCAGAGGTTTGTGTCTGGGGGCCTATGGCTGGGAGTGACCGGCTGGCTCCTGAAAAGCTACGATAGGCAGGATGGTGACCAGACCCATGTTGGCACCAGTGCCAAGTTGGGCTGGTTTGATAGTACCAAGTGGCTCCTGCAATCTGCCATCAAAAAGTTGGCAGGCGAGTTTTGTTTTCCAGGGAAAAGCGCCGTTGTTTGTGTTTGGGGGCCTGTGGCTGGGAGTGGCCGGCTGGGTAATTGGAATCCACGATACGCAGCATGGTTCCCAGACCAGAGGGGGCACCAGTGCCAAGTCGGGCTAGTTTGATGGTGCAAAGTGGCTCCTGCAATCTGCCATCCAGAAGCGGGGTAGCTTACTTTTGTTTCCCAGGGAAACGGGCCGAGGTTTTTTTCTGGGGCCCTATGGCTTGGAGTGACCGGCTGGCTCCTGAAAAGCTACGATAGGCAGGATGGTGACCAGACCCATGGTGGCACCAGTGCCAAGTTGGGCTGATTTGATAGTACCAAGTGCTCCTGCAATCAGCCATCAAAAGTCGGCAGGCAAGTTTTGTTTTCCAGGGAAAAGCGCCATTGTTTCTGTTTTGGGGCCTGTGGCTGGGAGTGGCCGGCTGGCTCCTGAAAATCGACGTTACGCAGGATGGTTCCCAGATCCAAGGTGGCAACAGTGGCAAGTCGGGCTGGTTTGATAGTACCAAGAGATTCTTGTAATATGCCATCCACAAGCAGGGCGGCTTACTTTTGTTTGCCAGGGAAACGGGCCGAGCTTTGTGTCTGGGGCCCTATGGCTGGGAGTGACCGGCTAGGTCCTGAAAAGCTACGATAGGCAGGATGGTGACCAGACCCAGGGTGGCACCAGTGCCAAGTTGGGCTGGTTTGATAGTACCAAGTGGCTCCTGCAATCTGCCATCAAAAAGTTGGCAGGCGAGTTTTGTTTTCCAGGGTAAAGCGCCGTTGTTTGTGTTTGGGGGCCTGTGCCTGGGAGTGGCCGGCTGGGTAATTGGAATCCACGATACGCAGCATGGTTCCCAGACCAGAGGTGGCACCAGTGCCAAGATGGGCTTGTTTGATAGTACCAAGTGGCTCCTGCAATCTGCCATCCAGAAGCGGGGCAGCTTATCTTTGTTTGCCAGGGAAACGGGCCGAGGTTTGTGTCTGGGGGCCTATTGCAGGGAGTGACCGGCTAGGTCCTGAAAAGCTACGATAGGCAGGATAGTGACCAGAGCCATGGTGGCACCAGTGCCAAGTTGGGCTGGTTTGATAGTACCAAGTGGCTCCTGCAATCTGCCATCAAAAATTTGGCAGGCGAGTTTTGTTTTCCAGGGAAAAGCGCCGTTGTTTGTGTTTGGGGGCCTGTGGCTGGGAGTGGCCGGCTGGCTCCTTAGAATCCACGATACGCAGCATGGTTCCCAGACCTGAGGTGGCACCAGTGCCAAGTCGGGCTGGTTGGATAGTACCAAGTGGCTCCTGCAATCTGCCATCCAGAAGCGGGGCAGCTTACTTTTGTTTGCCAGGGAAACGGGCCGAGCTTTGCGTCTGGGGCCCTATGGCTGGGAGTGACCGGCTGGCTCCTGAAAAGCTACGATAGGCAGGATGGTGACCAGACCCATGGTGGCACCAGTGCCAAGGTGGGCTGGTTTGATAGTACCAAGTGGCTCCTGCAATCTGCCATCAAAAAGTTGGCAGGCGAGTTTTGTTTTCCAGGCAAAAGCGCCGTTGTTTGTGTTTGGGGGCCTGTGGCTGGGAGTGGCCGGCTGGCTCCTTAGAATCCACGATACGCAGCATGGTTCCCAGACCCAAGGTGGCACCAGTGCCAAGTCGGGCTGGTTTGATAGTACCAAGTGGTTCCTGCAATCTGCCATCCAGAAGCGGGGTAGCTTACTTTTGTTTGCCAGGGAAACGGGCCGAGGTTTGTGTCTGGGGGCCTATGGCTGGGAGTGACCGGCTGGCTCCGGAAAAGCTACGATAGGCAGGATGGTGACCAGACCCAGGGTGGCACCAGTGCCAAGTTGGGCTGGTTTGATAGTACCAAGTGGCTCCTGCAATCTGCCATCAAAAATTTGGCAGGCGAGTTTTGTTTTCCAGGGAAAAGCGCCGTTGTTTGTGTTTGGGGGCCTGTGGTTCGGAGTGGCCGGCTGGCTCCTTAGAATCCACGATACGCAGCATGGTTCCCAGACCCAAGGTGGCACCAGTGCCAAGTCGGGCTGGTTTGATAGTACCAAGTGGTTCCTGCAATCTGCCATCCAGAAGCGGGGTAGCTTACTTTTGTTTGCGAGGGAAACGGGCCGAGGTTTTTTTCTGGGGCCCTATGGCTGGGAGTGACCGGCTGGCTCCTGAAAAGCTACGATAGGCAGGATGGTGACCAGACCCATGGTGGCACCAGTGCCAAGTTGGGCTGATTTGATAGTACCAAGTGCTCCTGCAATCTGCCATCAAAAGTTGGCAGGCGAGTTTTGTTTTCCAGGGAAAAGCGCCATTGTTTGTGTTTGGGGGCCTGTGGCTGGGCGTGGCTGGCTGGCTCCTGAAAATCGACGTTACGCAGGATGGTGACCAGACCCATGGTGGCACCAGTGCCAAGTTGGGCTGGTTTGATAGTACCAAGTGGCTCCTGCAATCTGCCATCACAAAGTTGGCAGGCCAGTTTTGTTTTCCTGGGAAAAGGCCCGTTGGTTGTGTCTGGGGGCCTATGGCTGGGAGAGGCCGGCTGGCTCCTTAGAATCCAAGATACGCAGGATGGTTCCCAGACCAGAGGTGCCACCTGTGCCAATTTGGGCTGGTTTGATAGTACCAAGTGGTTCCTGCAATCTGCCATCCAGAAGCGGGGCAGTTTACTTTTGTTTGCCAGGGAAACGGGCCGTTGTTTCTGTTTGGGGGCCTCTGGCTGGGAGTGGCCGACTGGCTCCTTAGAATCCACGATACGCAGGATGGTTCCCAGACCCAAGGTGGCACCAGTGCCAAGACAGGCTGGTTTGATAGTACCAAATGACTCCTGCAATCTGCCATCCAGAAGCGGGGCAGCTTACTTTTGTTTTCCAGGTAAACGGGCCGAGGTTTGTGTCTGGGGGCCTATGGCTGGGAGTGACCAGCTGGCTCCTGAAAAGCTACGATAGGCAGTATGGTGACCAGACCCATGGTGGCACCAGTGCCAAGTTGGGCTGGTTTGATAGTACCAAGTGGCTCCTGCAATCTGCCATCAAAAAGTTGGCAGGCGAGTTTTGTTTTCCAGGGAAAAGTGCCATTGTTTGTGTTTGGGGGCCTGTGGCTGGGAGTGGGCGGATGGCTAATTAGAATCCACGATACGCAGGATGGTTCCCAGACCAGAGGTGGCACCAGTGCCAAGTCGGGCTAGTTTGATGGTGCAAAGTGGCTCCTGCAATCTGCCATCCAGAAGCCGCGTGGTTTACTTTTGTTTGCCAGGGAAACGGGCCGAGGTTTTTTTCTGGGGCCCTATGGCTGGGAGTGACCGGCTGGCTCCTGAAAAGCTACGATAGGCAGGATGGTGACCAGACCCATGGTGGCACCAGTGCCAAGTTGGGCTGATTTGATAGTACCAAGTGGCTCCTGCAATCTGCCATCAAAAGTTGGCAGGCCAGTTTTGTTTTCCAGGGAAAAGCGCCATTGTTTGTGTTTGGGGGCCTGTGGCTGGGAGTGGCCGGCTGGCTCCTGAAAATCGACGTTACGCAGGATGGTTCCCAGATCCAGAGGTGGCACCAGTGCCAAGTCGGGCTTGTTTATAGTACCAAGTGGTTCTTGCACTATGCCATCCAGAAGCGGGGCGGCTTACTTTTGTTTGCCAGGGAAACGGGCCGAGGTTTGTGTCTGGGGGCCTATGGCTGGGAGTGACCGGCTAGGTCCTGAAAAGCTACGATAGGCAGGATGGTGACCAGACCCATGGTGGCACCAGTGCCAAGTTGGGCTGGTTTGATAGTACCAAGTGGCTCCTGCAATCTGCCATCAAAAAGTTGGCAGGCGAGTTTTGTTTTCCAGGGAAAAGCGCCGTTGTTTGTGTTTGGGGGCCTGTGGCTGGGAGTGGCCGGCTGGCTCCTTAGAATCCACGATACGCAGGATGGTTCCCAGACCAGAGGTGGCACCAGTGCCAAGTCGGGCTGGTTTGATAGTACCAAGTGGCTCCTGCAATCTGCCATCCAGAAGCGGGGCAGCTTACTTTTGTTTGCCAGGGAAACGGGCCGAGGTTTGTGTCTGGTGGCCTATGGCTGGGAGTGACCGGCTGGCTCCTGAAAAGCTACGATAGGCAGGATGGTGACCAGACCCATGTTGGCACCAGTGCCAAGTTGGGCTGGTTTGATACTACCAAGTGGTTCCTGCAATCTGCCATCCAGAAGCGGGGTAGCTTACTTTTGTTTGCCAGGGAAACGGGCCAAGGTTTGTGTCTGGGGGCCTATGGCTGGGAGTGACCGGTGGCCCCTGAAAAGCTACGATAGGCAGGATGGTGACCAGACCCATGGTGGCACCAGTGCCAATTTGGGCTGGTTTGATACTACCAAGTGGTTCCTGCAATCTGCCAACAAAAAGTTGGCAGGCCAGTTTTGTTTTCCAGGGAAAAGGCCCGTTGGTTGTGTCTGGGGGCCTATGGCTGGGAGAGGCCGGCTGCCTCCTTAGAATCCAAGATACGCAGGATGGTTCCCAGACCAGAGGTGCCACCCGTGCCAAGTTGGGCTGGTTTGATAGTACCAAGTGGTTCCTGCAATCTGCCATCCAGAAGCGGGGCAGTTTACTTTTGTTTGCCAGGGAAACGGGCCGTTGTTTCTGTTTGGGGGCCTCTGGCTGGGAGTGGCCGACTGGCTCCTTAGAATCCACGATACGCAGGATGGTTCCCAGACCAGAGGTGGCACCAGTGCCAAGTCGGGCTGGTTTGATAGTACCAAGTGGTTCCTGCAATCTGCCATCCAGAAGCGGGGCAGCTTACTTTTGTTTTCCAGGTAAACGGGCCGAGGTTTGTGTCTGGGGGCCTATGGCTGGGAGTGACCAGCTGGCTCCTGAAAAGCTACGATAGGCAGTATGGTGACCAGAGCCATGGTGGCACCAGTGCCAAGTTGGGCTGGTTTGATAGTACCAAGTGGCTCCTGCAATCTGCCATCAAAAAGTTGGCAGGCGAGTTTTGTTTTCCAGGGAAAAGCGCCGTTGTTTGTGTTTGGGGGCCTGTGGCTGGGAGTGGGCGGATGGCTAATTAGAATCCACGATACGCAGGATGGTTCCCAGACCAGAGGTGGCACCAGTGCCAAGTCGGGCTAGTTTGATGGTGCAAAGTGGCTCCTGCAATCTGCCATCCAGAGGCCGCGTGGTTTACTTTTGTTTGCCAGGGAAACGGGCCGAGGTTTTTTTCTGGGGCCCTATGGCTGGGAGTGACCGGCTGGCTCCTGAAAAGCTACGATAGGCAGGATGGTGACCAGACCCATGGTGGCACCAGTGCCAAGTTGGGCTGATTTGATAGTACCAAGTGGCTCCTGCAATCTGCCATCAAAAGTTGGCAGGCGAGTTTTGTTTTCCAGGGAAAAGCGCCATTGTTTGTGTTTGGGGGCCTGTGGCTGGGAGTGGCCGGCTGGCTCCTGAAAATCGACGTTACGCAGGATGGTTCCCAGATCCAGAGGTGGCACCAGTGCCAAGTCGGGCTTGTTTGATAGTACCAAGTGGTTCCTGCAATCTGCCATCCAGAAGCGGGGCGGCTTACTTTTGTTTGCCAGGGAAACGGGCCGAGGTTTGTGTCTGGGGGCCTATGGCTGGGAGTGACCGGCTAGGTCCTGAAAAGCTACGATAGGCAGGATGGTGACCAGACCCATGGTGGCACCAGTGCCAAGTTGGGCTGGTTTGATAGTACCAAGTGGCTCCTGCAATCTGCCATCAAAAAGTTGGCAGGCGAGTTTTGTTTTCCAGGGAAAAGCGCCGTTGTTTGTGTTTGGGGGCCTGTGGCTGGGAGTGGCCGGCTGGCTCCTTAGAATCCACGATACGCAGCATGGTTCCCAGACCCAAGGTGGCACCAGTGCCAAGTCGGGCTGGTTTGATACTACCAAGTGGTTCCTGCAATCTGCCATCCAGAAGCGGGGTAGCTTACTTTTGTTTGCCAGGGAAACGGGCCGAGCTTTGTGTCTGGGGGCCTATGGCTGGGAGTGACCGGCTGGCTCCTGAAAAGCTACGATAGGCAGGATGGTGACCAGACCCATGGTGGCACCAGTGCCAAGTTGGGCTGGTTTGATAGTACCAAGTGGCTCCTGCAATCTGCCATCAAAAAGTTGGCAGGCGAGTTTTGTTTTCCAGGCAAAAGCGCCGTTGTTTGTGTTTGGGGGCCTGTGGCTGGGAGTGGCCGGCTGGCTCCTTAGAATCCACGATACGCAGCATGGTTCCCAGACCCAAGGTGGCACCAGTGCCAAGTCGGGCTAGTTTGATGGTGCAAAGTGGCTCCTGCAATCTGCCATCCAGAAGCGGGGTAGCTTACTTTTGTTTGCCAGGGAAACGGGCCAAGGTTTTTTTCTGGGGCCCTATGGCTGGGAGTGACCGGCTAGGTCCTGAAAAGCTACGATAGGCAGGATGGTGACCAGACCCATGGTGGCACCAGTGCCAAGTTGGGCTGGTTTGATAGTACCAAGTGGCTCCTGCAATCTGCCATCAAAAAGTTGGCAGGCGAGTTTTGTTTTCCAGGGAAAAGCGCCGTTGTTTGTGTTTGGGGGCCTGTGGCTGGGAGTGGCCGGCTGGCTCCTTAGAATCCACGATACGCAGGATGGTTCCCAGACCAGAGGTGCCACCAGTGCCAAGTCGGGCTGGTTTGATAGTACCAAGTGGCTCCTGCAATCTGCCATCCAGAAGCGGGGCAGCTTACTTTTGTTTGCCAGGGAAACGGGCAGAGGTTTGTGTCTGGGGGCCTATGGCTGGGAGTGACCGGCTGGCTCCTGAAAAGCTACGATAGGCAGGATTGTGACCAGACCCATGGTCGCACCAGTCCCAAGTTGGGCTGGTTTGATAGTACCAAGTGGCTCCTGCAATCTGCCATCAAAAAGTTGGCAGGCGAGTTTTGTTTTCCAGGGAAAAGCGCCGTTGTTTGTGTTTGGGGGCCTGTGGCTGGGAGTGGCCGGCTGGGTAATTGGAATCCACGATACGCAGCATGGTTCCCAGACCAGAGGGGGCACCAGTGCCAAGTCGGGCTAGTTTGATGGTGCAAAGTGGCTCCTGCAATCTGCCATCCAGAAGCGGGGTAGCTTACTTTTGTTTGCCAGGGAAACGGGCCGAGGTTTTTTTCTGGGGCCCTATGGCTGGGAGTGACCGGCTGGCTCCTGAAAAGCTACGATAGGCAGGATGGTGACCAGACCCATGGTGGCACCAGTGCCAAGTTGGGCTGATTTGATAGTACCAAGTGCTCCTGCAATCTGCCATCAAAAGTTGGCAGGCCAGTTTTGTTTTCCAGGGAAAAGCGCCATTGTTTCTGTTTTGGGGCCTGTGGCTGGGAGTGGCCGGCTGGCTCCTGAAAATCGACGTTACGCAGGATGGTTCCCAGATCCAAGGTGGCAACAGTGGCAAGTCGGGCTGGTTTGATAGTACCAAGAGATTCTTGTAATATGCCATCCACAAGCAGGGCGGCTTACTTTTGTTTGCCAGGGAAACGGGCCGAGCTTTGTGTCTGGGGGCCTATGGCTGGGAGTGACCGGCTAGGTCCTGAAAAGCTACGATAGGCAGGATGGTGACCAGACCCATGGTGGCACCAGTGCCAAGTTGGGCTGGTTTGATAGTACCAAGTGGCTCCTGCAATCTGCCATCAAAAAGTTGGCAGGCGAGTTTTGTTTTCCAGGGTAAAGCGCCGTTGTTTGTGTTTGGGGGCCTGTGCATGGGAGTGGCCGGCTGGGTAATTGGAATCCACGATACGCAGGATGGTTCCCAGATCAGAGGTGGCACCAGTGCCAAGATGGGCTTGTTTGATAGTACCAAGTGGCTCCTGCAATCTGCCATCCAGAAGCGGGGCAGCTTACTTTTGTTTGCCAGGGAAACGGGCCGAGGTTTGTGTCTGGGGGCTTATTGCAGGGAGTGACCGGCTAGGTCCTGAAAAGCTACGATAGGCAGGATAGTGACCAGAGCCATGGTGGCACCAGTGCCAAGTTGGGCTGGTTTGATAGTACCAAGTGGCTCCTGCAATCTGCCATCAAAAAGTTGGCAGGCGAGTTTTGTTTTCCAGGGAAAAGCGCCGTTGTTTGTGTTTGGGGGCCTGTGGCTGGGAGTGGCCGGCTGGCTCCTTAGAATCCACGATACGCAGCATGGTTCCCAGACCTGAGGTGGCACCAGTGCCAAGTCGGGCTGGTTTGATAGTACCAAGTGGCTCCTGCAATCTGCCATCCAGAAGCGGGGCAGGTTACTTTTGTTTGCCAGGGAAACGGGCCGAGGTTTGCGTCTGGGGGCCTATGGCGGGGAGTGACTGGCTGGCTCCTGAAAAGCTACGATAGGCAGGATGGTGACCAGACCCATGGTGGCACCAGTGCCAAGGTGGGCTGGTTTGATAGTACCAAGTGGCTCCTGCAATCTGCCATCAAAAAGTTGGCAGGCGAGTTTTGTTTTCCAGGGAAAAGCGCCGTTGTTTGTGTTTGGGGGCCTGTGGCTGGGAGTGGCCGGCTGGCTCCTTAGAATCCACGATACGCAGCATGGTTCCCAGACCCAAGGTGGCACCAGTGCCAAGTCGGGCTGGTTTGATAGTACCAAGTGGTTCCTGCAATCTGCCATCCAGAAGCGGGGTAGCTTACTTTTGTTTGCCAGGGAAACGGGCCGAGGTTTGTGTCTGGGGGCCTATGGCTGGGAGTGACCGGCTGGCTCCGGAAAAGCTACGATAGGCAGGATGGTGACCAGACCCAGGGTGGCACCAGTGCCAAGTTGGGCTGGTTTGATAGTACCAAGTGGCTCCGGCAATCTGCCATCAAAAATTTGGCAGGCGAGTTTTGTTTTCCAGGGAAAAGCGCCGTTGTTTGTGTTTGGGGGCCTGTGGTTCGGAGTGGCCGGCTGGCTCCTTAGAATCCACGATACGCAGCATGGTTCCCAGACCTGAGGTGGCACCAGTGCCAAGTCGGGCTGGTTTGATAGTACCAAGTGGTTCCTGCAATCTGCCATCCAGAAGCGGGGTAGCTTACTTTTGTTTGCGAGGGAAACGGGCCGAGGTTTTTTTCTGGGGCCCTATGGCTGGGAGTGACCGGCTGGCTCCTGAAAAGCTACGATAGGCAGGATGGTGACCAGACCCATGGTGGCACCAGTGCCAAGTTGGGCTGATTTGATAGTACCAAGTGCTCCTGCAATCTGCCATCAAAAGTTGGCAGGCGAGTTTTGTTTTCCAGGGAAAAGCGCCATTGTTTGTGTTTGGGGGCCTGTGGCTGGGAGTGGCCGGCTGGCTCCTGAAAATCGACGTTACGCAGGATGGTGACCAGACCCATGGTGGCACCAGTGCCAAGTTGGGCTGGTTTGATAGTACCAAGTGGCTCCTGCAATCTGCCATCACAAAGTTGGCAGGCCAGTTTTGTTTTCCTGGGAAAAGGCCCGTTGGTTGTGTCTGGGGGCCTATGGCTGGGAGAGGCCGGCTGGCTCCTTAGAATCCAAGATACGCAGGATGGTTCCCAGACCAGAGGTGCCACCTGTGCCAATTTGGGCTGGTTTGATAGTACCAAGTGGTTCCTGCAATCTGCCATCCAGAAGCGGGGCAGTTTACTTTTGTTTGCCAGGGAAACCGGCCGTTGTTTCTGTTTGGGGGCCTCTGGCTGGGAGTGGCCGACTGGCTCCTTAGAATCCACGATACGCAGGATGGTTCCCAGACCCAAGGTGGCACCAGTGCCAAGACAGGCTGGTTTGATAGTACCAAATGACTCCTGCAATCTGCCATCCAGAAGCGGGGCAGCTTACTTTTGTTTTCCAGGTAAACGGGCCGAGGTTTGTGTCTGGGGGCCTATGGCTGGGAGTGACCAGCTGGCTCCTGAAAAGCTACGATAGGCAGTATGGTGACCAGAGCCATGGTGGCACCAGTGCCAAGTTGGGCTGGTTTGATAGTACCAAGTGGCTCCTGCAATCTGCCATCAAAAAGTTGGCAGGCGAGTTTTGTTTTCCAGGGAAAAGCGCCGTTGTTTGCGTTTGGGGGCCTGTGGCTGGGAGTGGGCGGATGGCTAATTAGAATCCACGATACGCAGGATGGTTCCCAGACCAGAGGTGGCACCAGTGCCAAGTCGGGCTAGTTTGATGGTGCAAAGTGGCTCCTGCAATCTGCCATCCAGAAGCCGCGTGGTTTACTTTTGTTTGCCAGGGAAACGGGCCGAGGTTTTTTTCTGGGGCCCTATGGTTGGGAGTGGCCGGCTGGCTCCTGAAAAGCTACGATAGGCAGGATGGTGACCAGACCCATGGTGGCACCAGTGCCAAGTTGGGCTGATTTGATAGTACCAAGTGGCTCCTGCAATCTGCCATCAAAAGTTGGCAGGCCAGTTTTGTTTTCCAGGGAAAAGCGCCATTGTTTGTGTTTGGGGGCCTGTGGCTGGGAGTGGCCGGCTGGCTCCTGAAAATCGACGTTACGCAGGATGGTTCCCAGATCCAGAGGTGGCACCAGTGCCAAGTCGGGCTTGTTTATAGTACCAAGTGGTTCTTGCACTATGCCATCCAGAAGCGGGGCGGCTTACTTTTGTTTGCCAGGGAAACGGGCCGAGGTTTGTGTCTGGGGGCCTATGGCTGGGAGTGACCGGCTAGGTCCTGAAAAGCTACGATAGGCAGGATGGTGACCAGACCCATGGTGGCACCAGTGCCAAGTTGGGCTGGTTTGATAGTACCAAGTGGCTCCTGCAATCTGCCATCAAAAAGTTGGCAGGCGAGTTTTGTTTTCCAGGGAAAAGCGCCGTTGTTTGTGTTTGGGGGCCTGTGGCTGGGAGTGGCCGGCTGGCTCCTTAGAATCCACGATACGCAGGATGGTTCCCAGACCAGAGGTGGCACCAGTGCCAAGTCGGGCTGGTTTGATAGTACCAAGTGGCTCCTGCAATCTGCCATCCAGAAGCGGGGCAGCTTACTTTTGTTTGCCAGGGAAACGGGCCGAGGTTTGTGTCTGGTGGCCTATGGCTGGGAGTGACCGGCTGGCTCCTGAAAAGCTACGATAGGCAGGATGGTGACCAGACCCATGGTGGCACCAGTGCCAAGTTGGGCTGATTTGATAGTACCAAGTGCTCCTGCAATCTGCCATCAAAAGTTGGCAGGCGAGTTTTGTTTTCCAGGGAAAAGCGCCATTGTTTGTGTTTGGGGGCCTGTGGCTGGGAGTGGCCGGCTGGCTCCTGAAAATCGACGTTACGCAGGATGGTGACCAGACCCATGGTGGCACCAGTGCCAAGTTGGGCTGGTTTGATAGTACCAAGTGGCTCCTGCAATCTGCCATCACAAAGTTGGCAGGCCAGTTTTGTTTTCCTGGGAAAAGGCCCGTTGGTTGTGTCTGGGGGCCTATGGCTGGGAGAGGCCGGCTGGCTCCTTAGAATCCAAGATACGCAGGATGGTTCCCAGACCAGAGGTGCCACCTGTGCCAATTTGGGCTGGTTTGATAGTACCAAGTGGTTCCTGCAATCTGCCATCCAGAAGCGGGGCAGTTTACTTTTGTTTGCCAGGGAAACGGGCCGTTGTTTCTGTTTGGGGGCCTCTGGCTGGGAGTGGCCGACTGGCTCCTTAGAATCCACGATACGCAGGATGGTTCCCAGACCCAAGGTGGCACCAGTGCCAAGACAGGCTGGTTTGATAGTACCAAATGACTCCTGCAATCTGCCATCCAGAAGCGGGGCAGCTTACTTTTGTTTTCCAGGTAAACGGGCCGAGGTTTGTGTCTGGGGGCCTATGGCTGGGAGTGACCAGCTGGCTCCTGAAAAGCTACGATAGGCAGTATGGTGACCAGAGCCATGGTGGCACCAGTGCCAAGTTGGGCTGGTTTGATAGTACCAAGTGGCTCCTGCAATCTGCCATCAAAAAGTTGGCAGGCGAGTTTTGTTTTCCAGGGAAAAGTGCCATTGTTTGTGTTTGGGGGCCTGTGGCTGGGAGTGGGCGGATGGCTAATTAGAATCCACGATACGCAGGATGGTTCCCAGACCAGAGGTGGCACCAGTGCCAAGTCGGGCTAGTTTGATGGTGCAAAGTGGCTCCTGCAATCTGCCATCCAGAAGCCGCGTGGTTTACTTTTGTTTGCCAGGGAAACGGGCCGAGGTTTTTTTCTGGGGCCCTATGGCTGGGAGTGGCCGGCTGGCTCCTGAAAAGCTACGATAGGCAGGATGGTGACCAGACCCATGGTGGCACCAGTGCCAAGTTGGGCTGATTTGATAGTACCAAGTGGCTCCTGCAATCTGCCATCAAAAGTTGGCAGGCCAGTTTTGTTTTCCAGGGAAAAGCGCCATTGTTTGTGTTTGGGGGCCTGTGGCTGGGAGTGGCCGGCTGGCTCCTGAAAATCGACGTTACGCAGGATGGTTCCCAGATCCAGAGGTGGCACCAGTGCCAAGTCGGGCTTGTTTATAGTACCAAGTGGTTCTTGCACTATGCCATCCAGAAGCGGGGCGGCTTACTTTTGTTTGCCAGGGAAACGGGCCGAGGTTTGTGTCTGGGGGCCTATGGCTGGGAGTGACCGGCTAGGTCCTGAAAAGCTACGATAGGCAGGATGGTGACCAGACCCATGGTGGCACCAGTGCCAAGTTGGGCTGGTTTGATAGTACCAAGTGGCTCCTGCAATCTGCCATCAAAAAGTTGGCAGGCGAGTTTTGTTTTCCAGGGAAAAGCGCCGTTGTTTGTGTTTGGGGGCCTGTGGCTGGGAGTGGCCGGCTGGCTCCTTAGAATCCACGATACGCAGGATGGTTCCCAGACCAGAGGTGGCACCAGTGCCAAGTCGGGCTGGTTTGATAGTACCAAGTGGCTCCTGCAATCTGCCATCCAGAAGCGGGGCAGTTTACTTTTGTTTGCCAGGGAAACGGGCCGTTGTTTCTGTTTGGGGGCCTCTGGCTGGGAGTGGCCGACAGGCTCCTTAGAATCCACGATACGCAGGATGGTTCCCAGACCAGAGGTGGCACCAGTGCCAAGTCGGGCTGGTTTGATAGTACCAAGTGGTTCCTGCAATCTGCCATCCAGAAGCGGGGCAGCTTACTTTTGTTTTCCAGGTAAACGGGCCGAGGTTTGTGTCTGGGGGCCTATGGCTGGGAGTGACCGGCTGGCTCCTGAAAAGCTACGATAGGCAGTATGGTGACCAGAGCCATGGTGGCACCAGTGCCAAGTTGGGCTGATTTGATAGTACCAAGTGGCTCCTGCAATCTGCCATCAAAAGTTGGCAGGCCAGTTTTGTTTTCCAGGGAAAAGCGCCATTGTTTGTGTTTGGGGGCCTGTGGCTGGGAGTGGCCGGCTGGCTCCTGAAAATCGACGTTACGCAGGATGGTTCCCAGATCCAGAGGTGGCACCAGTGCCAAGTCGGGCTTGTTTGATAGTACCAAGTGGTTCCTGCAATCTGCCATCCAGAAGCGGGGCGGCTTACTTTTGTTTGCCAGGGAAACGGGCCGAGCTTTGTGTCTGGGGGCCTATGGCTGGGAGTGACCGGCTAGGTCCTGAAAAGCTACGATAGGCAGGATGGTGACCAGACCCATGGTGGCACCAGTGCCAAGTTGGGCTGGTTTGATAGTACCAAGTGGCTCCTGCAATCTGCCATCAAAAAGTTGGCAGGCGAGTTTTGTTTTCCAGGGAAAAGCGCCGTTGTTTGTGTTTGGGGGCCTGTGGCTGGGAGTGGCCGGCTGGCTCCTTAGAATCCACGATACGCAGCATGGTTCCCAGACCAGAGGTGGCACCAGTGCCAAGTCGGGCTGGTTTGATACTACCAAGTGGTTCCTGCAATCTGCCATCCAGAAGCGGGGTAGCTTACTTTTGTTTGCCAGGGAAACGGGCCGAGCTTTGTGTCTGGGGGCCTATGGCTGGGAGTGACCGGCTGGCTCCTGAAAAGCTACGATAGGCAGGATGGTGACCAGACCCATGGTGGCACCAGTGCCAAGTTGGGCTGGTTTGATAGTACCAAGTGGCTCCTGCAATCTGCCATCAAAAAGTTGGCAGGCGAGTTTTGTTTTCCAGGCAAAAGCGCCGTTGTTTGTGTTTGGGGGCCTGTGGCTGGGAGTGGCCGGCTGGCTCCTTAGAATCCACGATACGCAGCATGGTTCCCAGACCCAAGGTGGCACCAGTGCCAAGTCGGGCTAGTTTGATGGTGCAAAGTGGCTCCTGCAATCTGCCATCCAGAAGCGGGGTAGCTTACTTTTGTTTGCCAGGGAAACGGGCCGAGGTTTTTTTCTGGGGCCCTATGGCTGGGAGTGACCGGCTGGCTCCTGAAAAGCTACGATAGGCAGGATGGTGACCAGACCCATGGTGGCACCAGTGCCAAGTTGGGCTGATTTGATAGTACCAAGTGCTCCTGCAATCTGCCATCAAAAGTTGGCAGGCGAGTTTTGTTTTCCAGGGAAAAGCGCCATTGTTTGTGTTTTGGGGCCTGCGGCTGGGAGTGGCCGGCTGGCTCCTGAAAATCGACGTTACGCAGGATGGTTCCCAGATCCAAGGTGGCAACAGTGGCAAGTCGGGCTGGTTTGATAGTTCCAAGAGATTCTTGTAATACGCCATCCACAAGCAGGGCGGCTTACTTTTGTTTGCCAGGGAAACGGGCCGAGGTTTGTGTCTGGGGGCCTATGGCTGGGAGTGACCGGCTAGGTCCTGAAAAGCTACGATAGGCAGGATGGTGACCAGACCCATGGTGGCACCAGTGCCAAGTTGGGCTGGTTTGATAGTACCAAGTGGCTCCTGCAATCAGCCATCAAAAAGTTGTCAGCCGAGTTTTGTTTTCCAGGGTAAAGCACCGTTGTTTGTGTTTGGGGGCCTGTGCCTGGGAGTGGCCGGCTGGGTAATTGGAATCCACGATACGCAGCATGGTTCCCAGACCAGAGGTGGCACCAGTGCCAAGATGGGCTTGTTTGATAGTACCAAGTGGCTCCTGCAATCTGCCATCCAGAAGCGGGGCAGCTTACTTTTGTTTGCCAGGGAAACGGGCCGAGGTTTGTGTCTGGGGGCTTATTGCAGGGAGTGACCGGCTAGGTCCTGAAAAGCTACGATAGGCAGGATAGTGACCAGAGCCATGGTGGCACCAGTGCCAAGTTGGGCTGGTTTGATAGTACCAAGTGGCTCCTGCAATCTGCCATCAAAAATTTGGCAGGCGAGTTTTGTTTTCCAGGGAAAAGCGCCGTTGTTTGTGTTTGGGGGCCTGTGGCTGGGAGTGGCCGGCTGGCTCCTTAGAATCCACGATACGCAGCATGGTTCCCAGACCTGAGGTGGCACCAGTGCCAAGTCGGGCTGGTTTGATAGTACCAAGTGGCTCCTGCAATCTGCCATCCAGAAGCGGGGCAGCTTACTTTTGTTTGCCAGGGAAACGGGCCGAGGTTTGCGTCTGGGGGCCTATGGCTGGGAGTGACCGGCTGGCTCCTGAAAAGCTACGATAGGCAGGATGGTGACCAGACCCATGGTGGCACCAGTGCCAAGGTGGGCTGACTTGATAGTACCAAGTGGCTCCTGCAATCTGCCATCAAAAAGTTGGCAGCCGAGTTTTGTTTTCCAGGGAAAAGCGCCGTTGTTTGTGTTTGGGGGCCTGTGGCTGGGAGTGGCCGGCTGGCTCCTTAGAATCCACGATACGCAGCATGGTTCCCAGACCCAAGGTGGCACCAGTGCCAAGTCGGGCTGGTTTGATAGTACCAAGTGGTTCCTGCAATCTGCCATCCAGAAGCGGGGTAGCTTACTTTTGTTTGCCAGGGAAACGGGCCGAGGTTTGTGTCTGGGGGCCTATGGCTGGGAGTGACCGGCTGGCTCCGGAAAAGCTACGATAGGCAGGATGGTGACCAGACCCAGGGTGGCACCAGTGCCAAGTTGGGCTGGTTTGATAGTACCAAGTGGCTCCTGCAATCTGCCATCAAAAATTTGGCAGGCGAGTTTTGTTTTCCAGGGAAAAGCGCCGTTGTTTGTGTTTGGGGGCCTGTGGCTGGGAGTGGCCGGCTGGCTCCTTAGAATCCACGATACGCAGCATGGTTCCCAGACCCAAGGTGGCACCAGTGCCAAGTCGGGCTGGTTTGATACTACCAAGTGGTTCCTGCAATCTGCCATCCAGAAGCGGGGTAGCTTACTTTTGTTTGCCAGGGAAACGGGCCGAGCTTTGTGTCTGGGGGCCTATGGCTGGGAGTGACCGGCTGGCTCCTGAAAAGCTACGATAGGCAGGATGGTGACCAGACCCAGGGAGGCACCAGTGCCAAGTTGGGCTGATTTGATAGTACCAAGTGCTCCTGCAATCTGCCATCAAAAGTTGGCAGGCCAGTTTTGTTTTCCAGGGAAAAGCGCCATTGTTTGTGTTTGGGGGCCTGTGGCTGGGAGTGGCCGGCTGGCTCCTGAAAATCGACGTTACGCAGGATGGTGACCAGACCCATGGTGGCACCAGTGCCAAGTTGGGCTGGTTTGATAGTACCAAGTGGCTCCTTCAATCTGCCATCAAAAAGTTGGCAGACGAGTTTTGTTTTCCTGGGAAAAGCGCCGTTGTTTGTGTTTGGGGGCCTGTGGCTGGGAGTGGCGGGCTGGGTAATTGGAATCCACGATACGCAGGATGGTTCCCAGACCCAAGGTGGCACCAGTGCCAAGTCGGGCTGGTTTGATAGTACCAAGTGGCTCCTGATATCTGCCATCCAGAAGCGGGGCAGCTTACTTTTGTTTGCCAGGGAAACGGGCCGAGGTTTGCGTCTGGGGGCCTATGGCTGGGAGTGATCGGCTGGCTCCTGAAAAGCTACGATAGGCAGGATGGTGACCGGACCCATGGTGGCACCAGTGCCAAGGTGGGCTGGTTTGATAGTACCAAGTGGCTCCTGCAATCTGCCATCAAAAAGTTGGCAGGCGAGTTTTGTTTTCCAGGGAAAAGCGCCGTTGTTTGTGTTTGGGGGCCTGTGGCTGGGAGTGGCCGGCTGGCTCCTTAGAATCCACGATACGCAGCATGGTTCCCAGACCCGAGGTGGCACCAGTGCCAAGTCGGGCTGGTTTGATAGTACCAAGTGGTTCCTGCAATCTGCCATCAAAAAGTTGGCAGGCCAGTTTTGTTTTCCAGGGAAAAGGCCCGTTTGTTGTGTCTGGGGGCCTATGGCTGGGAGAGGCCGGCTGGCTCCTTAGAATGCAAGATACGCAGGATGGTTCCCAGACCAGAGGTGCCACCTGTGCCAAGTCGGGCTGGTTTGATAGTACCAAGTGGTTCCTGCAATCTGCCATCCAGAAGCGGGGCGGCTTACTTTTGTTTGCCAGGGAAACGGGCCGAGGTTTGTGTCTGGGGGCCTATGGTTGGGAGTGACCGGCTAGGTCCTGAAAAGCTACGATAGGCAGGATGGTGACCAGACCCATGGTGGCACCAGTGCCAAGTTGGGCTGGTTTGATAGTACCAAGTGGCTCCTGCAATCAGCCATCAAAAAGTTGTCAGCCGAGTTTTGTTTTCCAGGGTAAAGCGCCGTTGTTTGTGTTTGGGGGCCTGTGCCTGGGAGTGGCCGGCTGGGTAATTGGAATCCACGATACGCAGCATGGTTCCCAGACCAGAGGTGGCACCAGTGCCAAGATGGGCTTGTTTGATAGTACCAAGTGGCTCCTGCAATCTGCCATCCAGAAGCGGGGCAGCTTACTTTTGTTTGCCAGGGAAACGGGCCGAGGTTTGTGTCTAGGGGCTTATTGCAGGGAGTGACCGGCTAGGTCCTGAAAAGCTACGATAGGCAGGATAGTGACCAGAGCCATGGTGGCACCAGTGCCAAGTTGGGCTGGTTTGATAGTACCAAGTGGCTCCTGCAATCTGCCATCAAAAATTTGGCAGGCGAGTTTTGTTTTCCAGGGAAAAGCGCCGTTGTTTGTGTTTGGGGGCCTGTGGCTGGGAGTGGCCGGCTGGCTCCTTAGAATCCACGATACGCAGCATGGTTCCCAGACCTGAGGTGGCACCAGTGCCAAGTCGGGCTGGTTTGATAGTACCAAGTGGCTCCTGCAATCTGCCATCCAGAAGCGGGGCAGCTTACTTTTGTTTGCCAGGGAAACGGGCCGAGCTTTGCGTCTGGGGGCCTATGGCTGGGAGTGACCGGCTGGCTCCTGAAAAGCTACGATAGGCAGGATGGTGACCAGACCCATGGTGGCACCAGTGCCAAGGTGGGCTGGTTTGATAGTACCAAGTGGCTCCTGCAATCTGCCATCAAAAAGTTGGCAGGCGAGTTTTGTTTTCCAGGCAAAAGCGCCGTTGTTTGTGTTTGGGGGCCTGTGGCTGGGAGTGGCCGGCTGGCTCCTTAGAATCCACGATACGCAGCATGGTTCCCAGACCCAAGGTGGCACCAGTGCCAAGTCGGGCTGGTTTGATAGTACCAAGTGGTTCCTGCAATCTGCCATCCAGAAGCGGGGTAGCTTACTTTTGTTTGCCAGGGAAACGGGCCGAGGTTTGTGTCTGGGGGCCTATGGCTGGGAGTGACCGGCTGGCTCCGGAAAAGCTACGATAGGCAGGATGGTGACCAGACCCAGGGTGGCACCAGTGCCAAGTTGGGCTGGTTTGATAGTACCAAGTGGCTCCTGCAATCTGCCATCAAAAATTTGGCAGGCTAGTTTTGTTTTCCAGGGAAAAGCGCCGTTGTTTGTGTTTGGGGGCCTGTGGCTGGGAGTGGCCGGCTGGCTCCTTAGAATCCACGATACGCAGCATGGTTCCCAGACCAGAGGTGGCACCAGTGCCAAGTCGGGCTGGTTTGATAGTACCAAGTGGTTCCTGCAATCTGCCATCCAGAAGCGGGGTAGCTTACTTTTGTTTGCCAGGGAAACGGGCCGAGGTTTTTTTCTGGGGCCCTATGGCTGGGAGTGACCGGCTGGCTCCTGAAAAGCTACAATAGGCAGGATGGTGACCAGACCCAGGGAGGCACCAGTGCCAAGTTGGGCTGATTTGATAGTACCAAGTGCTCCTGCAATCTGCCATCAAAAGTTGGCAGGCCAGTTTTGTTTTCCAGGGAAAAGCGCCATTGTTTGTGTTTGGGGGCCTGTGGCTGGGAGTGGCCGGCTGGCTCCTGAAAATCGACGTTACGCAGGATGGTGACCAGACCCATGGTGGCACCAGTGCCAAGTTGGGCTGGTTTGATAGTACCAAGTGGCTCCTTCAATCTGCCATCAAAAAGTTGGCAGACGAGTTTTGTTTTCCAGGGAAAAGCGCCGTTGTTTGTGTTTGGGGGCCTGTGGCTGGGAGTGGCCGGCTGGGTAATTGGAATCCACGATACGCAGGATGGTTCCCAGACCCAAGGTGGCACCAGTGCCAAGTCGGGCTGGTTTGATAGTACCAAGTGGCTCCTCATATCTGCCATCCAGAAGCGGGGTAGCTTACTTTTGTTTGCCAGGGAAACGGGCCGAGGTTTGTGTCTGGGGGCCTATGGCTGGGAGTGACCGGCTGGCTCCTGAAAAGCTACGATAGGCAGGATGGTGACCAGACCCAGGGTGGCACCAGTGCCAAGTTGGGCTGGTTTGATAGTACCAAGTGGCTCCTGCAATCTGCCATCAAAAATTTGGCAGGTTAGTTTTGTTTTCCAGGGAAAAGCGCCGTTGATTGTGTTTGGGGGCCTGTGGCTGGGAGTGGCCGGCTGGCTCCTTAGAATCCACGATACGCAGCATGGTTCCCAGACCCAAGGTGGCACCAGTGCCAAGTCGGGCTGGTTTGATACTACCAAGTGGTTCCTGCAATCTGCCATCCAGAAGCGGGGTAGCTTACTTTTGTTTGCCAGGGAAACGGGCCGAGGTTTTTTTCTGGGGCCCTATGGCTGGGAGTGACCGGCTGGCTCCTGAAAAGCTACGATAGGCAGGATGGTGACCAGACCCAGGGAGGCACCAGTGCCAAGTTGGGCTGATTTGATAGTACCAAGTGCTCCTGCAATCTGCCATCAAACGTTGGCAGGCCAGTTTTGTTTTCCAGGGAAAAGCGCCATTGTTTGTGTTTGGGGGCCTGTGGCTGGGAGTGGCCGGCTGGCTCCTGAAAATCGACGTTACGCAGGATGGTGACCAGACCCATGGTGGCACCAGTGCCAAGTTGGGCTGGTTTGATAGTACCAAGTGGCTCCTGCAATCTGCCATCAAAAAGTTGGCAGGCCAGTTTTGTTTTCCAGGGAAAAGGCCCGTTGGTTGTGTCTGGGGGCCTATGGCTGGGAGAGGACGGCTGGCTCCTTAGAATCCAAGATACGCAGGATGGTTCCCAGACCAGAGGTGCCACCTGTGCCAAGTTGGGCTAGTTTGATAGTACCAAGTGGTTCCTGCAATCTGCCATCCAGAAGCGGGGCAGTTTACTTTTGTTTGCCAGGGAAACGGGCCGTTGTTTCTGTTTGGGGGCCTCTGGCTGGGAGTGGCCGACTGGCTCCTTAGAATCCACGATACGCAGGATGGTTCCCAGACCAGAGGTGGCACCAGTGCCAAGTCGGGCTGGTTTGATACTACCAAGTGGTTCCTGCAATCTGCCATCCAGAAGCGGGGTAGCTTACTTTTGTTTGCCAGGGAAACGGGCCGAGGTTTGTGTCTGGGGGCCTATGGCTGGGAGTGACCGGCTGGCTCCGGAAAAGCTACGATAGGCAGGATGGTGACCAGACCCATGGTGGCACCAGTGCCAAGTTGGGCTGGTTTGATAGTACCAAGTGGCTCCTGCAATCTGCCATCAAAAATTTGGCAGGCTAGTTTTGTTTTCCAGGGAAAAGCGCCGTTGTTTGTGTTTGGGGGCCTGTGGCTGGGAGTGGCCGGCTGGCTCCTTAGAATCCACGATACGCAGCATGGTTCCCAGACCAGAGGTGGCACCAGTGCCAAGGTGGGCTGGTTTGATAGTACCAAGTGGTTCCTGCAATCTGCCATCCAGAAGCGGGGTAGCTTACTTTTGTTTGCCAGGGAAACGGGCCGAGGTTTTTTTCTGGGGCCCTATGGCTGGGAGTGACCGGCTGGCTCCTGAAAAGCTACGATAGGCAGGATGGTGACCAGACCCAGGGAGGCACCAGTGCCAAGTTGGGCTGGTTTGATAGTACCAAGTGCTCCTGCAATCTGCCATCAAAAGTTGGCAGGCCAGTTTTGTTTTCCAGGGAAAAGCGCCATTGTTTGTGTTTGGGGGCCTGTGGCTGGGAGTGGCCGGCTGGCTCCTGAAAATCGACGTTACGCAGGATGGTGACCAGACCCATGGTGGCACCAGTGCCAAGTTGGGCTGGTTTGATAGTACCAAGTGGCTCCTTCAATCTGCCATCAAAAAGTTGGCAGACGAGTTTTGTTTTCCAGGGAAAAGCGCCGTTGTTTGTGTTTGGGGGCCTGTGGCTGGGAGTGGCCGACTGGGTAATTGGAATCCACGATACGCAGGATGGTTCCCAGACCCAAGGTGGCACCAGTGCCAAGTCGGGCTGGTTTGATAGTACCAAGTGGCTCCTGATATCTGCCATCCAGAAGCGGGGCAGCTTACTTTTGTTTGCCAGGGAAACGGGCCGAGGTTTGCGTCTGGGGGCCTATGGCTGGGAGTGACCAGCTCGCTCCTGAAAAGCTACGATAGGCAGGATGGTGACCAGACCCATGGTGGCACCAGTGCCAAGGTGGGCTGGTTTGATAGTACCAAGTGGCTCCTGCAATCTGCCATCAAAAAGTTGGCAGGCGAGTTTTGTTTTCCAGGGAAAAGCGCCGTTGTTTGTGTTTGGGGGCCTGTGGCTGGGAGTGGCCGGCTGGCTCCTGAAAATCCACGATACGCAGCATGGTTCCCAGACCCAAGGTGGCACCAGTGCCAAGTCGGGCTGGTTTGATAGTACCAAGTGGTTCCTGCAATCTGCCATCCAGAAGCGGGGTAGCTTACTTTTGTTTGCCAGGGAAACGGGCCGAGGTTTGTGTCTGGGGGCTATGGCTCGGAGTGACCGGCTGGCTCCGGAAAAGCTACGATAGGCAGGATGGTGACCAGACCCAGGGTGGCACCAGTGCCAAGTTGGGCTGGTTTGATAGTACCAAGTGGCTCCTGCAATCTGCCATCAAAAATTTGGCAGGTTAGTTTTGTTTTCCAGGGAAAAGCGCCGTTGATTGTGTTTGGGGGCCTGTGGCTGGGAGTGGCCGGCTGGCTCCTTAGAATCCACGATACGCAGCATGGTTCCCAGACCCAAGGTGGCACCAGTGCCAAGTCGGGCTGGTTTGATAGTACCAAGTGGTTCCTGCAATCTGCCATCCAGAAGCGGGGTAGCTTACTTTTGTTTGCCAGGGAAACGGGCCGAGGTTTTTTTCTGGGGCCCTATGGCTGGGAGTGACCGGCTGGCTCCTGAAAAGCTACGATAGGCAGGATGGTGACCAGACCCAGGGAGGCACCAGTGCCAAGTTGGGCTGATTTGATAGTACCAAGTGCTCCTGCAATCTGCCATCAAACGTTGGCAGGCCAGTTATGTTTTCCAGGGAAAAGCGCCATTGTTTGTGTTTGGGGGCCTGTGGCTGGGAGTGGCCGGCTGGCTCCTGAAAATCGACGTTACGCAGGATGGTGACCAGACCCATGGTGGCTCCAGTGCCAAGTTGGGCTGGTTTGATAGTACCAAGTGGCTCCTGCAATCTGCCATCAAAAAGTTGGCAGGCCAGTTTTGTTTTCCAGGGAAAAGGCCCGTTGGTTGTGTCTGGGGGCCTATGGCTGGGAGAGGCCGGCTGGCTCCTTAAAATCCAAGATACGCAGGATGGTTCCCAGACCAGAGGTGCCACCTGTGCCAAGTTGGGCTGGTTTGATAGTACCAAGTGGTTCCTGCAATCTGCCATCCAGAAGCGGGGCAGTTTACTTTTGTTTGCCAGGGAAACGGGCCGTTGTTTTTTCTGGGGCCCTATGGCTGGGAGTGACCGGCTAGCTCCTGAAAAGCTACGATAGGCAGGATGGTGACCAGACCCAGGGAGGCACCAGTGCCAAGTTGGGCTGATTTGATAGTACCAAGTGCTCCTGCAATCTGCCATCAAAAGTCGGCAGGCCAGTTTTGTTTTCCAGGGAAAAGCGCCATTGTTTGTGTTTGGGGGCCTGTGGCTGGGAGTGGCCGGCTGGCTCCTGAAAATCGACGTTACGCAGGATGGTGACCAGACCCATGGTGGCACCAGTGCCAAGTTGGGCTGGTTTGATAGTACCAAGTGGCTCCTGCAATCTGCCATCAAAAAGTTGGCAGGCGAGTTTTGTTTTCCAGGGAAAAGCGCCGTTGTTTGTTTTTGGGGGCCTGTGGCTGGGAGTGGGCGGATGGCTAATTAGAATCCACGATACGCAGGATGGTTCCCAGACCAGAGGTGGCACCAGTGCCAAGTCGGGCTAGTTTGATGGTGCAAAGTGGCTCCTGCAATCTGCCATCCAGAAGCCGCGTGGTTTACTTTGTTTCCCAGGGAAACGGGCCGAGGTTTTTTTCTGGGGCCCTATGGCTGGGAGTGACCGGCTGGCTCCTGAAAAGCTACGATAGGCAGGATGGTGACCAGACCCATGGTGGCACCAGTGCCAAGTTGGGCTGATTTGATAGTACCAAGTGGCTCCTGCAATCTGCCATCAAATGTTGGCAGGCCAGTTTTGTTTTCCTGGGAAAAGCGCCATTGTTTGTGTTTGGGGGCCTGTGGCTGGGAGTGGCCGGCTGGCTCCTGAAAATCGACGTTACGCAGGATGGTGACCAGATCCAGAGGTGGCACCAGTGCCAAGTCGGGCTGGTTTGATAGTACCAAGTGACTCCTGCAATCGGCCATCCAGAAGCGGGGCAGCTTACTTTTGTTTGCCAGGGAAACGGGCCGAGGTTTGTGTCTGGGGGCCTATTGCTGGGAGTGACCGGCTAGGTGCTTAAAAGCTTCGATAGGCAGGATAGTGACCAGACCCATGGTGGCAGCAGTGCCAAGTTGGGCTGGTTTGATAGTACCAAGTGGCTCCTGCAATCTGCCATCAAAAATTTGGCAGGCGAGTTTTGTTTTCCAGGGAAAAGCGCCGTTGTTTGTGTTTGGGGGCCTGTGGCTGGGAGTGGCCGGCTGGCTCCTTAGAATCCAAGATACGCAGGATGGTTCCCAGACCAGAGGTGCCACCTTTGCCAAGTTGGGCTGGTTTGATAGTACCAAGTGGTTCCTGCAATCTGCCATCCAGAAGCGGGGCAGTTTACTTTTGTTTGCCAGGGAAACGGGCCGTTGTTTCTGTTTGGGGGCCTGTGGCTGGGAGTGGCCGACTGGCTCCTTAGAATCCACGATACGCAGCATGGTTCCCAGACCAGAGGTGGCACCAGTGCCAAGTCGGGCTGGTTTGATAGTACCAAGTGGTTCCTGCAATCTGCCATCCAGAAGCGGGGTAGCTTACTTTTGTTTGCCAGGGAAACGGGCCGAGCTTTGTGTCTGGGGGCCTATGGCTGGGAGTGACCGGCTGGCTCCTGAAAAGCTACGATAGGCAGGATGGTGACCAGACCCAGGGAGGCACCAGTGCCAAGTTTGGCTGGTTTGATAGTACCAAGTGGCTCCTGCAATCTGCCATCAAAAAGTTGGCAGGCGAGTTTTGTTTTCCAGGGAAAAGCGCCGTTGTTTGTGTTTGGGGGCCTGTGGCTGGGAGTGGCCGGCTGGCTCCTTAGAATCCACGATACGCAGCATGGTTCCCAGACCACAGGTGGCATCAGTGCCAAGTCGGGCTAGTGTGATGGTGCAAAGTAGCTCCTGCAATCTGCCATCCAGAAGCGGGGTAGCTTACTTTTGTTTGCCAGGGAAACGGGCCGAGGTTTTTTTCTGGGACCCTATGGCTGGGAGTGACCGGCTGGCTCCTGAAAAGCTACGATAGGCAGGATGGTGACCAGACCCATGGTGGCACCAGTGCCAAGTTGGGCTGATTTGATAGTACCAAGTGCTCCTGCAATCTGCCATCAAAAGTTGGCAGGCCAGTTTTGTATTCCAGGGAAAAGCGCCATTGTTTGTGTTTTGGGGCCTGTGGCTGGGAGTGGCCGGCTGGCTCCGGAAAATCGACGTTACGCAGGATGGTTCCCAGATCCAAGGTGGCAACAGTGGCAAGTCGGGCTGGTTTGATAGTACCAAGAGATTCTTGTAATATTCCATCCACAAGCGGGGCGGCTTACTTTTGTTTGCCAGGGAAACGGGCCGAGGTTTGTGTCTGGGGGCCTATGGCTGGGAGTGACCGGCTGGCTCCTGAAAAGCTACGATAAGCAGGATGGTGACCAGACCCATGGTGGCACCAGTGCCAAGTTGGGCTGGTTTGATAGTACCAAGTGGCTCCTGCAATCTGCCATCAAAAAGTTGGCAGGCGAGTTTTGTTTTCCAGGGAAAAGCGCCGTTGTTTGTGTTTGGGGGCCTGTGGCTGGGAGTGGCCGGCTGGCTCCTTAGAATCCACGATACGCAGCATGGTTCCCAGACCCAAGGTGGCACCAGTGCCAAGTCGGGCTTGTTTGATAGTACCAAGTGCGTCCTGCAATCTGCCATCCAGAAGCGGGGTAGCTTACTTTTGTTTGCCAGGGAAACGGGCCGAGGTTTGTGTCTGGGGGCCTATGGCTGGGAGTGACCAGCTGGCTCCTGAAAAGCTCCGATAGGCAGGATGGTGACCAGACCCATGGTCGCACCAGTCCCAAGTTGGGCTGGTTTGATAGTACCAAGTGGCTCCTGCAATCTGCCATCAAAAAGTTGGCAGGCGAGTTTTGTTTTCCAGGGAAAAGCGCCGTTGTTTGTGTTTGGGGGCCTGTGGCTGGGAGTGGCCGGCTGGCTCCTTAAAATCCAAGATACGCAGGATGGTTCCCAGACCAGAGGTGCCACCTGTGCCAAGTTGGGCTGGTTTGATAGTACCAAGTGGTTCCTGCAATCTGCCATCCAGAAGCGGGGCAGTTTACTTTTGTTTGCCAGGGAAACGGGCCGTTGTTTTTTCTGGGGCCCTATGGCTGGGAGTGACCGGCTGGCTCCTGAAAAGCTACGATAGGCAGGATGGTGACCAGACCCAGGGAGGCACCAGTGCCAAGTTGGGCTGATTTGATAGTACCAAGTGCTCCTGCAATCTGCCATCAAAAGTTGGCAGGCCAGTTTTGTTTTCCAGGGAAAAGCGCCATTGTTTGTGTTTGGGGGCCTGTGGCTGGGAGTGGCCGGCTGGCTCCTGAAAATCGACGTTACGCAGGATGGTGACCAGACCCATGGTGGCACCAGTGCCAAGTTGGGCTGGTTTGATAGTACCAAGTGGCTCCTGCAATCTGCCATCAAAAAGTTGGCAGGCGAGTTTTGTTTTCCAGGGAAAAGCGCCGTTGTTTGTGTTTGGGGGCCTGTGGCTGGGAGTGGGCGGATGGCTAATTAGAATCCACGATACGCAGGATGGTTCCCAGACCAGAGGTGGCACCAGTGCCAAGTCGGGCTAGTTTGATGGTGCAAAGTGGCTCCTGCAATCTGCCATCCAGAAGCCGCGTGGTTTACTTTGTTTCCCAGGGAAACGGGCCGAGGTTTTTTTCTGGGGCCCTATGGCTGGGAGTGACCGGCTGGCTCCTGAAAAGCTACGATAGGCAGGATGGTGACCAGACCCATGGTGGCACCAGTGCCAAGTTGGGCTGATTTGATAGTACCAAGTGGCTCCTGCAATCTGCCATCAAATGTTGGCAGGCCAGTTTTGTTTTCCAGGGAAAAGCGCCATTGTTTGTGTTTGGGGGCCTGTGGCTGGGAGTGGCCGGCTGGCTCCTGAAAATCGACGTTACGCAGGATGGTGACCAGACCCATGGTGGCACCAGTGCCAAGTTGGGCTGGTTTGATAGTACCAAGTGGCTCCTGCAATCTGCCATCAAAAAGTTGGCAGGCGAGTTTTGTTTTCCAGGGAAAAGCGCCGTTGTTTGTGTTTGGGGGCCTGTGGCTGGGAGTGGCCGGCTGGGTAATTGGAATCCACGATACGCAGCATGGTTCCCAGACCAGAGGTGGCACCAATGCCAAGTCAGGCTAGTTTGATGGTGCAAAGTGGCTCCTGCAATCTGCCATCCAGAAGCGGGGTAGCTTACTTTTGTTTGCCAGGGAAACGGGCCGAGGTTTTTTTCTGGGACCCTATGGCTGGGAGTGACCGGCTGGCTCCTGAAAAGCTACGATAGGCAGGATGGTGACCAGACCCATGGTGGCACCAGTGCCAAGTTGGGCTGATTTGATAGTACGAAGTGCTCCTGCAATCTGCCATCAAAAGTTGGCAGGCCAGTTTTGTATTCCAGGGAAAAGCGCCATTGTTTGTGTTTTGGGGCCTGTGGCTGGGAGTGGCCGGCTGGCTCCTGAAAATCGACGTTACGCAGGATGGTTCCCAGATCCAAGGTGGCAACAGTGGCAAGTCGGGCTGGTTTGATAGTACCAAGAGATTCTTGTAATATTCCATCCACAAGCGGGGCGGCTTACTTTTGTTTGCCAGGGAAACGGGCCGAGCTTTGTGTCTGGGGGCCTATGGCTGGGAGTGACCGGCTAGGTCCTGAAAAGCTACGATAGGCAGGATGGTGACCAGACCCATGGTGGCACCAGTGCCAAGTTGGGCTGGTTTGATAGTACCAAGTGGCTCCTGCAATCTGCCATCAAAAATTTGGCAGGCGAGTTTTGTTTTCCAGGGAAAAGTGCCGTTGTTTGTGTTTGGGGGCCTGTGGCTGGGAGTGGCCGGCTGGCTCCTTAGAATCCACGATACGCAGCATGGTTCCCAGACCTGAGGTGGCACCAGTGCCAAGTCGGGCTGGTTTGATAGTACCAAGTGGCTCCTGCAATCTGCCATCCAGAAGCGGGGCAGCTTACTTTTGTTTGCCAGGGAAACGGGCCGAGGTTTGCGTCTGGGGGCCTATGGCTGGGAGTGACCGGCTGGCTCCTGAAAAGCTACGATAAGCAGGATGGTGACCAGACCCATGGTGGCACCAGTGCCAAGTTGGGCTGGTTTGATAGTACCAAGTGGCTCCTGCAATCTGCCATCAAAAAGTTGGCAGGCGAGTTTTGTTTTCCAGGGAAAAGCGCCGTTGTTTGTGTTTGGGGGCCTGTGGCTGGGAGTGGCCGGCTGGCTCCTTAGAATCCACGATACGCAGCATGGTTCCCAGACCCAAGGTGGCACCAGTGCCAAGTCGGGCTTGTTTGATAGTACCAAGTGCGTCCTGCAATCTGCCATCCAGAAGCGGGGTAGCTTACTTTTGTTTGCCAGGGAAACGGGCCGAGGTTTGTGTCTGGGGGCCTATGGCTGGGAGTGACCAGCTGGCTCCTGAAAAGCTCCGATAGGCAGGATGGTGACCAGACCCATGGTCGCACCAGTCCCAAGTTGGGCTGGTTTGATAGTACCAAGTGGCTCCTGCAATCTGCCATCAAAAAGTTGGCAGGCGAGTTTTGTTTTCCAGGGAAAAGCGCCGTTGTTTGTGTTTGGGGGCCTGTGGCTGGGAGTGGCCGGCTGGCTCCTTAGAATCCACGATACGCAGCATGGTTCCCAGACCTGAGGTGGCACCAGTGCCAAGTCCGGCTAGTTTGATGGTGCAAAACGCTCCTGCAATCGGCCATCCAGAAGCGGGGTAGCTTACTTTTGTTTGCCAGGGAAACGGGCCGAGGTTTTTTTCTGGGACCCTATGGCTGGGAGTGACCGGCTGGCTCCTGAAAAGCTACGATAGGCAGGATGGTGAACAGACCCATGGTGGCACCAGTGCCAAGTTGGGCTGATTTGATAGTACCAAGTGGCTCCTGCAATCTGCCATCAAAAATTTGGCAGGCGAGTTTTGTTTTCCAGGGAAAAGCGCTGTTGTTTGTGTTTGGGGGCCTGTGGCTGGGAGTGGGCGGATGGCTAATTAGAATCCACGATACGCAGGATGGTTCTCAGACCAGAGGTGGCACCAGTGCCAAGTCGGGCTAGTTTGATGGTGCAAAGTGGCTCCTGCAATCTGCCATCCAGAAGCCGCGTGGTTTACTTTTGTTTGCCAGGGAAACGGGCCGAGGTTTTTTTCTGGGGCCCTATGGCTGGGAGTGACCGGCTGGCTCCTGAAAAGCTACGATAGGCAGGATGGTGACCAGACCCATGGTGGCACCAGTGCCAAGTTGGGCTGGTTGATAGTACCAAGTGGCTCCTGCAATCTGCCATCAAATGTTGGCAGGCGAGTTTTGTTTTCCAGGGAAAAGCGCTGTTGTTTGTGTTTGGGGGCCTGTGGCTGGGAGTGGGCGGATGGCTAATTAGAATCCACGATACGCAGGATGGTTCTCAGACCAGAGGTGGCACCAGTGCCAAGTCGGGCTAGTTTGATGGTGCAAAGTGGCTCCTGCAATCTGCCATCCAGAAGCCGCGTGGTTTACTTTTGTTTCCCAGGGAAACGGGCCGAGGTTTTTTTCTGGGGCCCTATGGCTGGGAGTGACCGGCTGGCTCCTGAAAAGCTACGATAGGCAGGATGGTGACCAGACCCATGGTGGCACCAGTGCCAAGTTGGGCTGGTTGATAGTACCAAGTGGCTCCTGCAATCTGCCATCAAATGTTGGCAGGCCAGTTTTGTTTTCCAGGGAAAAGCGCCATTGTTTGTGTTTGGGGGCCTGTGGCTGGGAGTGGCCGGCTGGCTCCTGAAAATCGAAGTTACGCAGGATGGTTCCCAGATCCAGAGGTGGCAACAGTGCCAAGTCGGGCTGGTTTGATAGTACCAAGAGGTTCTTGCAGTATGCCATCCAGAAGCGGGGCGGCTTACTTTTGTTTGCCAGGGAAACGGGCCGAGGTTTGTGTCTGGGGGCCTACGGCTGGGAGTGACCGGCTAGGTCCTGAAAAGCTACGATAGGCAGGATGGTGACCAGACCCATGGTGGCATCAGTGCCAAGTTGGGCTGGTTTGATAGTACCAAGTGGCTCCTGCAATCTGCCATCAAAAGTTGGCAGGCCAGTTTTGTTTTCCAGGGAAAAGCGCCATTGTTTGTGTTTGGGGGCCTGTGGCTGGGAGTGGCCGGCTGGCTCCTGAAAATCGACGTTACGCAGGATGGTGACCAGACCCATGGTGGCACCAGTGCCAAGTTGGGCTGGTTTGATAGTACCAAGTGGCTCCTTCAATCTGCCATCAAAAAGTTGGCAGACGAGTTTTGTTTTCCTGGGAAAAGCGCCGTTGTTTGTGTTTGGGGGCCTGTGGCTGGGAGTGGCCGGCTGGGTAATTGGAATCCACGATACGCAGGATGGTTCCCAGACCCAAGGTGGCACCAGTGCCAAGTCGGGCTGGTTTGATAGTACCAAGTGGCTCCTGCAATCTGCCATCCAGAAGCGGGGCAGCTTACTTTTGTTTGCCAGGGAAACGGGCCGAGGTTTGCGTCTGGGGACCTATGGCTGGGAGTGATCGGCTGGCTCCTGAAAAGCTACGATAGGCAGGATGGTGACCAGACCCATGGTGGCACCAGTGCCAAGGTGGGCTGGTTTGATAGTACCAAGTGGCTCCTGCAATCTGCCATCAAAAAGTTGGCAGGCGAGTTTTGTTTTCCAGGGAAAAGCGCCGTTGTTTGTGTTTGGGGGCCTGTGGCTGGGAGTGGCCGGCTGGCTCCTTAGAATCCACGATACGCAGCATGGTTCCCAGACCCAAGGTGGCACCAGTGCCAAGTCGGGCTGGTTTGATAGTACCAAGTGGTTACTGCAATCTGCCATCCAGAAGCGGGGTAGCTTACTTTTGTTTGCCAGGGAAACGGGCCGAGGTTTTTTTCTGGGGCCCTATGGCTGGGAGTGACCGGCTGGCTCCTGAAAAGCTACGATAGGCAGGATGGTGACCAGACCCAGGGAGGCACCAGTGCCAAGTTGGGCTGATTTGATAGTACCAAGTGCTCCTGCAATCTGCCATCAAACGTTGGCAGTCCAGTTTTGTTTTCCAGGGAAAAGCGCCATTGTTTGTGTTTGGGGGCCTGTGGCTGGGAGTGGCCGGCTGGCTCCTGAAAATCGACGTTACGCAGGATGGTGACCAGACCCATGGTGGCACCAGTGCCAAGTTGGGCTGGTTTGATAGTACCAAGTGGCTCCTGCAATCTGCCATCAAAAAGTTGGCAGGCCAGTTTTGTTTTCCAGGGAAAAGGCCCGTTGGTTGTGTCTGGGGGCCTATGGCTGGGAGAGGACGGCTGGCTCCTTAGAATCCAAGATACGCATGATGGTTCCCAGACCAGAGGTGCCACCTGTGCCAAGTTGGGCTGGTTTGATAGTACCAAGTGGTTCCTGCAATCTGCCATCCAGAAGCGGGGCAGTTTGCTTTTCTTTGCCAGGGAAACGGGCCGTTGTTTCTGTTTGGGGGCCTCTGGCTGGGAGTGGCCGACTGGCTCCTTTGAATCCACGATACGCAGGATGGTTCCCAGACCAGAGGTGGCACCAGTGCCAAGTCGGGCTGGTTTGATACTACCAAGTGGTTCCTGCAATCTGCCATCCAGAAGCGGGGTAGCTTACTTTTGTTTGCCAGGGAAACGGGCCGAGGTTTTTTTCTGGGGCCCTATGGCTGGGAGTGACCGGCTGGCTCCTGAAAAGCTACGATAGGCAGGATGGTGACCAGACCCAGGGAGGCACCAGTGCCAAGTTGGGCTGATTTGATAGTACCAAGTGCTCCTGCAATCTGCCATCAAAAGTTGGCAGGCCAGTTTGGTTTTCCAGGGAAAAGCGCCATTGTTTGTGTTTGGGGGCCTGTGGCTGGGAGTGGCTGGCTGGCTCCTGAAAATCGACGTTACGCAGGATGGTGACCAGACCCATGGTGGCACCAGTGCCAAGTTGGGCTGGTTTGATAGTACCAAGTGGCTCCTGCAATCTGCCATCAAAAAGTTGGCAGGCGAGTTTTGTTTTCCAGGGAAAAGCGCCGTTGTTTGTGTTTGGGGGCCTGTGGCTGGGAGTGGCCGGATGGCTAATTAGAATCCACGATACGCAGGATGGTTCCCAGACCAGAGGTGGCACCAGTGCCAAGTCGGGCTAGTTTGATGGTGCAAAGTGGCTCCTGCAATCTGCCATCCAGAAGCCGCGTGGTTTACTTTGTTTCCCAGGGAAACGGGCCGAGGTTTTTTCTGGGGCCCTATGGCTGGGAGTGACCGGCTGGCTCCTGAAAAGCTACGATAGGCAGGATGGTGACCAGACCCATGGTGGCACCAGTGCCAAGTTGGGCTGATTTGATAGTACCAAGTGGCTCCTGCAATCTGCCATCAAATGTTGGCAGGCCAGTTTTGTTTTCCTGGGAAAAGCGCCATTGTTTGTGTTTGGGGGCCTGTGGCTGGGAGTGGCCAGCTGGCTCCTGAAAATCGACGTTACGCAGGATGGTGACCAGATCCAGAGGTGGCACCAGTGCCAAGTCGGGCTGGTTTGATAGTACCAAGTGACTCCTGCGATCGGCCATCCAGAAGCGGGGCAGCTTACTTTTGTTTGCCAGGGAAACGGGCCGAGGTTTGTGTCTGGGGGCCTATTGCTGGGAGTGACCGGCTAGGTGCTTAAAAGCTTCGATAGGCAGGATAGTGACCAGACCCATGGTGGCACCAGTGCCAAGTTGGGCTGGTTTGATAGTACCAAGTGGCTCCTGCAATCTGCCATCAAAAATTTGGCAGGCGAGTTTTGTTTTCCAGGGAAAAGCGCCGTTGTTTGTGTTTGGGGGCCTGTGGCTGGGAGTGGCCGGCTGGCTCCTTAGAATCCAAGATACGCAGGATGGTTCCCAGACCAGAGGTGCCACCTTTGCCAAGTTGGGCTGGTTTGATAGTACCAAGTGGTTCCTGCAATCTGCCATCCAGAAGCGGGGCAGTTTACTTTTGTTTGCCAGGGAAACGGGCCGTTGTTTGTGTTTGGGGGCCTGTGGCTGGGAGTGGCCGGCTGGCTCCTTAGAATCCACGATACGCAGCATGGTTCCCAGACCCGAGGTGGCACCAGTGCCAAGTCGGGCTGGTTTGATAGTACCAAGTGGTTCCTGCAATCTGCCATCCAGAAGCGGGGCAGCTTACTTTTGTTTGCCAGGGAAACGGGCCGAGCTTTGTGTCTGGGGGCCTATGGCTGGGAGTGACCGGCTGGCTCCTGAAAAGCTACGATAGGCAGGATGGTGACCAGACCCATGGTGGCACCAGTGCCAAGTTGGGCTGGTTTGATAGTACCAAGTGGCTCCTGCAATCTGCCATCAAAAAGTTGGCAGGCGAGTTTTGTTTTCCAGGGAAAAGCGCCGTTGTTTGTGTTTGGGGGCCTGTGGCTGGGAGTGGCCGGCTGGGTAATTGGAATCCACGATACGCAGCATGGTTCCCAGACCAGAGGTGGCACCAGTGCCAAGTCAGGCTAGTTTGATGGTGCAAAGTGGCTCCTGCAATCTGCCATCCAGAAGCGGGGTAGCTTACTTTTGTTTGCCAGGGAAACGGGCCGAGGTTTTTTTCTGGGACCCTATGGCTGGGAGTGACCGGCTGGCTCCTGAAAAGCTACGATAGGCAGGATGGTGACCAGACCCATGGTGGCACCAGTGCCAAGTTGGGCTGATTTGATAGTACGAAGTGCTCCTGCAATCTGCCATCAAAAGTTGGCAGGCCAGTTTTGTATTCCAGGGAAAAGCGCCATTGTTTGTGTTTTGGGGCCTGTGGCTGGGAGTGGCCGGCTGGCTCCTGAAAATCGACGTTACGCAGGATGGTTCCCAGATCCAAGGTGGCAACAGTGGCAAGTCGGGCTGGTTTGATAGTACCAAGAGATTCTTGTAATATTCCATCCACAAGCGGGGCGGCTTACTTTTGTTTGCCAGGGAAACGGGCCGCGCTTTGTGTCTGGGGGCCTATGGCTGGGAGTGACCGGCTAGGTCCTGAAAAGCTACGATAGGCAGGATGGTGACCAGACCCATGGTGGCACCAGTGCCAAGTTGGGCTGATTTGATAGTACGAAGTGCTCCTGCAATCTGCCATCAAAAATTTGGCAGGCGAGTTTTGTTTTCCAGGGAAAAGTGCCGTTGTTTGTGTTTGGGGGCCTGTGGCTGGGAGTGGCCGGCTGGCTCCTTAGAATCCACGATACGCAGCATGGTTCCCAGACCTGAGGTGGCACCAGTGCCAAGTCGGGCTGGTTTGATAGTACCAAGTGGCTCCTGCAATCTGCCATCCAGAAGCGGGGCAGCTTACTTTTGTTTGCCAGGGAAACGGGCCGAGGTTTGCGTCTGGGGGCCTATGGCTGGGAGTGACCGGCTGGCTCCTGAAAAGCTACGATAAGCAGGATGGTGACCAGACCCATGGTGGCACCAGTGCCAAGTTGGGCTGGTTTGATAGTACCAAGTGGCTCCTGCAATCTGCCATCAAAAAGTTGGCAGGCGAGTTTTGTTTTCCAGGGAAAAGCGCCGTTGTTTGTGTTTGGGGGCCTGTGGCTGGGAGTGGCCGGCTGGCTCCTTAGAATCCACGATACGCAGCATGGTTCCCAGACCCAAGGTGGCACCAGTGCCAAGTCGTGCTTGTTTGATAGTACCAAGTGCGTCCTGCAATCTGCCATCCAGAAGCGGGGTAGCTTACTTTTGTTTGCCAGGGAAACGGGCCGAGGTTTGTGTCTGGGGGCCTATGGCTGGGAGTGACCAGCTGGCTCCTGAAAAGCTCCGATAGGCAGGATGGTGACCAGACCCATGGTCGCACCAGTCCCAAGTTGGGCTGGTTTGATAGTACCAAGTGGCTCCTGCAATCTGCCATCAAAAAGTTGGCAGGCGAGTTTTGTTTTCCAGGGAAAAGTGCCGTTGTTTGTGTTTGGGGGCCTGTGGCTGGGAGTGGCCGGCTGCCTCCTGAAAATCGAAGTTACGCAGGATGGTTCCCAGATCCAGAGGTGGCAACAGTGCCAAGTCGGGCTGGTTTGATAGTACCAAGAGGTTCTTGCAGTATGCCATCCAGAAGCGGGGCGGCTTACTTTTGTTTGCCAGGGAAACGGGCCGAGGTTTGTGTCTGGGGGCCTATGGCTGGGAGTGACCGGCTAGGTCCTGAAAAGCTACGATAGGCAGGATGGTGACCAGACCCATGGTGGCATCAGTGCCAAGTTTGGCTGGTTTGATAGTACCAAGTGGCTCCTGCAATCTGCCATCAAAAATTTGGCAGGCCAGTTTTGTTTTCCAGGGAAAAGCGCCGTTGTTTGTGTTTGGGGGCCTGTGGCTGGGAGTGGCTGGCTGGGTAATTGGAATCCACGATACGCAGGATGGTTCCCAGACCAGAGGTGGCACCAGTGCCAAGTCGGGCTGGTTTGATAGTACCAAGTGACTCCTGCAATCGGCCATCCAGAAGCGGGGCAGCTTACTTTTGTTTGCCTGGGAAACGGGCCGAGGTTTGTGTCTGGGGGCCTATTGCTGGGAGTGACCGGCTAGGTGCTTAAAAGCTTCGATAGGCAGGATAGTGACCAGACCCATGGTGGCACCAGTGCCAAGTTGGGCTGGTTTGATAGTACCAAGTGGCTCCTGCAATCTGCCATCAAAAATTTGGCAGGCGAGTTTTGTTTTCCAGGGAAAAGTGCCGTTGTTTGTGTTTGGGGGCCTGTGGCTGGGAGTGGCCGGCTGGCTCCTTAGAATCCAAGATACGCAGGATGGTTCCCAGACCAGAGGTGCCACCTTTGCCAAGTTGGGCTGGTTTGATAGTACCAAGTGGTTCCTGCAATCTGCCATCCAGAAGCGGGGCAGTTTACTTTTGTTTGCCAGGGAAACGGGCCGTTGTTTCTGTTTGGGGGCCTGTGGCTGGGAGTCGCCGGCTGGCTCCTTAGAATCCACGATACGCAGCATGGTTCCCAGACCAGAGGTGGCACCAGTGCCAAGTCGGGCTGGTTTGATACTACCAAGTGGTTCCTGCAATCTGCCATCCAGAAGCGGGGCAGCTTACTTTTGTTTGCCAGGGAAACGGGCCGAGCTTTGTGTCTGGGGGCCTATGGCTGGGAGTGACCGGCTGGCTCCTGAAAAGCTACGATAGGCAGGATGGTGACCAGACCCATGGTGGCACCAGTGCCAAGTTTGGCTGGTTTGATAGTACCAAGTGGCTCCTGCAATCTGCCATCAAAAAGTTGGCAGGCGAGTTTTGTTTTCCAGGGAAAAGCGCCGTTGTTTGTGTTTGGGGGCCTGTGCCTGGGAGTGGCCGGCTGGCTCCTTAGAATCCACGATACGCAGCATGGTTCCCAGACCAGAGGTGGCACCAGTGCCAAGTCGGGCTAGTTTGATGGTGCAAAGTGGCTCCTGCAATCTGCCATCCAGAAGCGGGGTAGCTTACTTTTGTTTGCCAGGGAAACGGGCCGAGGTTTTTTTCTGGGGCCCTATGGCTGGGAGTGACCGGCTGGCTCCTGAAAAGCTACGATAGGCAGGATGGTGACCAGACCCATGGTGGCACCAGTGCCAAGTTGGGCTGATTTGATAGTACCAAGTGCTCCTGCAATCTGCCATCAAAAGTTGGCAGGCCAGTTTTGTTTTCCAGGGAAAAGCGCCATTGTTTGTGTTTTGGGGCCTGTGGCTGGGAGTGGCCGGCTGGCTCCTGAAAATCAACGTTACGCAGGATGGTTCCCAGATCCAAGGTGGCAACAGTGCCAAGTCGGGCTGGTTTGATAGTACCAAGAGATTCTTGTAATATTCCATCCACAAGCGGGGCAGCTTACTTTTGTTTGCCAGGGAAACGGGCCGAGCTTTGTGTCTGGGGGCCTATGGCTGGGAGTGACCGGCTAGGTCCTGAAAAGCTACGATAGGCAGGATGGTGACCAGACCCATGGTGGCACCAGTGCCAAGTTGGGCTGGTTTGATAGTACCAAGTGGCTCCTGCAATCTGCCATCAAAAAGTTGGCAGGCGAGTTTTGTTTTCCAGGGAAAAGCGCCGTTGTTTGTGTTTGGGGGCCTGTGCCTGGGAGTGGCCGGCTGGGTAATTGGAATCCACGATACGCAGCATGGTTCCCAGACCAGAGGTGGCACCAGTGCCAAGATGGGCTTGTTTGATAGTACCAAGTGGCTCCTGCAATCTGCCATCCAGAAGCGGGGCAGCTTACTTTTGTTTGCCAGGGAAACGGGCTGAGGTTTGTGTCTGGGGGCTTATTGCTGGGAGTGACCGGCTAGGTCCTGAAAAGCTACGATAGGCAGGATAGTGACCAGAGCCATGGTGGCACCAGTGCCAAGTTGGGCTGGTTTGATAGTACCAAGTGGCTCCTGCAATCTGCCATCAAAAATTTGGCAGGCGAGTTTTGTTTTCCAGGGAAAAGCGCCGTTGTTTGTGTTTGGGGGCCTGTGGCTGGGAGTGGCCGGCTGGCTCCTTAGAATCCACGATACGCAGCATGGTTCCCAGACCTGAGGTGGCACCAGTGCCAAGTCGGGCTGGTTTGATAGTACCAAGTGGCTCCTGCAATCTGCCATCCAGAAGCGGGGCAGCTTACTTTTGTTTGCCAGGGAAACGGGCCGAGGTTTGCGTCTGGGGGCCTATGGCTGGGAGTGACCGGCTGGCTCCTGAAAAGCTACGATAGGCAGGATGGTGACCAGACCCATGGTGGCAGCAGTGCCAAGTTGGGCTGGTTTGATAGTACCAAGTGGCTCCTGCAATCTGCCATCAAAAAGTTGGCAGGCGAGTTTTGTTTTCCAGGGAAAAGCGCCGTTGTTTGTGTTTGGGGGCCTGTGGCTGGGAGTGGCCGGCTGGCTCCTTAGAATCCACGATACGCAGCATGGTTCCCAGACCTGAGGTGGCACCAGTGCCAAGTCCGGCTAGTTTGATGGTGCAAAACGCTCCTGCAATCTGCCATCCAGAAGCGGGGTAGCTTACTTTTGTTTGCCAGGGAAACGGGCCGAGGTTTTTTTCTGGGACCCTATTGCTGGGAGTGACCGGCTGGCTCCTGAAAAGCTACGATAGGCAGGATGGTGACCAGACCCATGGTGGCACCAGTGCCAAGTTGGGCTGATTTGATAGTACCAAGTGGCTCCTGCAATCTGCCATCAAAAATTTGGCAGGCGAGTTTTGTTTTCCAGGGAAAAGCGCTGTTGTTTGTGTTTGGGGGCCTGTGGCTGGGAGTGGGCGGATGGCTAATTAGAATCCACGATACGCAGGATGGTTCTCAGACCAGAGGTGGCACCAGTGCCAAGTCGGGCTAGTTTGATGGTGCAAAGTGGCTCCTGCAATCTGCCATCCAGAAGCCGCGTGGTTTACTTTTGTTTCCCAGGGAAACGGGCCGAGGTTTTTTTCTGGGGCCCTATGGCTGGGAGTGACCGGCTGGCTCCTGAAAAGCTACGATAGGCAGGATGGTGACCAGACCCATGGTGGCACCAGTGCCAAGTTGGGCTGGTTGATAGTACCAAGTGGCTCCTGCAATCTGCCATCAAATGTTGGCAGGCCAGTTTTGTTTTCCAGGGAAAAGCGCCATTCTTTGTGTTTGGGGGCCTGTGGCTGGGAGTGGCCGGCTGGCTCCTGAAAATCGAAGTTACGCAGGATGGTTCCCAGATCCAGAGGTGGCAACAGTGCCAAGTCGGGCTGGTTTGATAGTACCAAGAGGTTCTTGCAGTATGCCATCCAGAAGCGGGGCGGCTTACTTTTGTTCGCCAGGGAAACGGGCCGAGGTTTGTGTCTGGGGGCCTATGGCTGGGAGTGACCGGCTAGGTCCTGAAAAGCTACGATAGGCAGGATGGTGACCAGACCCATGGTGGCATCAGTGCCAAGTTGGGCTGGTTTGATAGTACCAAGTGGCTCCTGCAATCTGCCATCAAAAGTTGGCAGGCCAGTTTTGTTTTCCAGGGAAAAGCGCCATTGTTTGTGTTTGGGGGCCTGTGGCTGGGAGTGGCCGGCTGGCTCCTGAAAATCGACGTTACGCAGGATGGTGACCAGACCCATGGTGGCACCAGTGCCAAGTTGGGCTGGTTTGATAGTACCAAGTGGCTCCTTCAATCTGCCATCAAAAAGTTGGCAGACGAGTTTTGTTTTCCTGGGAAAAGCGCCGTTGTTTGTGTTTGGGGGCCTGTGGCTGGGAGTGGCCGGCTGGGTAATTGGAATCCACGATACGCAGGATGGTTCCCAGACCCAAGGTGGCACCAGTGCCAAGTCGGGCTGGTTTGATAGTACCAAGTGGCTCCTGCAATCTGCCATCCAGAAGCGGGGCAGCTTACTTTTGTTTGCCAGGGAAACGGGCCGAGGTTTGCGTCTGGGGGCCTATGGCTGGGAGTGACCGGCTGGCTCCTGAAAAGCTACGATAAGCAGGATGGTGACCAGACCCATGGTGGCACCAGTGCCAAGTTGGGCTGGTTTGATAGTACCAAGTGGCTCCTGCAATCTGCCATCAAAAAGTTGGCAGGCGAGTTTTGTTTTCCAGGGAAAAGCGCCGTTGTTTGTGTTTGGGGGCCTGTGGCTGGGAGTGGCCGGCTGGCTCCTTAGAATCCACGATACGCAGCATGGTTCCCAGACCCAAGGTGGCACCAGTGCCAAGTCGTGCTTGTTTGATAGTACCAAGTGCGTCCTGCAATCTGCCATCCAGAAGCGGGGTAGCTTACTTTTGTTTGCCAGGGAAACGGGCCGAAGTTTGTGTCTGGGGGCCTATGGCTGGGAGTGACCAGCTGGCTCCTGAAAAGCTCCGATAGGCAGGATGGTGACCAGACCCATGGTCGCACCAGTCCCAAGTTGGGCTGGTTTGATAGTACCAAGTGGCTCCTGCAATCTGCCATCAAAAAGTTGGCAGGCGAGTTTTGTTTTCCAGGGAAAAGTGCCGTTGTTTGTGTTTGGGGGCCTGTGGCTGGGAGTGGCCGGCTGCCTCCTGAAAATCGAAGTTACGCAGGATGGTTCCCAGATCCAGAGGTGGCAACAGTGCCAAGTCGGGCTGGTTTGATAGTACCAAGAGGTTCTTGCAGTATGCCATCCAGAAGCGGGGCGGCTTACTTTTGTTTGCCAGGGAAACGGGCCGAGGTTTGTGTCTGGGGGCCTATGGCTGGGAGTGACCGGCTAGGTCCTGAAAAGCTACGATAGGCAGGATGGTGACCAGACCCATGGTGGCATCAGTGCCAAGTTTGGCTGGTTTGATAGTACCAAGTGGCTCCTGCAATCTGCCATCAAAAATTTGGCAGGCCAGTTTTGTTTTCCAGGGAAAAGCGCCGTTGTTTGTGTTTGGGGGCCTGTGGCTGGGAGTGGCTGGCTGGGTAATTGGAATCCACGATACGCAGGATGGTTCCCAGACCAGAGGTGGCACCAGTGCCAAGTCGGGCTGGTTTGATAGTACCAAGTGACTCCTGCAATCGGCCATCCAGAAGCGGGGCAGCTTACTTTTGTTTGCCTGGGAAACGGGCCGAGGTTTGTGTCTGGGGGCCTATTGCTGGGAGTGACCGGCTAGGTGCTTAAAAGCTTCGATAGGCAGGATAGTGACCAGACCCATGGTGGCACCAGTGCCAAGTTGGGCTGGTTTGATAGTACCAAGTGGCTCCTGCAATCTGCCATCAAAAATTTGGCAGGCGAGTTTTGTTTTCCAGGGAAAAGTGCCGTTGTTTGTGTTTGGGGGCCTGTGGCTGGGAGTGGCCGGCTGGCTCCTTAGAATCCAAGATACGCAGGATGGTTCCCAGACCAGAGGTGCCACCTTTGCCAAGTTGGGCTGGTTTGATAGTACCAAGTGGTTCCTGCAATCTGCCATCCAGAAGCGGGGCAGTTTACTTTTGTTTGCCAGGGAAACGGGCCGTTGTTTCTGTTTGGGGGCCTGTGGCTGGGAGTCGCCGGCTGGCTCCTTAGAATCCACGATACGCAGCATGGTTCCCAGACCAGAGGTGGCACCAGTGCCAAGTCGGGCTGGTTTGATACTACCAAGTGGTTCCTGCAATCTGCCATCCAGAAGCGGGGCAGCTTACTTTTGTTTGCCAGGGAAACGGGCCGAGCTTTGTGTCTGGGGGCCTATGGCTGGGAGTGACCGGCTGGCTCCTGAAAAGCTACGATAGGCAGGATGGTGACCAGACCCATGGTGGCACCAGTGCCAAGTTTGGCTGGTTTGATAGTACCAAGTGGCTCCTGCAATCTGCCATCAAAAAGTTGGCAGGCGAGTTTTGTTTTCCAGGGAAAAGCGCCGTTGTTTGTGTTTGGGGGCCTGTGCCTGGGAGTGGCCGGCTGGCTCCTTAGAATCCACGATACGCAGCATGGTTCCCAGACCAGAGGTGGCACCAGTGCCAAGTCGGGCTAGTTTGATGGTGCAAAGTGGCTCCTGCAATCTGCCATCCAGAAGCGGGGTAGCTTACTTTTGTTTGCCAGGGAAACGGGCCGAGGTTTTTTTCTGGGGCCCTATGGCTGGGAGTGACCGGCTGGCTCCTGAAAAGCTACGATAGGCAGGATGGTGACCAGACCCATGGTGGCACCAGTGCCAAGCTGGGCTGATTTGATAGTACCAAGTGCTCCTGCAATCTGCCATCAAAAGTTGGCAGGCCAGTTTTGTTTTCCAGGGAAAAGCGCCATTGTTTGTGTTTTGGGGCCTGTGGCTGGGAGTGGCCGGCTGGCTCCTGAAAATCAACGTTACGCAGGATGGTTCCCAGATCCAAGGTGGCAACAGTGCCAAGTCGGGCTGGTTTGATAGTACCAAGAGATTCTTGTAATATTCCATCCACAAGCGGGGCAGCTTACTTTTGTTTGCCAGGGAAACGGGCCGAGCTTTGTGTCTGGGGGCCTATGGCTGGGAGTGACCGGCTAGGTCCTGAAAAGCTACGATAGGCAGGATGGTGACCAGACCCACGGTGGCACCAGTGCCAAGTTGGGCTGGTTTGATAGTACCAAGTGGCTCCTGCAATCTGCCATCAAAAAGTTGGCAGGCGAGTTTTGTTTTCCAGGGAAAAGCGCCGTTGTTTGTGTTTGGGGGCCTGTGCCTGGGAGTGGCCGGCTGGGTAATTGGAATCCACGATACGCAGCATGGTTCCCAGACCAGAGGTGGCACCAGTGCCAAGATGGGCTTGTTTGATAGTACCAAGTGGCTCCTGCAATCTGCCATCCAGAAGCGGGGCAGCTTACTTTTGTTTGCCAGGGAAACGGGCTGAGGTTTGTGTCTGGGGGCTTATTGCTGGGAGTGACCGGCTAGGTCCTGAAAAGCTACGATAGGCAGGATAGTGACCAGAGCCATGGTGGCACCAGTGCCAAGTTGGGCTGGTTTGATAGTACCAAGTGGCTCCTGCAATCTGCCATCAAAAATTTGGCAGGCGAGTTTTGTTTTCCAGGGAAAAGCGCCGTTGTTTGTGTTTGGGGGCCTGTGGCTGGGAGTGGCCGGCTGGCTCCTTAGAATCCACGATACGCAGCATGGTTCCCAGACCTGAGGTGGCACCAGTGCCAAGTCGGGCTGGTTTGATAGTACCAAGTGGCTCCTGCAATCTGCCATCCAGAAGCGGGGCAGCTTACTTTTGTTTGCCAGGGAAACGGGCCGAGGTTTGCGTCTGGGGGCCTATGGCTGGGAGTGACCGGCTGGCTCCTGAAAAGCTACGATAGGCAGGATGGTGACCAGACCCATGGTGGCAGCAGTGCCAAGTTGGGCTGGTTTGATAGTACCAAGTGGCTCCTGCAATCTGCCATCAAAAAGTTGGCAGGCGAGTTTTGTTTTCCAGGGAAAAGCGCCGTTGTTTGTGTTTGGGGGCCTGTGGCTGGGAGTGGCCGGCTGGCTCCTTAGAATCCACGATACGCAGCATGGTTCCCAGACCTGAGGTGGCACCAGTGCCAAGTCCGGCTAGTTTGATGGTGCAAAACGCTCCTGCAATCTGCCATCCAGAAGCGGGGTAGCTTACTTTTGTTTTCCAGGGAAACGGGCCGAGGTTTTTTTCTGGGACCCTATGGCTGGGAGTGACCGGCTGGCTCCTGAAAAGCTACGATAGGCAGGATGGTGACCAGACCCATGGTGGCACCAGTGCCAAGTTGGGCTGATTTGATAGTACCAAGTGGCTCCTGCAATCTGCCATCAAAAATTTGGCAGGCGAGTTTTGTTTTCCAGGGAAAAGCGCTGTTGTTTGTGTTTGGGGGCCTGTGGCTGGGAGTGGGCGGATGGCTAATTAGAATCCACGATACGCAGGATGGTTCTCAGACCAGAGGTGGCACCAGTGCCAAGTCGGGCTAGTTTGATGGTGCAAAGTGGCTCCTGCAATCTGCCATCCAGAAGCCGCGTGGTTTACTTTTGTTTCCCAGGGAAACGGGCCGAGGTTTTTTTCTGGGGCCCTATGGCTGGGAGTGACCGGCTGGCTCCTGAAAAGCTACGATAGGCAGGATGGTGACCAGACCCATGGTGGCACCAGTGCCAAGTTGGGCTGGTTGATTGTACCAAGTGGCTCCTGCAATCTGCCATCAAATGTTGGCAGGCCAGTTTTGTTTTCCAGGGAAAAGCGCCATTGTTTGTGTTTGGGGGCCTGTGGCTGGGAGTGGCCGGCTGGCTCCTGAAAATCGAAGTTACGCAGGATGGTTCCCAGATCCAGAGGTGGCAACAGTGCCAAGTCGGGCTGGTTTGATAGTACCAAGAGGTTCTTGCAGTATGCCATCCAGAAGCGGGGCGGCTTACTTTTGTTCGCCAGGGAAACGGGCCGAGGTTTGTGTCTGGGGGCCTATGGCTGGGAGTGACCGGCTAGGTCCTGAAAAGCTACGATAGGCAGGATGGTGACCAGACCCATGGTGGCATCAGTGCCAAGTTGGGCTGGTTTGATAGTACCAAGTGGCTCCTGCAATCTGCCATCAAAAGTTGGCAGGCCAGTTTTGTTTTCCAGGGAAAAGCGCCATTGTTTGTGTTTGGGGGCCTGTGGCTGGGAGTGGCCGGCTGGCTCCTGAAAATCGACGTTACGCAGGATGGTGACCAGACCCATGGTGGCACCAGTGCCAAGTTGGGCTGGTTTGATAGTACCAAGTGGCTCCTTCAATCTGCCATCAAAAAGTTGGCAGACGAGTTTTGTTTTCCTGGGAAAAGCGCCGTTGTTTGTGTTTGGGGGCCTGTGGCTGGGAGTGGCCGGCTGGGTAATTGGAATCCACGATACGCAGGATGGTTCCCAGACCCAAGGTGGCACCAGTGCCAAGTCGGGCTGGTTTGATAGTACCAAGTGGCTCCTGCAATCTGCCATCCAGAAGCGGGGCAGCTTACTTTTGTTTGCCAGGGAAACGGGCCGAGGTTTGCGTCTGGGGGCCTATGGCTGGGAGTGATCGGCTGGCTCCTGAAAAGCTACGATAGGCAGGATGGTGACCAGACCCATGGTGGCACCAGTGCCAAGGTGGGCTGGTTTGATAGTACCAAGTGGCTCCTGCAATCTGCCATCAAAAAGTTGGCAGGCGAGTTTTGTTTTCCAGGGAAAAGCGCCGTTGTTTGTGTTTGGGGGCCTGTGGCTGGGAGTGGCCGGCTGGCTCCTTAGAATCCACGATACGCAGCATGGTTCCCAGACCCAAGGTGGCACCAGTGCCAAGTCGGGCTGGTTTGATAGTACCAAGTGGTTACTGCAATCTGCCATCCAGAAGCGGGGTAGCTTACTTTTGTTTGCCAGGGAAACGGGCCGAGGTTTGTGTCTGGGGGCCTATGGCTGGGAGTGACCGGCTGGCTCCGGAAAAGCTACGATAGGCAGGATGGTGACCAGACCCAGGGTGGCACCAGTGCCAAGTTGGGCTGGTTTGATAGTACCAAGTGGCTCCTGCAATCTGCCATCAAAAATTTGGCAGGTTAGTTTTGTTTTCCAGGGAAAAGCGCCGTTGTTTGTGTTTGGGGGCCTGTGGGTGGGAGTGGCCGGCTGGCTCCTTAGAATCCACGATACGCAGCATGGTTCCCAGACCCAAGGTGGCACCAGTGCCAAGTCGGGCTGGTTTGATAGTACCAAGTGGTTCCTGCAATCTGCCATCCAGAAGCGGGGTAGCTTACTTTTGTTTGCCAGGGAAACGGGCCGAGGTTTTTTTCTGGGGCCCTATGGCTGGGAGTGACCGGCTGGCTCCTGAAAAGCTACGATAGGCAGGATGGTGACCAGACCCAGGGAGGCACCAGTGCCAAGTTGGGCTGATTTGATAGTACCAAGTGCTCCTGCAATCTGCCATCAAACGTTGGCAGTCCAGTTTTGTTTTCCAGGGAAAAGCGCCATTGTTTGTGTTTGGGGGCCTGTGGCTGGGAGTGGCCGGCTGGCTCCTGAAAATCGACGTTACGCAGGATGGTGACCAGACCCATGGTGGCACCAGTGCCAAGTTGGGCTGGTTTGATAGTACCAAGTGGCTCCTGCAATCTGCCATCAAAAAGTTGGCAGGCCAGTTTTGTTTTCCAGGGAAAAGGCCCGTTGGTTGTGTCTGGGGGCCTATGGCTGGGAGAGGACGGCTGGCTCCTTAGAATCCAAGATACGCATGATGGTTCCCAGACCAGAGGTGGCACCAGTGCCAAGTCGGGCTAGTTTGATGGTGCAAAGTGGCTCCTGCAATCTGCCATCCAGAAGCGGGGTAGCTTACTTTTGTTTGCCAGGGAAACGGGCCGTTGTTTCTGTTTGGGGGCCTCTGGCTGGGAGTGGCCGACTGGCTCCTTTGAATCCACGATACGCAGGATGGTTCCCAGACCAGAGGTGGCACCAGTGCCAAGTCGGGCTGGTTTGATACTACCAAGTGGTTCCTGCAATCTGCCATCCAGAAGCGGGGTAGCTTACTTTTGTTTGCCAGGGAAACGGGCCGAGGTTTTTTTCTGGGGCCCTATGGCTGGGAGTGACCGGCTGGCTCCTGAAAAGCTACGATAGGCAGGATGGTGACCAGACCCAGGGAGGCACCAGTGCCAAGTTGGGCTGATTTGATAGTACCAAGTGCTCCTGCAATCTGCCATCAAAAGTTGGCAGGCCAGTTTGGTTTTCCAGGGAAAAGCGCCATTGTTTGTGTTTGGGGGCCTGTGGCTGGGAGTGGCTGGCTGGCTCCTGAAAATCGACGTTACGCAGGATGGTGACCAGACCCATGGTGGCACCAGTGCCAAGTTGGGCTGGTTTGATAGTACCAAGTGGCTCCTGCAATCTGCCATCAAAAAGTTGGCAGGCGAGTTTTGTTTTCCAGGGAAAAGCGCCGTTGTTTGTGTTTGGGGGCCTGTGGCTGGGAGTGGCCGGCTGGCTCCTTAGAATCCACGATACGCAGCATGGTTCCCAGACCTGAGGTGGCACCAGTGCCAAGTCGGGCTGGTTTGATAGTACCAAGTGGCTCCTGCAATCTGCCATCCAGAAGCGGGGCAGCTTACTTTTGTTTGCCAGGGAAACGGGCCGAGGTTTGCGTCTGGGGGCCTATGGCTGGGAGTGGCCGGCTGGCTCCTGAAAAGCTACGATAGGCAGGATGGTGACCAGACCCATGGTGGCAGCAGTGCCAAGTTGGGCTGGTTTGATAGTACCAAGTGGCTCCTGCAATCTGCCATCAAAAAGTTGGCAGGCGAGTTTTCTTTTCCAGGGAAAAGCGCCGTTGTTTGTGTTTGGGGGCCTGTGGCTGGGAGTGGCCGGCTGGCTCCTTAGAATCCACGATACGCAGCATGGTTCCCAGACCTGAGGTGGCACCAGTGCCAAGTCCGGCTAGTTTGATGGTGCAAAACGCTCCTGCAATCTGCCATCCAGAAGCGGGGTAGCTTACTTTTGTTTTCCAGGGAAACGGGCCGAGGTTTTTTTCTGGGACCCTATGGCTGGGAGTGACCGGCTGGCTCCTGAAAAGCTACGATAGGCAGGATGGTGACCAGACCCATGGTGGCACCAGTGCCAAGTTGGGCTGATTTGATAGTACCAAGTGGCTCCTGCAATCTGCCATCAAAAATTTGGCAGGCGAGTTTTGTTTTCCAGGGAAAAGCGCTGTTGTTTGTGTTTGGGGGCCTGTGGCTGGGAGTGGGCGGATGGCTAATTAGAATCCACGATACGCAGGATGGTTCTCAGACCAGAGGTGGCACCAGTGCCAAGTCGGGCTAGTTTGATGGTGCAAAGTGGCTCCTGCAATCTGCCATCCAGAAGCCGCGTGGTTTACTTTTGTTTCCCAGGGAAACGGGCCGAGGTTTTTTTCTGGGGCCCTATGGCTGGGAGTGACCGGCTGGCTCCTGAAAAGCTACGATAGGCAGGATGGTGACCAGACCCATGGTGGCACCAGTGCCAAGTTGGGCTGGTTGATTGTACCAAGTGGCTCCTGCAATCTGCCATCAAATGTTGGCAGGCCAGTTTTGTTTTCCAGGGAAAAGCGCCATTGTTTGTGTTTGGGGGCCTGTGGCTGGGAGTGGCCGGCTGGCTCCTGAAAATCGAAGTTACGCAGGATGGTTCCCAGATCCAGAGGTGGCAACAGTGCCAAGTCGGGCTGGTTTGATAGTACCAAGAGGTTCTTGCAGTATGCCATCCAGAAGCGGGGCGGCTTACTTTTGTTCGCCAGGGAAACGGGCCGAGGTTTGTGTCTGGGGGCCTATGGCTGGGAGTGACCGGCTAGGTCCTGAAAAGCTACGATAGGCAGGATGGTGACCAGACCCATGGTGGCATCAGTGCCAAGTTGGGCTGGTTTGATAGTACCAAGTGGCTCCTGCAATCTGCCATCAAAAGTTGGCAGGCCAGTTTTGTTTTCCAGGGAAAAGCGCCATTGTTTGTGTTTGGGGGCCTGTGGCTGGGAGTGGCCGGCTGGCTCCTGAAAATCGACGTTACGCAGGATGGTGACCAGACCCATGGTGGCACCAGTGCCAAGTTGGGCTGGTTTGATAGTACCAAGTGGCTCCTTCAATCTGCCATCAAAAAGTTGGCAGACGAGTTTTGTTTTCCTGGGAAAAGCGCCGTTGTTTGTGTTTGGGGGCCTGTGGCTGGGAGTGGCCGGCTGGGTAATTGGAATCCACGATACGCAGGATGGTTCCCAGACCCAAGGTGGCACCAGTGCCAAGTCGGGCTGGTTTGATAGTACCAAGTGGCTCCTGCAATCTGCCATCCAGAAGCGGGGCAGCTTACTTTTGTTTGCCAGGGAAACGGGCCGAGGTTTGCGTCTGGGGGCCTATGGCTGGGAGTGATCGGCTGGCTCCTGAAAAGCTACGATAGGCAGGATGGTGACCAGACCCATGGTGGCACCAGTGCCAAGGTGGGCTGGTTTGATAGTACCAAGTGGCTCCTGCAATCTGCCATCAAAAAGTTGGCAGGCGAGTTTTGTTTTCCAGGGAAAAGCGCCGTTGTTTGTGTTTGGGGGCCTGTGGCTGGGAGTGGCCGGCTGGCTCCTTAGAATCCACGATACGCAGCATGGTTCCCAGACCCAAGGTGGCACCAGTGCCAAGTCGGGCTGGTTTGATAGTACCAAGTGGTTACTGCAATCTGCCATCCAGAAGCGGGGTAGCTTACTTTTGTTTGCCAGGGAAACGGGCCGAGGTTTGTGTCTGGGGGCCTATGGCTGGGAGTGACCGGCTGGCTCCGGAAAAGCTACGATAGGCAGGATGGTGACCAGACCCAGGGTGGCACCAGTGCCAAGTTGGGCTGGTTTGATAGTACCAAGTGGCTCCTGCAATCTGCCATCAAAAATTTGGCAGGTTAGTTTTGTTTTCCAGGGAAAAGCGCCGTTGTTTGTGTTTGGGGGCCTGTGGGTGGGAGTGGCCGGCTGGCTCCTTAGAATCCACGATACGCAGCATGGTTCCCAGACCCAAGGTGGCACCAGTGCCAAGTCGGGCTGGTTTGATAGTACCAAGTGGTTCCTGCAATCTGCCATCCAGAAGCGGGGTAGCTTACTTTTGTTTGCCAGGGAAACGGGCCGAGGTTTTTTTCTGGGGCCCTATGGCTGGGAGTGACCGGCTGGCTCCTGAAAAGCTACGATAGGCAGGATGGTGACCAGACCCAGGGAGGCACCAGTGCCAAGTTGGGCTGATTTGATAGTACCAAGTGCTCCTGCAATCTGCCATCAAACGTTGGCAGTCCAGTTTTGTTTTCCAGGGAAAAGCGCCATTGTTTGTGTTTGGGGGCCTGTGGCTGGGAGTGGCCGGCTGGCTCCTGAAAATCGACGTTACGCAGGATGGTGACCAGACCCATGGTGGCACCAGTGCCAAGTTGGGCTGGTTTGATAGTACCAAGTGGCTCCTGCAATCTGCCATCAAAAAGTTGGCAGGCCAGTTTTGTTTTCCAGGGAAAAGGCCCGTTGGTTGTGTCTGGGGGCCTATGGCTGGGAGTGGCCGGCTGGCTCCTTAGAATCCACGATACGCAGCATGGTTCCCAGACCTGAGGTGGCACCAGTGCCAAGTCGGGCTGGTTTGATAGTACCAAGTGGCTCCTGCAATCTGCCATCCAGAAGCGGGGCAGCTTACTTTTGTTTGCCAGGGAAACGGGCCGAGGTTTGCGTCTGGGGGCCTATGGCTGGGAGTGGCCGGCTGGCTCCTGAAAAGCTACGATAGGCAGGATGGTGACCAGACCCATGGTGGCAGCAGTGCCAAGTTGGGCTGGTTTGATAGTACCAAGTGGCTCCTGCAATCTGCCATCAAAAAGTTGGCAGGCGAGTTTTCTTTTCCAGGGAAAAGCGCCGTTGTTTGTGTTTGGGGGCCTGTGGCTGGGAGTGGCCGGCTGGCTCCTTAGAATCCACGATACGCAGCATGGTTCCCAGACCTGAGGTGGCACCAGTGCCAAGTCCGGCTAGTTTGATGGTGCAAAACGCTCCTGCAATCTGCCATCCAGAAGCGGGGTAGCTTACTTTTGTTTTCCAGGGAAACGGGCCGAGGTTTTTTTCTGGGACCCTATGGCTGGGAGTGACCGGCTGGCTCCTGAAAAGCTACGATAGGCAGGATGGTGACCAGACCCATGGTGGCACCAGTGCCAAGTTGGGCTGATTTGATAGTACCAAGTGGCTCCTGCAATCTGCCATCAAAAATTTGGCAGGCGAGTTTTGTTTTCCAGGGAAAAGCGCTGTTGTTTGTGTTTGGGGGCCTGTGGCTGGGAGTGGGCGGATGGCTAATTAGAATCCACGATACGCAGGATGGTTCTCAGACCAGAGGTGGCACCAGTGCCAAGTCGGGCTAGTTTGATGGTGCAAAGTGGCTCCTGCAATCTGCCATCCAGAAGCCGCGTGGTTTACTTTTGTTTCCCAGGGAAACGGGCCGAGGTTTTTTTCTGGGGCCCTATGGCTGGGAGTGACCGGCTGGCTCCTGAAAAGCTACGATAGGCAGGATGGTGACCAGACCCATGGTGGCACCAGTGCCAAGTTGGGCTGGTTGATTGTACCAAGTGGCTCCTGCAATCTGCCATCAAATGTTGGCAGGCCAGTTTTGTTTTCCAGGGAAAAGCGCCATTGTTTGTGTTTGGGGGCCTGTGGCTGGGAGTGGCCGGCTGGCTCCTGAAAATCGAAGTTACGCAGGATGGTTCCCAGATCCAGAGGTGGCAACAGTGCCAAGTCGGGCTGGTTTGATAGTACCAAGAGGTTCTTGCAGTATGCCATCCAGAAGCGGGGCGGCTTACTTTTGTTCGCCAGGGAAACGGGCCGAGGTTTGTGTCTGGGGGCCTATGGCTGGGAGTGACCGGCTAGGTCCTGAAAAGCTACGATAGGCAGGATGGTGACCAGACCCATGGTGGCATCAGTGCCAAGTTGGGCTGGTTTGATAGTACCAAGTGGCTCCTGCAATCTGCCATCAAAAGTTGGCAGGCCAGTTTTGTTTTCCAGGGAAAAGCGCCATTGTTTGTGTTTGGGGGCCTGTGGCTGGGAGTGGCCGGCTGGCTCCTGAAAATCGACGTTACGCAGGATGGTGACCAGACCCATGGTGGCACCAGTGCCAAGTTGGGCTGGTTTGATAGTACCAAGTGGCTCCTTCAATCTGCCATCAAAAAGTTGGCAGACGAGTTTTGTTTTCCTGGGAAAAGCGCCGTTGTTTGTGTTTGGGGGCCTGTGGCTGGGAGTGGCCGGCTGGGTAATTGGAATCCACGATACGCAGGATGGTTCCCAGACCCAAGGTGGCACCAGTGCCAAGTCGGGCTGGTTTGATAGTACCAAGTGGCTCCTGCAATCTGCCATCCAGAAGCGGGGCAGCTTACTTTTGTTTGCCAGGGAAACGGGCCGAGGTTTGCGTCTGGGGGCCTATGGCTGGGAGTGATCGGCTGGCTCCTGAAAAGCTACGATAGGCAGGATGGTGACCAGACCCATGGTGGCACCAGTGCCAAGGTGGGCTGGTTTGATAGTACCAAGTGGCTCCTGCAATCTGCCATCAAAAAGTTGGCAGGCGAGTTTTGTTTTCCAGGGAAAAGCGCCGTTGTTTGTGTTTGGGGGCCTGTGGCTGGGAGTGGCCGGCTGGCTCCTTAGAATCCACGATACGCAGCATGGTTCCCAGACCCAAGGTGGCACCAGTGCCAAGTCGGGCTGGTTTGATAGTACCAAGTGGTTACTGCAATCTGCCATCCAGAAGCGGGGTAGCTTACTTTTGTTTGCCAGGGAAACGGGCCGAGGTTTGTGTCTGGGGGCCTATGGCTGGGAGTGACCGGCTGGCTCCGGAAAAGCTACGATAGGCAGGATGGTGACCAGACCCAGGGTGGCACCAGTGCCAAGTTGGGCTGGTTTGATAGTACCAAGTGGCTCCTGCAATCTGCCATCAAAAATTTGGCAGGTTAGTTTTGTTTTCCAGGGAAAAGCGCCGTTGTTTGTGTTTGGGGGCCTGTGGGTGGGAGTGGCCGGCTGGCTCCTTAGAATCCACGATACGCAGCATGGTTCCCAGACCCAAGGTGGCACCAGTGCCAAGTCGGGCTGGTTTGATAGTACCAAGTGGTTCCTGCAATCTGCCATCCAGAAGCGGGGTAGCTTACTTTTGTTTGCCAGGGAAACGGGCCGAGGTTTTTTTCTGGGGCCCTATGGCTGGGAGTGACCGGCTGGCTCCTGAAAAGCTACGATAGGCAGGATGGTGACCAGACCCAGGGAGGCACCAGTGCCAAGTTGGGCTGATTTGATAGTACCAAGTGCTCCTGCAATCTGCCATCAAACGTTGGCAGTCCAGTTTTGTTTTCCAGGGAAAAGCGCCATTGTTTGTGTTTGGGGGCCTGTGGCTGGGAGTGGCCGGCTGGCTCCTGAAAATCGACGTTACGCAGGATGGTGACCAGACCCATGGTGGCACCAGTGCCAAGTTGGGCTGGTTTGATAGTACCAAGTGGCTCCTGCAATCTGCCATCAAAAAGTTGGCAGGCCAGTTTTGTTTTCCAGGGAAAAGGCCCGTTGGTTGTGTCTGGGGGCCTATGGCTGGGAGAGGACGGCTGGCTCCTTAGAATCCAAGATACGCATGATGGTTCCCAGACCAGAGGTGGCACCAGTGCCAAGTCGGGCTAGTTTGATGGTGCAAAGTGGCTCCTGCAATCTGCCATCCAGAAGCGGGGTAGCTTACTTTTGTTTGCCAGGGAAACGGGCCGTTGTTTCTGTTTGGGGGCCTCTGGCTGGGAGTGGCCGACTGGCTCCTTTGAATCCACGATACGCAGGATGGTTCCCAGACCAGAGGTGGCACCAGTGCCAAGTCGGGCTGGTTTGATACTACCAAGTGGTTCCTGCAATCTGCCATCCAGAAGCGGGGTAGCTTACTTTTGTTTGCCAGGGAAACGGGCCGAGGTTTTTTTCTGGGGCCCTATGGCTGGGAGTGACCGGCTGGCTCCTGAAAAGCTACGATAGGCAGGATGGTGACCAGACCCAGGGAGGCACCAGTGCCAAGTTGGGCTGATTTGATAGTACCAAGTGCTCCTGCAATCTGCCATCAAAAGTTGGCAGGCCAGTTTGGTTTTCCAGGGAAAAGCGCCATTGTTTGTGTTTGGGGGCCTGTGGCTGGGAGTGGCTGGCTGGCTCCTGAAAATCGACGTTACGCAGGATGGTGACCAGACCCATGGTGGCACCAGTGCCAAGTTGGGCTGGTTTGATAGTACCAAGTGGCTCCTGCAATCTGCCATCAAAAAGTTGGCAGGCGAGTTTTGTTTTCCAGGGAAAAGCGCCGTTGTTTGTGTTTGGGGGCCTGTGGCTGGGAGTGGCCGGCTGGCTCCTTAGAATCCACGATACGCAGCATGGTTCCCAGACCTGAGGTGGCACCAGTGCCAAGTCGGGCTGGTTTGATAGTACCAAGTGGCTCCTGCAATCTGCCATCCAGAAGCGGGGCAGCTTACTTTTGTTTGCCAGGGAAACGGGCCGAGGTTTGCGTCTGGGGGCCTATGGCTGGGAGTGGCCGGCTGGCTCCTGAAAAGCTACGATAGGCAGGATGGTGACCAGACCCATGGTGGCAGCAGTGCCAAGTTGGGCTGGTTTGATAGTACCAAGTGGCTCCTGCAATCTGCCATCAAAAAGTTGGCAGGCGAGTTTTCTTTTCCAGGGAAAAGCGCCGTTGTTTGTGTTTGGGGGCCTGTGGCTGGGAGTGGCCGGCTGGCTCCTTAGAATCCACGATACGCAGCATGGTTCCCAGACCTGAGGTGGCACCAGTGCCAAGTCCGGCTAGTTTGATGGTGCAAAACGCTCCTGCAATCTGCCATCCAGAAGCGGGGTAGCTTACTTTTGTTTTCCAGGGAAACGGGCCGAGGTTTTTTTCTGGGACCCTATGGCTGGGAGTGACCGGCTGGCTCCTGAAAAGCTACGATAGGCAGGATGGTGACCAGACCCATGGTGGCACCAGTGCCAAGTTGGGCTGATTTGATAGTACCAAGTGGCTCCTGCAATCTGCCATCAAAAATTTGGCAGGCGAGTTTTGTTTTCCAGGGAAAAGCGCTGTTGTTTGTGTTTGGGGGCCTGTGGCTGGGAGTGGGCGGATGGCTAATTAGAATCCACGATACGCAGGATGGTTCTCAGACCAGAGGTGGCACCAGTGCCAAGTCGGGCTAGTTTGATGGTGCAAAGTGGCTCCTGCAATCTGCCATCCAGAAGCCGCGTGGTTTACTTTTGTTTCCCAGGGAAACGGGCCGAGGTTTTTTTCTGGGGCCCTATGGCTGGGAGTGACCGGCTGGCTCCTGAAAAGCTACGATAGGCAGGATGGTGACCAGACCCATGGTGGCACCAGTGCCAAGTTGGGCTGGTTGATTGTACCAAGTGGCTCCTGCAATCTGCCATCAAATGTTGGCAGGCCAGTTTTGTTTTCCAGGGAAAAGCGCCATTGTTTGTGTTTGGGGGCCTGTGGCTGGGAGTGGCCGGCTGGCTCCTGAAAATCGAAGTTACGCAGGATGGTTCCCAGATCCAGAGGTGGCAACAGTGCCAAGTCGGGCTGGTTTGATAGTACCAAGAGGTTCTTGCAGTATGCCATCCAGAAGCGGGGCGGCTTACTTTTGTTCGCCAGGGAAACGGGCCGAGGTTTGTGTCTGGGGGCCTATGGCTGGGAGTGACCGGCTAGGTCTTGAAAAGCTACGATAGGCAGGATGGTGACCAGACCCATGGTGGCATCAGTGCCAAGTTGGGCTGGTTTGATAGTACCAAGTGGCTCCTGCAATCTGCCATCAAAAGTTGGCAGGCCAGTTTTGTTTTCCAGGGAAAAGCGCCATTGTTTGTGTTTGGGGGCCTGTGGCTGGGAGTGGCCGGCTGGCTCCTGAAAATCGACGTTACGCAGGATGGTGACCAGACCCATGGTGGCACCAGTGCCAAGTTGGGCTGGTTTGATAGTACCAAGTGGCTCCTTCAATCTGCCATCAAAAAGTTGGCAGACGAGTTTTGTTTTCCTGGGAAAAGCGCCGTTGTTTGTGTTTGGGGGCCTGTGGCTGGGAGTGGCCGGCTGGGTAATTGGAATCCACGATACGCAGGATGGTTCCCAGACCCAAGGTGGCACCAGTGCCAAGTCGGGCTGGTTTGATAGTACCAAGTGGCTCCTGCAATCTGCCATCCAGAAGCGGGGCAGCTTACTTTTGTTTGCCAGGGAAACGGGCCGAGGTTTGCGTCTGGGGGCCTATGGCTGGGAGTGATCGGCTGGCTCCTGAAAAGCTACGATAGGCAGGATGGTGACCAGACCCATGGTGGCACCAGTGCCAAGGTGGGCTGGTTTGATAGTACCAAGTGGCTCCTGCAATCTGCCATCAAAAAGTTGGCAGGCGAGTTTTGTTTTCCAGGGAAAAGCGCCGTTGTTTGTGTTTGGGGGCCTGTGGCTGGGAGTGGCCGGCTGGCTCCTTAGAATCCACGATACGCAGCATGGTTCCCAGACCCAAGGTGGCACCAGTGCCAAGTCGGGCTGGTTTGATAGTACCAAGTGGTTACTGCAATCTGCCATCCAGAAGCGGGGTAGCTTACTTTTGTTTGCCAGGGAAACGGGCCGAGGTTTGTGTCTGGGGGCCTATGGCTGGGAGTGACCGGCTGGCTCCGGAAAAGCTACGATAGGCAGGATGGTGACCAGACCCAGGGTGGCACCAGTGCCAAGTTGGGCTGGTTTGATAGTACCAAGTGGCTCCTGCAATCTGCCATCAAAAATTTGGCAGGTTAGTTTTGTTTTCCAGGGAAAAGCGCCGTTGTTTGTGTTTGGGGGCCTGTGGGTGGGAGTGGCCGGCTGGCTCCTTAGAATCCACGATACGCAGCATGGTTCCCAGACCCAAGGTGGCACCAGTGCCAAGTCGGGCTGGTTTGATACTACCAAGTGGTTCCTGCAATCTGCCATCCAGAAGCGGGGTAGCTTACTTTTGTTTGCCAGGGAAACGGGCCGAGGTTTTTTTCTGGGGCCCTATGGCTGGGAGTGACCGGCTGGCTCCTGAAAAGCTACGATAGGCAGGATGGTGACCAGACCCAGGGAGGCACCAGTGCCAAGTTGGGCTGATTTGATAGTACCAAGTGCTCCTGCAATCTGCCATCAAACGTTGGCAGTCCAGTTTTGTTTTCCAGGGAAAAGCGCCATTGTTTGTGTTTGGGGGCCTGTGGCTGGGAGTGGCCGGCTGGCTCCTGAAAATCGACGTTACGCAGGATGGTGACCAGACCCATGGTGGCACCAGTGCCAAGTTGGGCTGGTTTGATAGTACCAAGTGGCTCCTGCAATCTGCCATCAAAAAGTTGGCAGGCCAGTTTTGTTTTCCAGGGAAAAGGCCCGTTGGTTGTGTCTGGGGGCCTATGGCTGGGAGAGGACGGCTGGCTCCTTAGAATCCAAGATACGCATGATGGTTCCCAGACCAGAGGTGGCACCAGTGCCAAGTCGGGCTAGTTTGATGGTGCAAAGTGGCTCCTGCAATCTGCCATCCAGAAGCGGGGTAGCTTACTTTTGTTTGCCAGGGAAACGGGCCGTTGTTTCTGTTTGGGGGCCTCTGGCTGGGAGTGGCCGACTGGCTCCTTTGAATCCACGATACGCAGGATGGTTCCCAGACCAGAGGTGGCACCAGTGCCAAGTCGGGCTGGTTTGATACTACCAAGTGGTTCCTGCAATCTGCCATCCAGAAGCGGGGTAGCTTACTTTTGTTTGCCAGGGAAACGGGCCGAGGTTTTTTTCTGGGGCCCTATGGCTGGGAGTGACCGGCTGGCTCCTGAAAAGCTACGATAGGCAGGATGGTGACCAGACCCAGGGAGGCACCAGTGCCAAGTTGGGCTGATTTGATAGTACCAAGTGCTCCTGCAATCTGCCATCAAAAGTTGGCAGGCCAGTTTGGTTTTCCAGGGAAAAGCGCCATTGTTTGTGTTTGGGGGCCTGTGGCTGGGAGTGGCTGGCTGGCTCCTGAAAATCGACGTTACGCAGGATGGTGACCAGACCCATGGTGGCACCAGTGCCAAGTTGGGCTGGTTTGATAGTACCAAGTGGCTCCTGCAATCTGCCATCAAAAAGTTGGCAGGCGAGTTTTGTTTTCCAGGGAAAAGCGCCGTTGTTTGTGTTTGGGGGCCTGTGGCTGGGAGTGGCCGGCTGGCTCCTTAGAATCCACGATACGCAGCATGGTTCCCAGACCTGAGGTGGCACCAGTGCCAAGTCGGGCTGGTTTGATAGTACCAAGTGGCTCCTGCAATCTGCCATCCAGAAGCGGGGCAGCTTACTTTTGTTTGCCAGGGAAACGGGCCGAGGTTTGCGTCTGGGGGCCTATGGCTGGGAGTGGCCGGCTGGCTCCTGAAAAGCTACGATAGGCAGGATGGTGACCAGACCCATGGTGGCAGCAGTGCCAAGTTGGGCTGGTTTGATAGTACCAAGTGGCTCCTGCAATCTGCCATCAAAAAGTTGGCAGGCGAGTTTTCTTTTCCAGGGAAAAGCGCCGTTGTTTGTGTTTGGGGGCCTGTGGCTGGGAGTGGCCGGCTGGCTCCTTAGAATCCACGATACGCAGCATGGTTCCCAGACCTGAGGTGGCACCAGTGCCAAGTCCGGCTAGTTTGATGGTGCAAAACGCTCCTGCAATCTGCCATCCAGAAGCGGGGTAGCTTACTTTTGTTTTCCAGGGAAACGGGCCGAGGTTTTTTTCTGGGACCCTATGGCTGGGAGTGACCGGCTGGCTCCTGAAAAGCTACGATAGGCAGGATGGTGACCAGACCCATGGTGGCACCAGTGCCAAGTTGGGCTGATTTGATAGTACCAAGTGGCTCCTGCAATCTGCCATCAAAAATTTGGCAGGCGAGTTTTGTTTTCCAGGGAAAAGCGCTGTTGTTTGTGTTTGGGGGCCTGTGGCTGGGAGTGGGCGGATGGCTAATTAGAATCCACGATACGCAGGATGGTTCTCAGACCAGAGGTGGCACCAGTGCCAAGTCGGGCTAGTTTGATGGTGCAAAGTGGCTCCTGCAATCTGCCATCCAGAAGCCGCGTGGTTTACTTTTGTTTCCCAGGGAAACGGGCCGAGGTTTTTTTCTGGGGCCCTATGGCTGGGAGTGACCGGCTGGCTCCTGAAAAGCTACGATAGGCAGGATGGTGACCAGACCCATGGTGGCACCAGTGCCAAGTTGGGCTGGTTGATTGTACCAAGTGGCTCCTGCAATCTGCCATCAAATGTTGGCAGGCCAGTTTTGTTTTCCAGGGAAAAGCGCCATTGTTTGTGTTTGGGGGCCTGTGGCTGGGAGTGGCCGGCTGGCTCCTGAAAATCGAAGTTACGCAGGATGGTTCCCAGATCCAGAGGTGGCAACAGTGCCAAGTCGGGCTGGTTTGATAGTACCAAGAGGTTCTTGCAGTATGCCATCCAGAAGCGGGGCGGCTTACTTTTGTTCGCCAGGGAAACGGGCCGAGGTTTGTGTCTGGGGGCCTATGGCTGGGAGTGACCGGCTAGGTCCTGAAAAGCTACGATAGGCAGGATGGTGACCAGACCCATGGTGGCATCAGTGCCAAGTTGGGCTGGTTTGATAGTACCAAGTGGCTCCTGCAATCTGCCATCAAAAGTTGGCAGGCCAGTTTTGTTTTCCAGGGAAAAGCGCCATTGTTTGTGTTTGGGGGCCTGTGGCTGGGAGTGGCCGGCTGGCTCCTGAAAATCGACGTTACGCAGGATGGTGACCAGACCCATGGTGGCACCAGTGCCAAGTTGGGCTGGTTTGATAGTACCAAGTGGCTCCTTCAATCTGCCATCAAAAAGTTGGCAGACGAGTTTTGTTTTCCTGGGAAAAGCGCCGTTGTTTGTGTTTGGGGGCCTGTGGCTGGGAGTGGCCGGCTGGGTAATTGGAATCCACGATACGCAGGATGGTTCCCAGACCCAAGGTGGCACCAGTGCCAAGTCGGGCTGGTTTGATAGTACCAAGTGGCTCCTGCAATCTGCCATCCAGAAGCGGGGCAGCTTACTTTTGTTTGCCAGGGAAACGGGCCGAGGTTTGCGTCTGGGGGCCTATGGCTGGGAGTGATCGGCTGGCTCCTGAAAAGCTACGATAGGCAGGATGGTGACCAGACCCATGGTGGCACCAGTGCCAAGGTGGGCTGGTTTGATAGTACCAAGTGGCTCCTGCAATCTGCCATCAAAAAGTTGGCAGGCGAGTTTTGTTTTCCAGGGAAAAGCGCCGTTGTTTGTGTTTGGGGGCCTGTGGCTGGGAGTGGCCGGCTGGCTCCTTAGAATCCACGATACGCAGCATGGTTCCCAGACCCAAGGTGGCACCAGTGCCAAGTCGGGCTGGTTTGATAGTACCAAGTGGTTACTGCAATCTGCCATCCAGAAGCGGGGTAGCTTACTTTTGTTTGCCAGGGAAACGGGCCGAGGTTTGTGTCTGGGGGCCTATGGCTGGGAGTGACCGGCTGGCTCCGGAAAAGCTACGATAGGCAGGATGGTGACCAGACCCAGGGTGGCACCAGTGCCAAGTTGGGCTGGTTTGATAGTACCAAGTGGCTCCTGCAATCTGCCATCAAAAATTTGGCAGGTTAGTTTTGTTTTCCAGGGAAAAGCGCCGTTGTTTGTGTTTGGGGGCCTGTGGGTGGGAGTGGCCGGCTGGCTCCTTAGAATCCACGATACGCAGCATGGTTCCCAGACCCAAGGTGGCACCAGTGCCAAGTCGGGCTGGTTTGATAGTACCAAGTGGTTCCTGCAATCTGCCATCCAGAAGCGGGGTAGCTTACTTTTGTTTGCCAGGGAAACGGGCCGAGGTTTTTTTCTGGGGCCCTATGGCTGGGAGTGACCGGCTGGCTCCTGAAAAGCTACGATAGGCAGGATGGTGACCAGACCCAGGGAGGCACCAGTGCCAAGTTGGGCTGATTTGATAGTACCAAGTGCTCCTGCAATCTGCCATCAAACGTTGGCAGTCCAGTTTTGTTTTCCAGGGAAAAGCGCCATTGTTTGTGTTTGGGGGCCTGTGGCTGGGAGTGGCCGGCTGGCTCCTGAAAATCGACGTTACGCAGGATGGTGACCAGACCCATGGTGGCACCAGTGCCAAGTTGGGCTGGTTTGATAGTACCAAGTGGCTCCTGCAATCTGCCATCAAAAAGTTGGCAGGCCAGTTTTGTTTTCCAGGGAAAAGGCCCGTTGGTTGTGTCTGGGGGCCTATGGCTGGGAGAGGACGGCTGGCTCCTTAGAATCCAAGATACGCATGATGGTTCCCAGACCAGAGGTGGCACCAGTGCCAAGTCGGGCTAGTTTGATGGTGCAAAGTGGCTCCTGCAATCTGCCATCCAGAAGCGGGGTAGCTTACTTTTGTTTGCCAGGGAAACGGGCCGTTGTTTCTGTTTGGGGGCCTCTGGCTGGGAGTGGCCGACTGGCTCCTTTGAATCCACGATACGCAGGATGGTTCCCAGACCAGAGGTGGCACCAGTGCCAAGTCGGGCTGGTTTGATACTACCAAGTGGTTCCTGCAATCTGCCATCCAGAAGCGGGGTAGCTTACTTTTGTTTGCCAGGGAAACGGGCCGAGGTTTTTTTCTGGGGCCCTATGGCTGGGAGTGACCGGCTGGCTCCTGAAAAGCTACGATAGGCAGGATGGTGACCAGACCCAGGGAGGCACCAGTGCCAAGTTGGGCTGATTTGATAGTACCAAGTGCTCCTGCAATCTGCCATCAAAAGTTGGCAGGCCAGTTTGGTTTTCCAGGGAAAAGCGCCATTGTTTGTGTTTGGGGGCCTGTGGCTGGGAGTGGCTGGCTGGCTCCTGAAAATCGACGTTACGCAGGATGGTGACCAGACCCATGGTGGCACCAGTGCCAAGTTGGGCTGGTTTGATAGTACCAAGTGGCTCCTGCAATCTGCCATCAAAAAGTTGGCAGGCGAGTTTTGTTTTCCAGGGAAAAGCGCCGTTGTTTGTGTTTGGGGGCCTGTGGCTGGGAGTGGGCGGATGGCTAATTAGAATCCACGATACGCAGGATGGTTCCCAGACCAGAGGTGGCACCAGTGCCTAGTCGGGCTAGTTTGATGGTGCAAAGTGGCTCCTGCAATCTGCCATCCAGAAGCCGCGTGGTTTACTTTGTTTCCCAGGGAAACGGGCCGAGGTTTTTTTCTGGGGCCCTATGGCTGGGAGTGACCGGCTGGCTCCTGAAAAGCTACGATAGGCAGGATGGTGACCAGACCCATGGTGGCACCAGTGCCAAGTTGGGCTGATTTGATAGTACCAAGTGGCTCCTGCAATCTGCCATCAAATGTTGGCAGGCCAGTTTTGTTTTCCTGGGAAAAGCGCCATTGTTTGTGTTTGGGGGCCTGTGGCTGGGAGTGGCCAGCTGGCTCCTGAAAATCGACGTTACGCAGGATGGTGACCAGATCCAGAGGTGGCACCAGTGCCAAGTCGGGCTGGTTTGATAGTACCAAGTGACTCCTGCAATCGGCCATCCAGAAGCGGGGCAGCTTACTTTTGTTTGCCAGGGAAACGGGCCGAGGTTTGTGTCTGGGGGCCTATTGCTGGGAGTGACCGGCTAGGTGCTTAAAAGCTTCGATAGGCAGGATAGTGACCAGACCCATGGTGGCAGCAGTGCCAAGTTGGGCTGGTTTGATAGTACCAAGTGGCTCCTGCAATCTGCCATCAAAAAGTTGGCAGGCGAGTTTTGTTTTCCAGGGAAAAGCGCCGTTGTTTGTGTTTGGGGGCCTGTGGCTGGGAGTGGCCGGCTGGCTCCTTAGAATCCACGATACGCAGCATGGTTCCCAGACCTGAGGTGGCACCAGTGCCAAGTCCGGCTAGTTTGATGGTGCAAAACGCTCCTGCAATCTGCCATCCAGAAGCGGGGTAGCTTACTTTTGTTTGCCAGGGAAACGGGCCGAGGTTTTTTTCTGGGACCCTATGGCTGGGAGTGACCGGCTGGCTCCTGAAAAGCTACGATAGGCAGGATGGTGACCAGACCCATGGTGGCACCAGTGCCAAGTTGGGCTGATTTGATAGTACCAAGTGGCTCCTGCAATCTGCCATCAAAAATTTGGCAGGCGAGTTTTGTTTTCCAGGGAAAAGCGCTGTTGTTTGTGTTTGGGGGCCTGTGGCTGGGAGTGGGCGGATGGCTAATTAGAATCCACGATACGCAGGATGGTTCTCAGACCAGAGGTGGCACCAGTGCCAAGTCGGGCTAGTTTGATGGTGCAAAGTGGCTCCTGCAATCTGCCATCCAGAAGCCGCGTGGTTTACTTTTGTTTCCCAGGGAAACGGGCCGAGGTTTTTTTCTGGGGCCCTATGGCTGGGAGTGACCGGCTGGCTCCTGAAAAGCTACGATAGGCAGGATGGTGACCAGACCCATGGTGGCACCAGTGCCAAGTTGGGCTGGTTGATAGTACCAAGTGGCTCCTGCAATCTGCCATCAAATGTTGGCAGGCCAGTTTTGTTTTCCAGGGAAAAGCGCCATTGTTTGTGTTTGGGGGCCTGTGGCTGGGAGTGGCCGGCTGGCTCCTGAAAATCGAAGTTACGCAGGATGGTTCCCAGATCCAGAGGTGGCAACAGTGCCAAGTCGGGCTGGTTTGATAGTACCAAGAGGTTCTTGCAGTATGCCATCCAGAAGCGGGGCGGCTTACTTTTGTTCGCCAGGGAAACGGGCCGAGGTTTGTGTCTGGGGGCCTATGGCTGGGAGTGACCGGCTAGGTCCTGAAAAGCTACGATAGGCAGGATGGTGACCAGACCCATGGTGGCATCAGTGCCAAGTTGGGCTGGTTTGATAGTACCAAGTGGCTCCTGCAATCTGCCATCAAAAGTTGGCAGGCCAGTTTTGTTTTCCAGGGAAAAGCGCCATTGTTTGTGTTTGGGGGCCTGTGGCTGGGAGTGGCCGGCTGGCTCCTGAAAATCGACGTTACGCAGGATGGTGACCAGACCCATGGTGGCACCAGTGCCAAGTTGGGCTGGTTTGATAGTACCAAGTGGCTCCTTCAATCTGCCATCAAAAAGTTGGCAGACGAGTTTTGTTTTCCTGGGAAAAGCGCCGTTGTTTGTGTTTGGGGGCCTGTGGCTGGGAGTGGCCGGCTGGGTAATTGGAATCCACGATACGCAGGATGGTTCCCAGACCCAAGGTGGCACCAGTGCCAAGTCGGGCTGGTTTGATAGTACCAAGTGGCTCCTGCAATCTGCCATCCAGAAGCGGGGCAGCTTACTTTTGTTTGCCAGGGAAACGGGCCGAGGTTTGCGTCTGGGGGCCTATGGCTGGGAGTGATCGGCTGGCTCCTGAAAAGCTACGATAGGCAGGATGGTGACCAGACCCATGGTGGCACCAGTGCCAAGGTGGGCTGGTTTGATAGTACCAAGTGGCTCCTGCAATCTGCCATCAAAAAGTTGGCAGGCGAGTTTTGTTTTCCAGGGAAAAGCGCCGTTGTTTGTGTTTGGGGGCCTGTGGCTGGGAGTGGCCGGCTGGCTCCTTAGAATCCACGATACGCAGCATGGTTCCCAGACCCAAGGTGGCACCAGTGCCAAGTCGGGCTGGTTTGATAGTACCAAGTGGTTACTGCAATCTGCCATCCAGAAGCGGGGTAGCTTACTTTTGTTTGCCAGGGAAACGGGCCGAGGTTTGTGTCTGGGGGCCTATGGCTGGGAGTGACCGGCTGGCTCCGGAAAAGCTACGATAGGCAGGATGGTGACCAGACCCAGGGTGGCACCAGTGCCAAGTTGGGCTGGTTTGATAGTACCAAGTGGCTCCTGCAATCTGCCATCAAAAATTTGGCAGGTTAGTTTTGTTTTCCAGGGAAAAGCGCCGTTGTTTGTGTTTGGGGGCCTGTGGGTGGGAGTGGCCGGCTGGCTCCTTAGAATCCACGATACGCAGCATGGTTCCCAGACCCAAGGTGGCACCAGTGCCAAGTCGGGCTGGTTTGATAGTACCAAGTGGTTCCTGCAATCTGCCATCCAGAAGCGGGGTAGCTTACTTTTGTTTGCCAGGGAAACGGGCCGAGGTTTTTTTCTGGGGCCCTATGGCTGGGAGTGACCGGCTGGCTCCTGAAAAGCTACGATAGGCAGGATGGTGACCAGACCCAGGGAGGCACCAGTGCCAAGTTGGGCTGATTTGATAGTACCAAGTGCTCCTGCAATCTGCCATCAAACGTTGGCAGTCCAGTTTTGTTTTCCAGGGAAAAGCGCCATTGTTTGTGTTTGGGGGCCTGTGGCTGGGAGTGGCCGGCTGGCTCCTGAAAATCGACGTTACGCAGGATGGTGACCAGACCCATGGTGGCACCAGTGCCAAGTTGGGCTGGTTTGATAGTACCAAGTGGCTCCTGCAATCTGCCATCAAAAAGTTGGCAGGCCAGTTTTGTTTTCCAGGGAAAAGGCCCGTTGGTTGTGTCTGGGGGCCTATGGCTGGGAGTGACCGGCTGGCTCCTTAGAATCCAAGATACGCATGATGGTTCCCAGACCAGAGGTGGCACCAGTGCCAAGTCGGGCTAGTTTGATGGTGCAAAGTGGCTCCTGCAATCTGCCATCCAGAAGCGGGGTAGCTTACTTTTGTTTGCCAGGGAAACGGGCCGTTGTTTCTGTTTGGGGGCCTCTGGCTGGGAGTGGCCGACTGGCTCCTTTGAATCCACGATACGCAGGATGGTTCCCAGACCAGAGGTGGCACCAGTGCCAAGTCGGGCTGGTTTGATACTACCAAGTGGTTCCTGCAATCTGCCATCCAGAAGCGGGGTAGCTTACTTTTGTTTGCCAGGGAAATGGGCCGAGGTTTTTTTCTGGGGCCCTATGGCTGGGAGTGACCGGCTGGCTCCTGAAAAGCTACGATAGGCAGGATGGTGACCAGACCCAGGGAGGCACCAGTGCCAAGTTGGGCTGATTTGATAGTACCAAGTGCTCCTGCAATCTGCCATCAAAAGTTGGCAGGCCAGTTTGGTTTTCCAGGGAAAAGCGCCATTGTTTGTGTTTGGGGGCCTGTGGCTGGGAGTGGCTGGCTGGCTCCTGAAAATCGACGTTACGCAGGATGGTGACCAGACCCATGGTGGCACCAGTGCCAAGTTGGGCTGGTTTGATAGTACCAAGTGGCTCCTGCAATCTGCCATCAAAAAGTTGGCAGGCGAGTTTTGTTTTCCAGGGAAAAGCGCCGTTGTTTGTGTTTGGGGGCCTGTGGCTGGGAGTGGGCGGATGGCTAATTAGAATCCACGATACGCAGGATGGTTCCCAGACCAGAGGTGGCACCAGTGCCAAGTCGGGCTAGTTTGATGGTGCAAAGTGGCTCCTGCAATCTGCCATCCAGAAGCCGCGTGGTTTACTTTGTTTCCCAGGGAAACGGGCCGAGGTTTTTTTCTGGGGCCCTATGGCTGGGAGTGACCGGCTGGCTCCTGAAAAGCTACGATAGGCAGGATGGTGACCAGACCCATGGTGGCACCAGTGCCAAGTTGGGCTGATTTGATAGTACCAAGTGGCTCCTGCAATCTGCCATCAAATGTTGGCAGGCCAGTTTTGTTTTCCTGGGAAAAGCGCCATTGTTTGTGTTTGGGGGCCTGTGGCTGGGAGTGGCCAGCTGGCTCCTGAAAATCGACGTTACGCAGGATGGTGACCAGATCCAGAGGTGGCACCAGTGCCAAGTCGGGCTGGTTTGATAGTACCAAGTGACTCCTGCAATCGGCCATCCAGAAGCGGGGCAGCTTACTTTTGTTTGCCAGGGAAACGGGCCGAGGTTTGTGTCTGGGGGCCTATTGCTGGGAGTGACCGGCTAGGTGCTTAAAAGCTTCGATAGGCAGGATAGTGACCAGACCCATGGTGGCAGCAGTGCCAAGTTGGGCTGGTTTGATAGTACCAAGTGGCTCCTGCAATCTGCCATCAAAAAGTTGGCAGGCGAGTTTTGTTTTCCAGGGAAAAGCGCCGTTGTTTGTGTTTGGGGGCCTGTGGCTGGGAGTGGCCGGCTGGCTCCTTAGAATCCACGATACGCAGCATGGTTCCCAGACCTGAGGTGGCACCAGTGCCAAGTCCGGCTAGTTTGATGGTGCAAAACGCTCCTGCAATCTGCCATCCAGAAGCGGGGTAGCTTACTTTTGTTTGCCAGGGAAACGGGCCGAGGTTTTTTTCTGGGACCCTATGGCTGGGAGTGACCGGCTGGCTCCTGAAAAGCTACGATAGGCAGGATGGTGACCAGACCCATGGTGGCACCAGTGCCAAGTTGGGCTGATTTGATAGTACCAAGTGGCTCCTGCAATCTGCCATCAAAAATTTGGCAGGCGAGTTTTGTTTTCCAGGGAAAAGCGCTGTTGTTTGTGTTTGGGGGCCTGTGGCTGGGAGTGGGCGGATGGCTAATTAGAATCCACGATACGCAGGATGGTTCTCAGACCAGAGGTGGCACCAGTGCCAAGTCGGGCTAGTTTGATGGTGCAAAGTGGCTCCTGCAATCTGCCATCCAGAAGCCGCGTGGTTTACTTTTGTTTCCCAGGGAAACGGGCCGAGGTTTTTTTCTGGGGCCCTATGGCTGGGAGTGACCGGCTGGCTCCTGAAAAGCTACGATAGGCAGGATGGTGACCAGACCCATGGTGGCACCAGTGCCAAGTTGGGCTGGTTGATAGTACCAAGTGGCTCCTGCAATCTGCCATCAAATGTTGGCAGGCCAGTTTTGTTTTCCAGGGAAAAGCGCCATTGTTTGTGTTTGGGGGCCTGTGGCTGGGAGTGGCCGGCTGGCTCCTGAAAATCGAAGTTACGCAGGATGGTTCCCAGATCCAGAGGTGGCAACAGTGCCAAGTCGGGCTGGTTTGATAGTACCAAGAGGTTCTTGCAGTATGCCATCCAGAAGCGGGGCGGCTTACTTTTGTTCGCCAGGGAAACGGGCCGAGGTTTGTGTCTGGGGGCCTATGGCTGGGAGTGACCGGCTAGGTCCTGAAAAGCTACGATAGGCAGGATGGTGACCAGACCCATGGTGGCATCAGTGCCAAGTTGGGCTGGTTTGATAGTACCAAGTGGCTCCTGCAATCTGCCATCAAAAGTTGGCAGGCCAGTTTTGTTTTCCAGGGAAAAGCGCCATTGTTTGTGTTTGGGGGCCTGTGGCTGGGAGTGGCCGGCTGGCTCCTGAAAATCGACGTTACGCAGGATGGTGACCAGACCCATGGTGGCACCAGTGCCAAGTTGGGCTGGTTTGATAGTACCAAGTGGCTCCTTCAATCTGCCATCAAAAAGTTGGCAGACGAGTTTTGTTTTCCTGGGAAAAGCGCCGTTGTTTGTGTTTGGGGGCCTGTGGCTGGGAGTGGCCGGCTGGGTAATTGGAATCCACGATACGCAGGATGGTTCCCAGACCCAAGGTGGCACCAGTGCCAAGTCGGGCTGGTTTGATAGTACCAAGTGGCTCCTGCAATCTGCCATCCAGAAGCGGGGCAGCTTACTTTTGTTTGCCAGGGAAACGGGCCGAGGTTTGCGTCTGGGGGCCTATGGCTGGGAGTGATCGGCTGGCTCCTGAAAAGCTACGATAGGCAGGATGGTGACCAGACCCATGGTGGCACCAGTGCCAAGGTGGGCTGGTTTGATAGTACCAAGTGGCTCCTGCAATCTGCCATCAAAAAGTTGGCAGGCGAGTTTTGTTTTCCAGGGAAAAGCGCCGTTGTTTGTGTTTGGGGGCCTGTGGCTGGGAGTGGCCGGCTGGCTCCTTAGAATCCACGATACGCAGCATGGTTCCCAGACCCAAGGTGGCACCAGTGCCAAGTCGGGCTGGTTTGATAGTACCAAGTGGTTACTGCAATCTGCCATCCAGAAGCGGGGTAGCTTACTTTTGTTTGCCAGGGAAACGGGCCGAGGTTTGTGTCTGGGGGCCTATGGCTGGGAGTGACCGGCTGGCTCCGGAAAAGCTACGATAGGCAGGATGGTGACCAGACCCAGGGTGGCACCAGTGCCAAGTTGGGCTGGTTTGATAGTACCAAGTGGCTCCTGCAATCTGCCATCAAAAATTTGGCAGGTTAGTTTTGTTTTCCAGGGAAAAGCGCCGTTGTTTGTGTTTGGGGGCCTGTGGCTGGGAGTGGCCGGCTGGCTCCTTAGAATCCACGATACGCAGCATGGTTCCCAGACCCAAGGTGGCACCAGTGCCAAGTCGGGCTGGTTTGATACTACCAAGTGGTTCCTGCAATCTGCCATCCAGAAGCGGGGTAGCTTACTTTTGTTTGCCAGGGAAACGGGCCGAGGTTTTTTTCTGGGGCCCTATGGCTGGGAGTGACCGGCTGGCTCCTGAAAAGCTACGATAGGCAGGATGGTGACCAGACCCATGGTGGCACCAGTGCCAAGTTGGGCTGATTTGATAGTACCAAGTGCTCCTGCAATCTGCCATCAAAAGTTGGCAGGCCAGTTTTGTTTTCCAGGGAAAAGCGCCATTGTTTGTGTTTTGGGGCCTGTGGCTGGGAGTGGCCGGCTGGCTCCTGAAAATCAACGTTACGCAGGATGGTTCCCAGATCCAAGGTGGCAACAGTGCCAAGTCGGGCTGGTTTGATAGTACCAAGAGATTCTTGTAATATTCCATCCACAAGCGGGGCAGCTTACTTTTGTTTGCCAGGGAAACGGGCCGAGCTTTGTGTCTGGGGGCCTATGGCTGGGAGTGACCGGCTAGGTCCTGAAAAGCTACGATAGGCAGGATGGTGACCAGACCCATGGTGGCACCAGTGCCAAGTTGGGCTGGTTTGATAGTACCAAGTGGCTCCTGCAATCTGCCATCAAAAAGTTGGCAGGCGAGTTTTGTTTTCCAGGGAAAAGCGCCGTTGTTTGTGTTTGGGGGCCTGTGCCTGGGAGTGGCCGGCTGGGTAATTGGAATCCACGATACGCAGCATGGTTCCCAGACCAGAGGTGGCACCAGTGCCAAGATGGGCTTGTTTGATAGTACCAAGTGGCTCCTGCAATCTGCCATCCAGAAGCGGGGCAGCTTACTTTTGTTTGCCAGGGAAACGGGCTGAGGTTTGTGTCTGGGGGCTTATTGCTGGGAGTGACCGGCTAGGTCCTGAAAAGCTACGATAGGCAGGATAGTGACCAGAGCCATGGTGGCACCAGTGCCAAGTTGGGCTGGTTTGATAGTACCAAGTGGCTCCTGCAATCTGCCATCAAAAATTTGGCAGGCGAGTTTTGTTTTCCAGGGAAAAGCGCCGTTGTTTGTGTTTGGGGGCCTGTGGCTGGGAGTGGCCGGCTGGCTCCTTAGAATCCACGATACGCAGCATGGTTCCCAGACCTGAGGTGGCACCAGTGCCAAGTCGGGCTGGTTTGATAGTACCAAGTGGCTCCTGCAATCTGCCATCCAGAAGCGGGGCAGCTTACTTTTGTTTGCCAGGGAAACGGGCCGAGGTTTGCGTCTGGGGGCCTATGGCTGGGAGTGACCGGCTGGCTCCTGAAAAGCTACGATAGGCAGGATGGTGACCAGACCCATGGTGGCAGCAGTGCCAAGTTGGGCTGGTTTGATAGTACCAAGTGGCTCCTGCAATCTGCCATCAAAAAGTTGGCAGGCGAGTTTTGTTTTCCAGGGAAAAGCGCCGTTGTTTGTGTTTGGGGGCCTGTGGCTGGGAGTGGCCGGCTGGCTCCTTAGAATCCACGATACGCAGCATGGTTCCCAGACCTGAGGTGGCACCAGTGCCAAGTCCGGCTAGTTTGATGGTGCAAAACGCTCCTGCAATCTGCCATCCAGAAGCGGGGTAGCTTACTTTTGTTTGCCAGGGAAACGGGCCGAGGTTTTTTTCTGGGACCCTATTGCTGGGAGTGACCGGCTGGCTCCTGAAAAGCTACGATAGGCAGGATGGTGACCAGACCCATGGTGGCACCAGTGCCAAGTTGGGCTGATTTGATAGTACCAAGTGGCTCCTGCAATCTGCCATCAAAAATTTGGCAGGCGAGTTTTGTTTTCCAGGGAAAAGCGCTGTTGTTTGTGTTTGGGGGCCTGTGGCTGGGAGTGGGCGGATGGCTAATTAGAATCCACGATACGCAGGATGGTTCTCAGACCAGAGGTGGCACCAGTGCCAAGTCGGGCTAGTTTGATGGTGCAAAGTGGCTCCTGCAATCTGCCATCCAGAAGCCGCGTGGTTTACTTTTGTTTCCCAGGGAAACGGGCCGAGGTTTTTTTCTGGGGCCCTATGGCTGGGAGTGACCGGCTGGCTCCTGAAAAGCTACGATAGGCAGGATGGTGACCAGACCCATGGTGGCACCAGTGCCAAGTTGGGCTGGTTGATAGTACCAAGTGGCTCCTGCAATCTGCCATCAAATGTTGGCAGGCCAGTTTTGTTTTCCAGGGAAAAGCGCCATTGTTTGTGTTTGGGGGCCTGTGGCTGGGAGTGGCCGGCTGGCTCCTGAAAATCGAAGTTACGCAGGATGGTTCCCAGATCCAGAGGTGGCAACAGTGCCAAGTCGGGCTGGTTTGATAGTACCAAGAGGTTCTTGCAGTATGCCATCCAGAAGCGGGGCGGCTTACTTTTGTTCGCCAGGGAAACGGGCCGAGGTTTGTGTCTGGGGGCCTATGGCTGGGAGTGACCGGCTAGGTCCTGAAAAGCTACGATAGGCAGGATGGTGACCAGACCCATGGTGGCATCAGTGCCAAGTTGGGCTGGTTTGATAGTACCAAGTGGCTCCTGCAATCTGCCATCAAAAGTTGGCAGGCCAGTTTTGTTTTCCAGGGAAAAGCGCCATTGTTTGTGTTTGGGGGCCTGTGGCTGGGAGTGGCCGGCTGGCTCCTGAAAATCGACGTTACGCAGGATGGTGACCAGACCCATGGTGGCACCAGTGCCAAGTTGGGCTGGTTTGATAGTACCAAGTGGCTCCTTCAATCTGCCATCAAAAAGTTGGCAGACGAGTTTTGTTTTCCTGGGAAAAGCGCCGTTGTTTGTGTTTGGGGGCCTGTGGCTGGGAGTGGCCGGCTGGGTAATTGGAATCCACGATACGCAGGATGGTTCCCAGACCCAAGGTGGCACCAGTGCCAAGTCGGGCTGGTTTGATAGTACCAAGTGGCTCCTGCAATCTGCCATCCAGAAGCGGGGCAGCTTACTTTTGTTTGCCAGGGAAACGGGCCGAGGTTTGCGTCTGGGGGCCTATGGCTGGGAGTGACCGGCTGGCTCCTGAAAAGCTACGATAAGCAGGATGGTGACCAGACCCATGGTGGCACCAGTGCCAAGTTGGGCTGGTTTGATAGTACCAAGTGGCTCCTGCAATCTGCCATCAAAAAGTTGGCAGGCGAGTTTTGTTTTCCAGGGAAAAGCGCCGTTGTTTGTGTTTGGGGGCCTGTGGCTGGGAGTGGCCGGCTGGCTCCTTAGAATCCACGATACGCAGCATGGTTCCCAGACCCAAGGTGGCACCAGTGCCAAGTCGTGCTTGTTTGATAGTACCAAGTGCGTCCTGCAATCTGCCATCCAGAAGCGGGGTAGCTTACTTTTGTTTGCCAGGGAAACGGGCCGAAGTTTGTGTCTGGGGGCCTATGGCTGGGAGTGACCAGCTGGCTCCTGAAAAGCTCCGATAGGCAGGATGGTGACCAGACCCATGGTCGCACCAGTCCCAAGTTGGGCTGGTTTGATAGTACCAAGTGGCTCCTGCAATCTGCCATCAAAAAGTTGGCAGGCGAGTTTTGTTTTCCAGGGAAAAGTGCCGTTGTTTGTGTTTGGGGGCCTGTGGCTGGGAGTGGCCGGCTGCCTCCTGAAAATCGAAGTTACGCAGGATGGTTCCCAGATCCAGAGGTGGCAACAGTGCCAAGTCGGGCTGGTTTGATAGTACCAAGAGGTTCTTGCAGTATGCCATCCAGAAGCGGGGCGGCTTACTTTTGTTTGCCAGGGAAACGGGCCGAGGTTTGTGTCTGGGGGCCTATGGCTGGGAGTGACCGGCTAGGTCCTGAAAAGCTACGATAGGCAGGATGGTGACCAGACCCATGGTGGCATCAGTGCCAAGTTTGGCTGGTTTGATAGTACCAAGTGGCTCCTGCAATCTGCCATCAAAAATTTGGCAGGCCAGTTTTGTTTTCCAGGGAAAAGCGCCGTTGTTTGTGTTTGGGGGCCTGTGGCTGGGAGTGGCTGGCTGGGTAATTGGAATCCACGATACGCAGGATGGTTCCCAGACCAGAGGTGGCACCAGTGCCAAGTCGGGCTGGTTTGATAGTACCAAGTGACTCCTGCAATCGGCCATCCAGAAGCGGGGCAGCTTACTTTTGTTTGCCTGGGAAACGGGCCGAGGTTTGTGTCTGGGGGCCTATTGCTGGGAGTGACCGGCTAGGTGCTTAAAAGCTTCGATAGGCAGGATAGTGACCAGACCCATGGTGGCACCAGTGCCAAGTTGGGCTGGTTTGATAGTACCAAGTGGCTCCTGCAATCTGCCATCAAAAATTTGGCAGGCGAGTTTTGTTTTCCAGGGAAAAGTGCCGTTGTTTGTGTTTGGGGGCCTGTGGCTGGGAGTGGCCGGCTGGCTCCTTAGAATCCAAGATACGCAGGATGGTTCCCAGACCAGAGGTGCCACCTTTGCCAAGTTGGGCTGGTTTGATAGTACCAAGTGGTTCCTGCAATCTGCCATCCAGAAGCGGGGCAGTTTACTTTTGTTTGCCAGGGAAACGGGCCGTTGTTTCTGTTTGGGGGCCTGTGGCTGGGAGTCGCCGGCTGGCTCCTTAGAATCCACGATACGCAGCATGGTTCCCAGACCAGAGGTGGCACCAGTGCCAAGTCGGGCTGGTTTGATACTACCAAGTGGTTCCTGCAATCTGCCATCCAGAAGCGGGGCAGCTTACTTTTGTTTGCCAGGGAAACGGGCCGAGCTTTGTGTCTGGGGGCCTATGGCTGGGAGTGACCGGCTGGCTCCTGAAAAGCTACGATAGGCAGGATGGTGACCAGACCCATGGTGGCACCAGTGCCAAGTTTGGCTGGTTTGATAGTACCAAGTGGCTCCTGCAATCTGCCATCAAAAAGTTGGCAGGCGAGTTTTGTTTTCCAGGGAAAAGCGCCGTTGTTTGTGTTTGGGGGCCTGTGCCTGGGAGTGGCCGGCTGGCTCCTTAGAATCCACGATACGCAGCATGGTTCCCAGACCAGAGGTGGCACCAGTGCCAAGTCGGGCTAGTTTGATGGTGCAAAGTGGCTCCTGCAATCTGCCATCCAGAAGCGGGGTAGCTTACTTTTGTTTGCCAGGGAAACGGGCCGAGGTTTTTTTCTGGGGCCCTATGGCTGGGAGTGACCGGCTGGCTCCTGAAAAGCTACGATAGGCAGGATGGTGACCAGACCCATGGTGGCACCAGTGCCAAGCTGGGCTGATTTGATAGTACCAAGTGCTCCTGCAATCTGCCATCAAAAGTTGGCAGGCCAGTTTTGTTTTCCAGGGAAAAGCGCCATTGTTTGTGTTTTGGGGCCTGTGGCTGGGAGTGGCCGGCTGGCTCCTGAAAATCAACGTTACGCAGGATGGTTCCCAGATCCAAGGTGGCAACAGTGCCAAGTCGGGCTGGTTTGATAGTACCAAGAGATTCTTGTAATATTCCATCCACAAGAGGGGCAGCTTACTTTTGTTTGCCAGGGAAACGGGCCGAGCTTTGTGTCTGGGGGCCTATGGCTGGGAGTGACCGGCTAGGTCCTGAAAAGCTACGATAGGCAGGATGGTGACCAGACCCACGGTGGCACCAGTGCCAAGTTGGGCTGGTTTGATAGTACCAAGTGGCTCCTGCAATCTGCCATCAAAAAGTTGGCAGGCGAGTTTTGTTTTCCAGGGAAAAGCGCCGTTGTTTGTGTTTGGGGGCCTGTGCCTGGGAGTGGCCGGCTGGGTAATTGGAATCCACGATACGCAGCATGGTTCCCAGACCAGAGGTGGCACCAGTGCCAAGATGGGCTTGTTTGATAGTACCAAGTGGCTCCTGCAATCTGCCATCCAGAAGCGGGGCAGCTTACTTTTGTTTGCCAGGGAAACGGGCTGAGGTTTGTGTCTGGGGGCTTATTGCTGGGAGTGACCGGCTAGGTCCTGAAAAGCTACGATAGGCAGGATAGTGACCAGAGCCATGGTGGCACCAGTGCCAAGTTGGGCTGGTTTGATAGTACCAAGTGGCTCCTGCAATCTGCCATCAAAAATTTGGCAGGCGAGTTTTGTTTTCCAGGGAAAAGCGCCGTTGTTTGTGTTTGGGGGCCTGTGGCTGGGAGTGGCCGGCTGGCTCCTTAGAATCCACGATACGCAGCATGGTTCCCAGACCTGAGGTGGCACCAGTGCCAAGTCGGGCTGGTTTGATAGTACCAAGTGGCTCCTGCAATCTGCCATCCAGAAGCGGGGCAGCTTACTTTTGTTTGCCAGGGAAACGGGCCGAGGTTTGCGTCTGGGGGCCTATGGCTGGGAGTGACCGGCTGGCTCCTGAAAAGCTACGATAGGCAGGATGGTGACCAGACCCATGGTGGCAGCAGTGCCAAGTTGGGCTGGTTTGATAGTACCAAGTGGCTCCTGCAATCTGCCATCAAAAAGTTGGCAGGCGAGTTTTGTTTTCCAGGGAAAAGCGCCGTTGTTTGTGTTTGGGGGCCTGTGGCTGGGAGTGGCCGGCTGGCTCCTTAGAATCCACGATACGCAGCATGGTTCCCAGACCTGAGGTGGCACCAGTGCCAAGTCCGGCTAGTTTGATGGTGCAAAACGCTCCTGCAATCTGCCATCCAGAAGCGGGGTAGCTTACTTTTGTTTTCCAGGGAAACGGGCCGAGGTTTTTTTCTGGGACCCTATGGCTGGGAGTGACCGGCTGGCTCCTGAAAAGCTACGATAGGCAGGATGGTGACCAGACCCATGGTGGCACCAGTGCCAAGTTGGGCTGATTTGATAGTACCAAGTGGCTCCTGCAATCTGCCATCAAAAATTTGGCAGGCGAGTTTTGTTTTCCAGGGAAAAGCGCTGTTGTTTGTGTTTGGGGGCCTGTGGCTGGGAGTGGGCGGATGGCTAATTAGAATCCACGATACGCAGGATGGTTCTCAGACCAGAGGTGGCACCAGTGCCAAGTCGGGCTAGTTTGATGGTGCAAAGTGGCTCCTGCAATCTGCCATCCAGAAGCCGCGTGGTTTACTTTTGTTTCCCAGGGAAACGGGCCGAGGTTTTTTTCTGGGGCCCTATGGCTGGGAGTGACCGGCTGGCTCCTGAAAAGCTACGATAGGCAGGATGGTGACCAGACCCATGGTGGCACCAGTGCCAAGTTGGGCTGGTTGATTGTACCAAGTGGCTCCTGCAATCTGCCATCAAATGTTGGCAGGCCAGTTTTGTTTTCCAGGGAAAAGCGCCATTGTTTGTGTTTGGGGGCCTGTGGCTGGGAGTGGCCGGCTGGCTCCTGAAAATCGAAGTTACGCAGGATGGTTCCCAGATCCAGAGGTGGCAACAGTGCCAAGTCGGGCTGGTTTGATAGTACCAAGAGGTTCTTGCAGTATGCCATCCAGAAGCGGGGCGGCTTACTTTTGTTCGCCAGGGAAACGGGCCGAGGTTTGTGTCTGGGGGCCTATGGCTGGGAGTGACCGGCTAGGTCCTGAAAAGCTACGATAGGCAGGATGGTGACCAGACCCATGGTGGCATCAGTGCCAAGTTGGGCTGGTTTGATAGTACCAAGTGGCTCCTGCAATCTGCCATCAAAAGTTGGCAGGCCAGTTTTGTTTTCCAGGGAAAAGCGCCATTGTTTGTGTTTGGGGGCCTGTGGCTGGGAGTGGCCGGCTGGCTCCTGAAAATCGACGTTACGCAGGATGGTGACCAGACCCATGGTGGCACCAGTGCCAAGTTGGGCTGGTTTGATAGTACCAAGTGGCTCCTTCAATCTGCCATCAAAAAGTTGGCAGACGAGTTTTGTTTTCCTGGGAAAAGCGCCGTTGTTTGTGTTTGGGGGCCTGTGGCTGGGAGTGGCCGGCTGGGTAATTGGAATCCACGATACGCAGGATGGTTCCCAGACCCAAGGTGGCACCAGTGCCAAGTCGGGCTGGTTTGATAGTACCAAGTGGCTCCTGCAATCTGCCATCCAGAAGCGGGGCAGCTTACTTTTGTTTGCCAGGGAAACGGGCCGAGGTTTGCGTCTGGGGGCCTATGGCTGGGAGTGATCGGCTGGCTCCTGAAAAGCTACGATAGGCAGGATGGTGACCAGACCCATGGTGGCACCAGTGCCAAGGTGGGCTGGTTTGATAGTACCAAGTGGCTCCTGCAATCTGCCATCAAAAAGTTGGCAGGCGAGTTTTGTTTTCCAGGGAAAAGCGCCGTTGTTTGTGTTTGGGGGCCTGTGGCTGGGAGTGGCCGGCTGGCTCCTTAGAATCCACGATACGCAGCATGGTTCCCAGACCCAAGGTGGCACCAGTGCCAAGTCGGGCTGGTTTGATAGTACCAAGTGGTTACTGCAATCTGCCATCCAGAAGCGGGGTAGCTTACTTTTGTTTGCCAGGGAAACGGGCCGAGGTTTGTGTCTGGGGGCCTATGGCTGGGAGTGACCGGCTGGCTCCGGAAAAGCTACGATAGGCAGGATGGTGACCAGACCCAGGGTGGCACCAGTGCCAAGTTGGGCTGGTTTGATAGTACCAAGTGGCTCCTGCAATCTGCCATCAAAAATTTGGCAGGTTAGTTTTGTTTTCCAGGGAAAAGCGCCGTTGTTTGTGTTTGGGGGCCTGTGGGTGGGAGTGGCCGGCTGGCTCCTTAGAATCCACGATACGCAGCATGGTTCCCAGACCCAAGGTGGCACCAGTGCCAAGTCGGGCTGGTTTGATAGTACCAAGTGGTTCCTGCAATCTGCCATCCAGAAGCGGGGTAGCTTACTTTTGTTTGCCAGGGAAACGGGCCGAGGTTTTTTTCTGGGGCCCTATGGCTGGGAGTGACCGGCTGGCTCCTGAAAAGCTACGATAGGCAGGATGGTGACCAGACCCAGGGAGGCACCAGTGCCAAGTTGGGCTGATTTGATAGTACCAAGTGCTCCTGCAATCTGCCATCAAACGTTGGCAGTCCAGTTTTGTTTTCCAGGGAAAAGCGCCATTGTTTGTGTTTGGGGGCCTGTGGCTGGGAGTGGCCGGCTGGCTCCTGAAAATCGACGTTACGCAGGATGGTGACCAGACCCATGGTGGCACCAGTGCCAAGTTGGGCTGGTTTGATAGTACCAAGTGGCTCCTGCAATCTGCCATCAAAAAGTTGGCAGGCCAGTTTTGTTTTCCAGGGAAAAGGCCCGTTGGTTGTGTCTGGGGGCCTATGGCTGGGAGAGGACGGCTGGCTCCTTAGAATCCAAGATACGCATGATGGTTCCCAGACCAGAGGTGGCACCAGTGCCAAGTCGGGCTAGTTTGATGGTGCAAAGTGGCTCCTGCAATCTGCCATCCAGAAGCGGGGTAGCTTACTTTTGTTTGCCAGGGAAACGGGCCGTTGTTTCTGTTTGGGGGCCTCTGGCTGGGAGTGGCCGACTGGCTCCTTTGAATCCACGATACGCAGGATGGTTCCCAGACCAGAGGTGGCACCAGTGCCAAGTCGGGCTGGTTTGATACTACCAAGTGGTTCCTGCAATCTGCCATCCAGAAGCGGGGTAGCTTACTTTTGTTTGCCAGGGAAACGGGCCGAGGTTTTTTTCTGGGGCCCTATGGCTGGGAGTGACCGGCTGGCTCCTGAAAAGCTACGATAGGCAGGATGGTGACCAGACCCAGGGAGGCACCAGTGCCAAGTTGGGCTGATTTGATAGTACCAAGTGCTCCTGCAATCTGCCATCAAAAGTTGGCAGGCCAGTTTGGTTTTCCAGGGAAAAGCGCCATTGTTTGTGTTTGGGGGCCTGTGGCTGGGAGTGGCTGGCTGGCTCCTGAAAATCGACGTTACGCAGGATGGTGACCAGACCCATGGTGGCACCAGTGCCAAGTTGGGCTGGTTTGATAGTACCAAGTGGCTCCTGCAATCTGCCATCAAAAAGTTGGCAGGCGAGTTTTGTTTTCCAGGGAAAAGCGCCGTTGTTTGTGTTTGGGGGCCTGTGGCTGGGAGTGGCCGGCTGGCTCCTTAGAATCCACGATACGCAGCATGGTTCCCAGACCTGAGGTGGCACCAGTGCCAAGTCGGGCTGGTTTGATAGTACCAAGTGGCTCCTGCAATCTGCCATCCAGAAGCGGGGCAGCTTACTTTTGTTTGCCAGGGAAACGGGCCGAGGTTTGCGTCTGGGGGCCTATGGCTGGGAGTGGCCGGCTGGCTCCTGAAAAGCTACGATAGGCAGGATGGTGACCAGACCCATGGTGGCAGCAGTGCCAAGTTGGGCTGGTTTGATAGTACCAAGTGGCTCCTGCAATCTGCCATCAAAAAGTTGGCAGGCGAGTTTTCTTTTCCAGGGAAAAGCGCCGTTGTTTGTGTTTGGGGGCCTGTGGCTGGGAGTGGCCGGCTGGCTCCTTAGAATCCACGATACGCAGCATGGTTCCCAGACCTGAGGTGGCACCAGTGCCAAGTCCGGCTAGTTTGATGGTGCAAAACGCTCCTGCAATCTGCCATCCAGAAGCGGGGTAGCTTACTTTTGTTTTCCAGGGAAACGGGCCGAGGTTTTTTTCTGGGACCCTATGGCTGGGAGTGACCGGCTGGCTCCTGAAAAGCTACGATAGGCAGGATGGTGACCAGACCCATGGTGGCACCAGTGCCAAGTTGGGCTGATTTGATAGTACCAAGTGGCTCCTGCAATCTGCCATCAAAAATTTGGCAGGCGAGTTTTGTTTTCCAGGGAAAAGCGCTGTTGTTTGTGTTTGGGGGCCTGTGGCTGGGAGTGGGCGGATGGCTAATTAGAATCCACGATACGCAGGATGGTTCTCAGACCAGAGGTGGCACCAGTGCCAAGTCGGGCTAGTTTGATGGTGCAAAGTGGCTCCTGCAATCTGCCATCCAGAAGCCGCGTGGTTTACTTTTGTTTCCCAGGGAAACGGGCCGAGGTTTTTTTCTGGGGCCCTATGGTTGGGAGTGACCGGCTGGCTCCTGAAAAGCTACGATAGGCAGGATGGTGACCAGACCCATGGTGGCACCAGTGCCAAGTTGGGCTGGTTGATTGTACCAAGTGGCTCCTGCAATCTGCCATCAAATGTTGGCAGGCCAGTTTTGTTTTCCAGGGAAAAGCGCCATTGTTTGTGTTTGGGGGCCTGTGGCTGGGAGTGGCCGGCTGGCTCCTGAAAATCGAAGTTACGCAGGATGGTTCCCAGATCCAGAGGTGGCAACAGTGCCAAGTCGGGCTGGTTTGATAGTACCAAGAGGTTCTTGCAGTATGCCATCCAGAAGCGGGGCGGCTTACTTTTGTTCGCCAGGGAAACGGGCCGAGGTTTGTGTCTGGGGGCCTATGGCTGGGAGTGACCGGCTAGGTCCTGAAAAGCTACGATAGGCAGGATGGTGACCAGACCCATGGTGGCATCAGTGCCAAGTTGGGCTGGTTTGATAGTACCAAGTGGCTCCTGCAATCTGCCATCAAAAGTTGGCAGGCCAGTTTTGTTTTCCAGGGAAAAGCGCCATTGTTTGTGTTTGGGGGCCTGTGGCTGGGAGTGGCCGGCTGGCTCCTGAAAATCGACGTTACGCAGGATGGTGACCAGACCCATGGTGGCACCAGTGCCAAGTTGGGCTGGTTTGATAGTACCAAGTGGCTCCTTCAATCTGCCATCAAAAAGTTGGCAGACGAGTTTTGTTTTCCTGGGAAAAGCGCCGTTGTTTGTGTTTGGGGGCCTGTGGCTGGGAGTGGCCGGCTGGGTAATTGGAATCCACGATACGCAGGATGGTTCCCAGACCCAAGGTGGCACCAGTGCCAAGTCGGGCTGGTTTGATAGTACCAAGTGGCTCCTGCAATCTGCCATCCAGAAGCGGGGCAGCTTACTTTTGTTTGCCAGGGAAACGGGCCGAGGTTTGCGTCTGGGGGCCTATGGCTGGGAGTGATCGGCTGGCTCCTGAAAAGCTACGATAGGCAGGATGGTGACCAGACCCATGGTGGCACCAGTGCCAAGGTGGGCTGGTTTGATAGTACCAAGTGGCTCCTGCAATCTGCCATCAAAAAGTTGGCAGGCGAGTTTTGTTTTCCAGGGAAAAGCGCCGTTGTTTGTGTTTGGGGGCCTGTGGCTGGGAGTGGCCGGCTGGCTCCTTAGAATCCACGATACGCAGCATGGTTCCCAGACCCAAGGTGGCACCAGTGCCAAGTCGGGCTGGTTTGATAGTACCAAGTGGTTACTGCAATCTGCCATCCAGAAGCGGGGTAGCTTACTTTTGTTTGCCAGGGAAACGGGCCGAGGTTTGTGTCTGGGGGCCTATGGCTGGGAGTGACCGGCTGGCTCCGGAAAAGCTACGATAGGCAGGATGGTGACCAGACCCAGGGTGGCACCAGTGCCAAGTTGGGCTGGTTTGATAGTACCAAGTGGCTCCTGCAATCTGCCATCAAAAATTTGGCAGGTTAGTTTTGTTTTCCAGGGAAAAGCGCCGTTGTTTGTGTTTGGGGGCCTGTGGGTGGGAGTGGCCGGCTGGCTCCTTAGAATCCACGATACGCAGCATGGTTCCCAGACCCAAGGTGGCACCAGTGCCAAGTCGGGCTGGTTTGATAGTACCAAGTGGTTCCTGCAATCTGCCATCCAGAAGCGGGGTAGCTTACTTTTGTTTGCCAGGGAAACGGGCCGAGGTTTTTTTCTGGGGCCCTATGGCTGGGAGTGACCGGCTGGCTCCTGAAAAGCTACGATAGGCAGGATGGTGACCAGACCCAGGGAGGCACCAGTGCCAAGTTGGGCTGATTTGATAGTACCAAGTGCTCCTGCAATCTGCCATCAAACGTTGGCAGTCCAGTTTTGTTTTCCAGGGAAAAGCGCCATTGTTTGTGTTTGGGGGCCTGTGGCTGGGAGTGGCCGGCTGGCTCCTGAAAATCGACGTTACGCAGGATGGTGACCAGACCCATGGTGGCACCAGTGCCAAGTTGGGCTGGTTTGATAGTACCAAGTGGCTCCTGCAATCTGCCATCAAAAAGTTGGCAGGCCAGTTTTGTTTTCCAGGGAAAAGGCCCGTTGGTTGTGTCTGGGGGCCTATGGCTGGGAGAGGACGGCTGGCTCCTTAGAATCCAAGATACGCATGATGGTTCCCAGACCAGAGGTGGCACCAGTGCCAAGTCGGGCTAGTTTGATGGTGCAAAGTGGCTCCTGCAATCTGCCATCCAGAAGCGGGGTAGCTTACTTTTGTTTGCCAGGGAAACGGGCCGTTGTTTCTGTTTGGGGGCCTCTGGCTGGGAGTGGCCGACTGGCTCCTTTGAATCCACGATACGCAGGATGGTTCCCAGACCAGAGGTGGCACCAGTGCCAAGTCGGGCTGGTTTGATACTACCAAGTGGTTCCTGCAATCTGCCATCCAGAAGCGGGGTAGCTTACTTTTGTTTGCCAGGGAAACGGGCCGAGGTTTTTTTCTGGGGCCCTATGGCTGGGAGTGACCGGCTGGCTCCTGAAAAGCTACGATAGGCAGGATGGTGACCAGACCCAGGGAGGCACCAGTGCCAAGTTGGGCTGATTTGATAGTACCAAGTGCTCCTGCAATCTGCCATCAAAAGTTGGCAGGCCAGTTTGGTTTTCCAGGGAAAAGCGCCATTGTTTGTGTTTGGGGGCCTGTGGCTGGGAGTGGCTGGCTGGCTCCTGAAAATCGACGTTACGCAGGATGGTGACCAGACCCATGGTGGCACCAGTGCCAAGTTGGGCTGGTTTGATAGTACCAAGTGGCTCCTGCAATCTGCCATCAAAAAGTTGGCAGGCGAGTTTTGTTTTCCAGGGAAAAGCGCCGTTGTTTGTGTTTGGGGGCCTGTGGCTGGGAGTGGGCGGATGGCTAATTAGAATCCACGATACGCAGGATGGTTCCCAGACCAGAGGTGGCACCAGTGCCTAGTCGGGCTAGTTTGATGGTGCAAAGTGGCTCCTGCAATCTGCCATCCAGAAGCCGCGTGGTTTACTTTGTTTCCCAGGGAAACGGGCCGAGGTTTTTTTCTGGGGCCCTATGGCTGGGAGTGACCGGCTGGCTCCTGAAAAGCTACGATAGGCAGGATGGTGACCAGACCCATGGTGGCACCAGTGCCAAGTTGGGCTGATTTGATAGTACCAAGTGGCTCCTGCAATCTGCCATCAAATGTTGGCAGGCCAGTTTTGTTTTCCTGGGAAAAGCGCCATTGTTTGTGTTTGGGGGCCTGTGGCTGGGAGTGGCCAGCTGGCTCCTGAAAATCGACGTTACGCAGGATGGTGACCAGATCCAGAGGTGGCACCAGTGCCAAGTCGGGCTGGTTTGATAGTACCAAGTGACTCCTGCAATCGGCCATCCAGAAGCGGGGCAGCTTACTTTTGTTTGCCAGGGAAACGGGCCGAGGTTTGTGTCTGGGGGCCTATTGCTGGGAGTGACCGGCTAGGTGCTTAAAAGCTTCGATAGGCAGGATAGTGACCAGACCCATGGTGGCAGCAGTGCCAAGTTGGGCTGGTTTGATAGTACCAAGTGGCTCCTGCAATCTGCCATCAAAAAGTTGGCAGGCGAGTTTTGTTTTCCAGGGAAAAGCGCCGTTGTTTGTGTTTGGGGGCCTGTGGCTGGGAGTGGCCGGCTGGCTCCTTAGAATCCACGATACGCAGCATGGTTCCCAGACCTGAGGTGGCACCAGTGCCAAGTCCGGCTAGTTTGATGGTGCAAAACGCTCCTGCAATCTGCCATCCAGAAGCGGGGTAGCTTACTTTTGTTTGCCAGGGAAACGGGCCGAGGTTTTTTTCTGGGACCCTATGGCTGGGAGTGACCGGCTGGCTCCTGAAAAGCTACGATAGGCAGGATGGTGACCAGACCCATGGTGGCACCAGTGCCAAGTTGGGCTGATTTGATAGTACCAAGTGGCTCCTGCAATCTGCCATCAAAAATTTGGCAGGCGAGTTTTGTTTTCCAGGGAAAAGCGCTGTTGTTTGTGTTTGGGGGCCTGTGGCTGGGAGTGGGCGGATGGCTAATTAGAATCCACGATACGCAGGATGGTTCTCAGACCAGAGGTGGCACCAGTGCCAAGTCGGGCTAGTTTGATGGTGCAAAGTGGCTCCTGCAATCTGCCATCCAGAAGCCGCGTGGTTTACTTTTGTTTCCCAGGGAAACGGGCCGAGGTTTTTTTCTGGGGCCCTATGGCTGGGAGTGACCGGCTGGCTCCTGAAAAGCTACGATAGGCAGAATGGTGACCAGACCCATGGTGGCACCAGTGCCAAGTTGGGCTGGTTGATAGTACCAAGTGGCTCCTGCAATCTGCCATCAAATGTTGGCAGGCCAGTTTTGTTTTCCAGGGAAAAGCGCCATTGTTTGTGTTTGGGGGCCTGTGGCTGGGAGTGGCCGGCTGGCTCCTGAAAATCGAAGTTACGCAGGATGGTTCCCAGATCCAGAGGTGGCAACAGTGCCAAGTCGGGCTGGTTTGATAGTACCAAGAGGTTCTTGCAGTATGCCATCCAGAAGCGGGGCGGCTTACTTTTGTTCGCCAGGGAAACGGGCCGAGGTTTGTGTCTGGGGGCCTATGGCTGGGAGTGACCGGCTAGGTCCTGAAAAGCTACGATAGGCAGGATGGTGACCAGACCCATGGTGGCATCAGTGCCAAGTTGGGCTGGTTTGATAGTACCAAGTGGCTCCTGCAATCTGCCATCAAAAGTTGGCAGGCCAGTTTTGTTTTCCAGGGAAAAGCGCCATTGTTTGTGTTTGGGGGCCTGTGGCTGGGAGTGGCCGGCTGGCTCCTGAAAATCGACGTTACGCAGGATGGTGACCAGACCCATGGTGGCACCAGTGCCAAGTTGGGCTGGTTTGATAGTACCAAGTGGCTCCTTCAATCTGCCATCAAAAAGTTGGCAGACGAGTTTTGTTTTCCTGGGAAAAGCGCCGTTGTTTGTGTTTGGGGGCCTGTGGCTGGGAGTGGCCGGCTGGGTAATTGGAATCCACGATACGCAGGATGGTTCCCAGACCCAAGGTGGCACCAGTGCCAAGTCGGGCTGGTTTGATAGTACCAAGTGGCTCCTGCAATCTGCCATCCAGAAGCGGGGCAGCTTACTTTTGTTTGCCAGGGAAACGGGCCGAGGTTTGCGTCTGGGGGCCTATGGCTGGGAGTGATCGGCTGGCTCCTGAAAAGCTACGATAGGCAGGATGGTGACCAGACCCATGGTGGCACCAGTGCCAAGGTGGGCTGGTTTGATAGTACCAAGTGGCTCCTGCAATCTGCCATCAAAAAGTTGGCAGGCGAGTTTTGTTTTCCAGGGAAAAGCGCCGTTGTTTGTGTTTGGGGGCCTGTGGCTGGGAGTGGCCGGCTGGCTCCTTAGAATCCACGATACGCAGCATGGTTCCCAGACCCAAGGTGGCACCAGTGCCAAGTCGGGCTGGTTTGATAGTACCAAGTGGTTACTGCAATCTGCCATCCAGAAGCGGGGTAGCTTACTTTTGTTTGCCAGGGAAACGGGCCGAGGTTTGTGTCTGGGGGCCTATGGCTGGGAGTGACCGGCTGGCTCCGGAAAAGCTACGATAGGCAGGATGGTGACCAGACCCAGGGTGGCACCAGTGCCAAGTTGGGCTGGTTTGATAGTACCAAGTGGCTCCTGCAATCTGCCATCAAAAATTTGGCAGGTTAGTTTTGTTTTCCAGGGAAAAGCGCCGTTGTTTGTGTTTGGGGGCCTGTGGGTGGGAGTGGCCGGCTGGCTCCTTAGAATCCACGATACGCAGCATGGTTCCCAGACCCAAGGTGGCACCAGTGCCAAGTCGGGCTGGTTTGATAGTACCAAGTGGTTCCTGCAATCTGCCATCCAGAAGCGGGGTAGCTTACTTTTGTTTGCCAGGGAAACGGGCCGAGGTTTTTTTCTGGGGCCCTATGGCTGGGAGTGACCGGCTGGCTCCTGAAAAGCTACGATAGGCAGGATGGTGACCAGACCCAGGGAGGCACCAGTGCCAAGTTGGGCTGATTTGATAGTACCAAGTGCTCCTGCAATCTGCCATCAAACGTTGGCAGTCCAGTTTTGTTTTCCAGGGAAAAGCGCCATTGTTTGTGTTTGGGGGCCTGTGGCTGGGAGTGGCCGGCTGGCTCCTGAAAATCGACGTTACGCAGGATGGTGACCAGACCCATGGTGGCACCAGTGCCAAGTTGGGCTGGTTTGATAGTACCAAGTGGCTCCTGCAATCTGCCATCAAAAAGTTGGCAGGCCAGTTTTGTTTTCCAGGGAAAAGGCCCGTTGGTTGTGTCTGGGGGCCTATGGCTGGGAGAGGACGGCTGGCTCCTTAGAATCCAAGATACGCATGATGGTTCCCAGACCAGAGGTGGCACCAGTGCCAAGTCGGGCTAGTTTGATGGTGCAAAGTGGCTCCTGCAATCTGCCATCCAGAAGCGGGGTAGCTTACTTTTGTTTGCCAGGGAAACGGGCCGTTGTTTCTGTTTGGGGGCCTCTGGCTGGGAGTGGCCGACTGGCTCCTTTGAATCCACGATACGCAGGATGGTTCCCAGACCAGAGGTGGCACCAGTGCCAAGTCGGGCTGGTTTGATACTACCAAGTGGTTCCTGCAATCTGCCATCCAGAAGCGGGGTAGCTTACTTTTGTTTGCCAGGGAAATGGGCCGAGGTTTTTTTCTGGGGCCCTATGGCTGGGAGTGACCGGCTGGCTCCTGAAAAGCTACGATAGGCAGGATGGTGACCAGACCCAGGGAGGCACCAGTGCCAAGTTGGGCTGATTTGATAGTACCAAGTGCTCCTGCAATCTGCCATCAAAAGTTGGCAGGCCAGTTTGGTTTTCCAGGGAAAAGCGCCATTGTTTGTGTTTGGGGGCCTGTGGCTGGGAGTGGCTGGCTGGCTCCTGAAAATCGACGTTACGCAGGATGGTGACCAGACCCATGGTGGCACCAGTGCCAAGTTGGGCTGGTTTGATAGTACCAAGTGGCTCCTGCAATCTGCCATCAAAAAGTTGGCAGGCGAGTTTTGTTTTCCAGGGAAAAGCGCCGTTGTTTGTGTTTGGGGGCCTGTGGCTGGGAGTGGGCGGATGGCTAATTAGAATCCACGATACGCAGGATGGTTCCCAGACCAGAGGTGGCACCAGTGCCAAGTCGGGCTAGTTTGATGGTGCAAAGTGGCTCCTGCAATCTGCCATCCAGAAGCCGCGTGGTTTACTTTGTTTCCCAGGGAAACGGGCCGAGGTTTTTTTCTGGGGCCCTATGGCTGGGAGTGACCGGCTGGCTCCTGAAAAGCTACGATAGGCAGGATGGTGACCAGACCCATGGTGGCACCAGTGCCAAGTTGGGCTGATTTGATAGTACCAAGTGGCTCCTGCAATCTGCCATCAAATGTTGGCAGGCCAGTTTTGTTTTCCTGGGAAAAGCGCCATTGTTTGTGTTTGGGGGCCTGTGGCTGGGAGTGGCCAGCTGGCTCCTGAAAATCGACGTTACGCAGGATGGTGACCAGATCCAGAGGTGGCACCAGTGCCAAGTCGGGCTGGTTTGATAGTACCAAGTGACTCCTGCAATCGGCCATCCAGAAGCGGGGCAGCTTACTTTTGTTTGCCAGGGAAACGGGCCGAGGTTTGTGTCTGGGGGCCTATTGCTGGGAGTGACCGGCTAGGTGCTTAAAAGCTTCGATAGGCAGGATAGTGACCAGACCCATGGTGGCAGCAGTGCCAAGTTGGGCTGGTTTGATAGTACCAAGTGGCTCCTGCAATCTGCCATCAAAAAGTTGGCAGGCGAGTTTTGTTTTCCAGGGAAAAGCGCCGTTGTTTGTGTTTGGGGGCCTGTGGCTGGGAGTGGCCGGCTGGCTCCTTAGAATCCACGATACGCAGCATGGTTCCCAGACCTGAGGTGGCACCAGTGCCAAGTCCGGCTAGTTTGATGGTGCAAAACGCTCCTGCAATCTGCCATCCAGAAGCGGGGTAGCTTACTTTTGTTTGCCAGGGAAACGGGCCGAGGTTTTTTTCTGGGACCCTATGGCTGGGAGTGACCGGCTGGCTCCTGAAAAGCTACGATAGGCAGGATGGTGACCAGACCCATGGTGGCACCAGTGCCAAGTTGGGCTGATTTGATAGTACCAAGTGGCTCCTGCAATCTGCCATCAAAAATTTGGCAGGCGAGTTTTGTTTTCCAGGGAAAAGCGCTGTTGTTTGTGTTTGGGGGCCTGTGGCTGGGAGTGGGCGGATGGCTAATTAGAATCCACGATACGCAGGATGGTTCTCAGACCAGAGGTGGCACCAGTGCCAAGTCGGGCTAGTTTGATGGTGCAAAGTGGCTCCTGCAATCTGCCATCCAGAAGCCGCGTGGTTTACTTTTGTTTCCCAGGGAAACGGGCCGAGGTTTTTTTCTGGGGCCCTATGGCTGGGAGTGACCGGCTGGCTCCTGAAAAGCTACGATAGGCAGGATGGTGACCAGACCCATGGTGGCACCAGTGCCAAGTTGGGCTGGTTGATAGTACCAAGTGGCTCCTGCAATCTGCCATCAAATGTTGGCAGGCCAGTTTTGTTTTCCAGGGAAAAGCGCCATTGTTTGTGTTTGGGGGCCTGTGGCTGGGAGTGGCCGGCTGGCTCCTGAAAATCGAAGTTACGCAGGATGGTTCCCAGATCCAGAGGTGGCAACAGTGCCAAGTCGGGCTGGTTTGATAGTACCAAGAGGTTCTTGCAGTATGCCATCCAGAAGCGGGGCGGCTTACTTTTGTTCGCCAGGGAAACGGGCCGAGGTTTGTGTCTGGGGGCCTATGGCTGGGAGTGACCGGCTAGGTCCTGAAAAGCTACGATAGGCAGGATGGTGACCAGACCCATGGTGGCATCAGTGCCAAGTTGGGCTGGTTTGATAGTACCAAGTGGCTCCTGCAATCTGCCATCAAAAGTTGGCAGGCCAGTTTTGTTTTCCAGGGAAAAGCGCCATTGTTTGTGTTTGGGGGCCTGTGGCTGGGAGTGGCCGGCTGGCTCCTGAAAATCGACGTTACGCAGGATGGTGACCAGACCCATGGTGGCACCAGTGCCAAGTTGGGCTGGTTTGATAGTACCAAGTGGCTCCTTCAATCTGCCATCAAAAAGTTGGCAGACGAGTTTTGTTTTCCTGGGAAAAGCGCCGTTGTTTGTGTTTGGGGGCCTGTGGCTGGGAGTGGCCGGCTGGGTAATTGGAATCCACGATACGCAGGATGGTTCCCAGACCCAAGGTGGCACCAGTGCCAAGTCGGGCTGGTTTGATAGTACCAAGTGGCTCCTGCAATCTGCCATCCAGAAGCGGGGCAGCTTACTTTTGTTTGCCAGGGAAACGGGCCGAGGTTTGCGTCTGGGGGCCTATGGCTGGGAGTGATCGGCTGGCTCCTGAAAAGCTACGATAGGCAGGATGGTGACCAGACCCATGGTGGCACCAGTGCCAAGGTGGGCTGGTTTGATAGTACCAAGTGGCTCCTGCAATCTGCCATCAAAAAGTTGGCAGGCGAGTTTTGTTTTCCAGGGAAAAGCGCCGTTGTTTGTGTTTGGGGGCCTGTGGCTGGGAGTGGCCGGCTGGCTCCTTAGAATCCACGATACGCAGCATGGTTCCCAGACCCAAGGTGGCACCAGTGCCAAGTCGGGCTGGTTTGATAGTACCAAGTGGTTACTGCAATCTGCCATCCAGAAGCGGGGTAGCTTACTTTTGTTTGCCAGGGAAACGGGCCGAGGTTTGTGTCTGGGGGCCTATGGCTGGGAGTGACCGGCTGGCTCCGGAAAAGCTACGATAGGCAGGATGGTGACCAGACCCAGGGTGGCACCAGTGCCAAGTTGGGCTGGTTTGATAGTACCAAGTGGCTCCTGCAATCTGCCATCAAAAATTTGGCAGGTTAGTTTTGTTTTCCAGGGAAAAGCGCCGTTGTTTGTGTTTGGGGGCCTGTGGCTGGGAGTGGCCGGCTGGCTCCTTAGAATCCACGATACGCAGCATGGTTCCCAGACCCAAGGTGGCACCAGTGCCAAGTCGGGCTGGTTTGATAGTACCAAGTGGTTCCTGCAATCTGCCATCCAGAAGCGGGGTAGCTTACTTTTGTTTGCCAGGGAAACGGGCCGAGGTTTTTTTCTGGGGCCCTATGGCTGGGAGTGACCGGCTGGCTCCTGAAAAGCTACGATAGGCAGGATGGTGACCAGACCCAGGGAGGCACCAGTGCCAAGTTGGGCTGATTTGATAGTACCAAGTGCTCCTGCAATCTGCCATCAAACGTTGGCAGTCCAGTTTTGTTTTCCAGGGAAAAGCGCCATTGTTTGTGTTTGGGGGCCTGTGGCTGGGAGTGGCCGGCTGGCTCCTGAAAATCGACGTTACGCAGGATGGTGACCAGACCCATGGTGGCACCAGTGCCAAGTTGGGCTGGTTTGATAGTACCAAGTGGCTCCTGCAATCTGCCATCAAAAAGTTGGCAGGCCAGTTTTGTTTTCCAGGGAAAAGGCCCGTTGGTTGTGTCTGGGGGCCTATGGCTGGGAGAGGACGGCTGGCTCCTTAGAATCCAAGATACGCATGATGGTTCCCAGACCAGAGGTGGCACCAGTGCCAAGTCGGGCTAGTTTGATGGTGCAAAGTGGCTCCTGCAATCTGCCATCCAGAAGCGGGGTAGCTTACTTTTGTTTGCCAGGGAAACGGGCCGTTGTTTCTGTTTGGGGGCCTCTGGCTGGGAGTGGCCGACTGGCTCCTTTGAATCCACGATACGCAGGATGGTTCCCAGACCAGAGGTGGCACCAGTGCCAAGTCGGGCTGGTTTGATACTACCAAGTGGTTCCTGCAATCTGCCATCCAGAAGCGGGGTAGCTTACTTTTGTTTGCCAGGGAAACGGGCCGAGGTTTTTTTCTGGGGCCCTATGGCTGGGAGTGACCGGCTGGCTCCTGAAAAGCTACGATAGGCAGGATGGTGACCAGACCCAGGGAGGCACCAGTGCCAAGTTGGGCTGATTTGATAGTACCAAGTGCTCCTGCAATCTGCCATCAAAAGTTGGCAGGCCAGTTTGGTTTTCCAGGGAAAAGCGCCATTGTTTGTGTTTGGGGGCCTGTGGCTGGGAGTGGCTGGCTGGCTCCTGAAAATCGACGTTACGCAGGATGGTGACCAGACCCATGGTGGCACCAGTGCCAAGTTGGGCTGGTTTGATAGTACCAAGTGGCTCCTGCAATCTGCCATCAAAAAGTTGGCAGGCGAGTTTTGTTTTCCAGGGAAAAGCGCCGTTGTTTGTGTTTGGGGGCCTGTGGCTGGGAGTGGGCGGATGGCTAATTAGAATCCACGATACGCAGGATGGTTCCCAGACCAGAGGTGGCACCAGTGCCAAGTCGGGCTAGTTTGATGGTGCAAAGTGGCTCCTGCAATCTGCCATCCAGAAGCCGCGTGGTTTACTTTGTTTCCCAGGGAAACGGGCCGAGGTTTTTTTCTGGGGCCCTATGGCTGGGAGTGACCGGCTGGCTCCTGAAAAGCTACGATAGGCAGGATGGTGACCAGACCCATGGTGGCACCAGTGCCAAGTTGGGCTGATTTGATAGTACCAAGTGGCTCCTGCAATCTGCCATCAAATGTTGGCAGGCCAGTTTTGTTTTCCTGGGAAAAGCGCCATTGTTTGTGTTTGGGGGCCTGTGGCTGGGAGTGGCCAGCTGGCTCCTGAAAATCGACGTTACGCAGGATGGTGACCAGATCCAGAGGTGGCACCAGTGCCAAGTCGGGCTGGTTTGATAGTACCAAGTGACTCCTGCAATCGGCCATCCAGAAGCGGGGCAGCTTACTTTTGTTTGCCAGGGAAACGGGCCGAGGTTTGTGTCTGGGGGCCTATTGCTGGGAGTGACCGGCTAGGTGCTTAAAAGCTTCGATAGGCAGGATAGTGACCAGACCCATGGTGGCAGCAGTGCCAAGTTGGGCTGGTTTGATAGTACCAAGTGGCTCCTGCAATCTGCCATCAAAAATTTGGCAGGCGAGTTTTGTTTTCCAGGGAAAAGCGCCGTTGTTTGTGTTTGGGGGCCTGTGGCTGGGAGTGGCCGGCTGGCTCCTTAGAATCCAAGATACGCAGGATGGTTCCCAGACCAGAGGTGCCACCTTTGCCAAGTTGGGCTGGTTTGATAGTACCAAGTGGTTCCTGCAATCTGCCATCCAGAAGCGGGGCAGTTTACTTTTGTTTGCCAGGGAAACGGGCCGTTGTTTCTGTTTGGGGGCCTGTGGCTGGGAGTGGCCGACTGGCTCCTTAGAATCCACGATACGCAGCATGGTTCCCAGACCAGAGGTGGCACCAGTGCCAAGTCGGGCTGGTTTGATAGTACCAAGTGGTTCCTGCAATCTGCCATCCAGAAGCGGGGCAGCTTACTTTTGTTTGCCAGGGAAACGGGCCGAGCTTTGTGTCTGGGGGCCTATGGCTGGGAGTGACCGGCTGGCTCCTGAAAAGCTACGATAGGCAGGATGGTGACCAGACCCATGGTGGCACCAGTGCCAAGTTGGGCTGGTTTGATAGTACCAAGTGGCTCCTGCAATCTGCCATCAAAAAGTTGGCAGGCGAGTTTTGTTTTCCAGGGAAAAGCGCCGTTGTTTGTGTTTGGGGGCCTGTGGCTGGGAGTGGCCGGCTGGGTAATTGGAATCCACGATACGCAGCATGGTTCCCAGACCAGAGGTGGCACCAGTGCCAAGTCAGGCTAGTTTGATGGTGCAAAGTGGCTCCTGCAATCTGCCATCCAGAAGCGGGGTAGCTTACTTTTGTTTGCCAGGGAAACGGGCCGAGGTTTTTTTCTGGGACCCTATGGCTGGGAGTGACCGGCTGGCTCCTGAAAAGCTACGATAGGCAGGATGGTGACCAGACCCATGGTGGCACCAGTGCCAAGTTGGGCTGATTTGATAGTACGAAGTGCTCCTGCAATCTGCCATCAAAAGTTGGCAGGCCAGTTTTGTATTCCAGGGAAAAGCGCCATTGTTTGTGTTTTGGGGCCTGTGGCTGGGAGTGGCCGGCTGGCTCCTGAAAATCGACGTTACGCAGGATGGTTCCCAGATCCAAGGTGGCAACAGTGGCAAGTCGGGCTGGTTTGATAGTACCAAGAGATTCTTGTAATATTCCATCCACAAGCGGGGCGGCTTACTTTTGTTTGCCAGGGAAACGGGCCGAGCTTTGTGTCTGGGGGCCTATGGCTGGGAGTGACCGGCTAGGTCCTGAAAAGCTACGATAGGCAGGATGGTGACCAGACCCATGGTGGCACCAGTGCCAAGTTGGGCTGGTTTGATAGTACCAAGTGGCTCCTGCAATCTGCCATCAAAAATTTGGCAGGCGAGTTTTGTTTTCCAGGGAAAAGTGCCGTTGTTTGTGTTTGGGGGCCTGTGGCTGGGAGTGGCCGGCTGGCTCCTTAGAATCCACGATACGCAGCATGGTTCCCAGACCTGAGGTGGCACCAGTGCCAAGTCGGGCTGGTTTGATAGTACCAAGTGGCTCCTGCAATCTGCCATCCAGAAGCGGGGCAGCTTACTTTTGTTTGCCAGGGAAACGGGCCGAGGTTTGCGTCTGGGGGCCTATGGCTGGGAGTGACCGGCTGGCTCCTGAAAAGCTACGATAAGCAGGATGGTGACCAGACCCATGGTGGCACCAGTGCCAAGTTGGGCTGGTTTGATAGTACCAAGTGGCTCCTGCAATCTGCCATCAAAAAGTTGGCAGGCGAGTTTTGTTTTCCAGGGAAAAGCGCCGTTGTTTGTGTTTGGGGGCCTGTGGCTGGGAGTGGCCGGCTGGCTCCTTAGAATCCACGATACGCAGGATGGTTCCCAGACCCAAGGTGGCACCAGTGCCAAGTCGGGCTGGTTTGATAGTACCAAGTGCGTCCTGCAATCTGCCATCCAGAAGCGGGGTAGCTTACTTTTGTTTGCCAGGGAAACGGGCCGAGGTTTGTGTCTGGCGGCCTATGGCTGGGAGTGACCAGCTGGCTCCTGAAAAGCTCCGATAGGCAGGATGGTGACCAGACCCATGGTCGCACCAGTCCCAAGTTGGGCTGGTTTGATAGTACCAAGTGGCTCCTGCAATCTGCCATCAAAAAGTTGGCAGGCGAGTTTTGTTTTCCAGGGAAAAGCGCCGTTGTTTGTGTTTGGGGGCCTGTGGCTGGGAGTGGCCGGCTGCCTCCTGAAAATCGAAGTTACGCAGGATGGTTCCCAGATCCAGAGGTGGCAACAGTGCCAAGTCGGGCTGGTTTGATAGTACCAAGAGGTTCTTGCAGTATGCCATCCAGAAGCGGGGCGGCTTACTTTTGTTTGCCAGGGAAACGGGCCGAGGTTTGTGTCTGGGGGCCTATGGCTGGGAGTGACCGGCTAGGTCCTGAAAAGCTACGATAGGCAGGATGGTGACCAGACCCATGGTGGCATCAGTGCCAAGTTGGGCTGGTTTGATAGTACCAAGTGGCTCCTGCAATCTGCCATCAAAAATTTGGCAGGCCAGTTTTGTTTTCCAGGGAAAAGCGCCGTTGTTTTTGTTTGGGGGCCTGTGGCTGGGAGTGGCTGGCTGGGTAATTGGAGTCCACGATACGCAGGATGGTTCCCAGACCAGAGGTGGCACCAGTGCCAAGTCGGGCTGGTTTGATAGTACCAAGTGACTCCTGCAATCGGCCATCCAGAAGCGGGGCAGCTTACTTTTGTTTGCCTGGGAAACGGGCCGAGGTTTGTGTCTGGGGGCCTATTGCTGGGAGTGACCGGCTAGGTGCTTAAAAGCTTCGATAGGCAGGATAGTGACCAGACCCATGGTGGCACCAGTGCCAAGTTGGGCTGGTTTGATAGTACCAAGTGGCTCCTGCAATCTGCCATCAAAAATTTGGCAGGCGAGTTTTGTTTTCCAGGGAAAAGTGCCGTTGTTTGTGTTTGGGGGCCTGTGGCTGGGAGTGGCCGGCTGGCTCCTTAGAATCCAAGATACGCAGGATGGTTCCCAGACCAGAGGTGCCACCTTTGCCAAGTTGGGCTGGTTTGATAGTACCAAGTGGTTCCTGCAATCTGCCATCCAGAAGCGGGGCAGTTTACTTTTGTTTGCCAGGGAAACGGGCCGTTGTTTCTGTTTGGGGGCCTGTGGCTGGGAGTGGCCGGCTGGCTCCTTAGAATCCACGATACGCAGCATGGTTCCCAGACCAGAGGTGGCACCAGTGCCAAGTCGGGCTGGTTTGATACTACCAAGTGGTTCCTGCAATCTGCCATCCAGAAGCGGGGCAGCTTACTTTTGTTTGCCAGGGAAACGGGCCGAGCTTTGTGTCTGGGGGCCTATGGCTGGGAGTGACCGGCTGGCTCCTGAAAAGCTACGATAGGCAGGATGGTGACCAGACCCATGGTGGCACCAGTGCCAGGTTTGGCTGGTTTGATAGTACCAAGTGGCTCCTGCAATCTGCCATCAAAAAGTTGGCAGGCGAGTTTTGTTTTCCAGGGAAAAGCGCCGTTGTTTGTGTTTGGGGGCCTGTGCCTGGGAGTGGCCGGCTGGCTCCTTAGAATCCACGATACGCAGCATGGTTCCCAGACCAGAGGTGGCACCAGTGCCAAGTCGGGCTAGTTTGATGGTGCAAAGTGGCTCCTGCAATCTGCCATCCAGAAGCGGGGTAGCTTACTTTTGTTTGCCAGGGAAACGGGCCGAGGTTTTTTTCTGGGGCCCTATGGCTGGGAGTGACCGGCTGGCTCCTGAAAAGCTACGATAGGCAGGATGGTGACCAGACCCATGGTGGCACCAGTGCCAAGTTGGGCTGATTTGATAGTACCAAGTGCTCCTGCAATCTGCCATCAAAAGTTGGCAGGCCAGTTTTGTTTTCCAGGGAAAAGCGCCATTGTTTGTGTTTTGGGGCCTGTGGCTGGGAGTGGCCGGCTGGCTCCTGAATATCAACGTTACGCAGGATGGTTCCCAGATCCAAGGTGGCAACAGTGCCAAGTCGGGCTGGTTTGATAGTACCAAGAGATTCTTGTAATATTCCATCCACAAGCGGGGCAGCTTACTTTTGTTTGCCAGGGAAACGGGCCGAGCTTTGTGTCTGGGGGCCTATGGCTGGGAGTGACCGGCTAGGTCCTGAAAAGCTACGATAGGCAGGATGGTGACCAGACCCATGGTGGCACCAGTGCCAAGTTGGGCTGGTTTGATAGTACCAAGTGGCTCCTGCAATCTGCCATCAAAAAGTTGGCAGGCGAGTTTTGTTTTCCAGGGAAAAGCGCCGTTGTTTGTGTTTGGGGGCCTGTGCCTGGGAGTGGCCGGCTGGGTAATTGGAATCCACGATACGCAGCATGGTTCCCAGACCAGAGGTGGCACCAGTGCCAAGATGGGCTTGTTTGATAGTACCAAGTGGCTCCTGCAATCTGCCATCCAGAAGCGGGGCAGCTTACTTTTGTTTGCCAGGGAAACGGGCTGAGGTTTGTGTCTGGGGGCTTATTGCTGGGAGTGACCGGCTAGGTCCTGAAAAGCTACGATAGGCAGGATAGTGACCAGAGCCATGGTGGCACCAGTGCCAAGTTGGGCTGGTTTGATAGTACCAAGTGGCTCCTGCAATCTGCCATCAAAAATTTGGCAGGCGAGTTTTGTTTTCCAGGGAAAAGCGCCGTTGTTTGTGTTTGGGGGCCTGTGGCTGGGAGTGGCCGGCTGGCTCCTTAGAATCCACGATACGCAGCATGGTTCCCAGACCTGAGGTGGCACCAGTGCCAAGTCGGGCTGGTTTGATAGTACCAAGTGGCTCCTGCAATCTGCCATCCAGAAGCGGGGCAGCTTACTTTTGTTTGCCAGGGAAACGGGCCGAGGTTTGCGTCTGGGGGCCTATGGCTGGGAGTGACCGGCTGGCTCCTGAAAAGCTACGATAGGCAGGATGATGACCAGACCCATGGTGGCAGCAGTGCCAAGTTGGGCTGGTTTGATAGTACCAAGTGGCTCCTGCAATCTGCCATCAAAAAGTTGGCAGGCGAGTTTTGTTTTCCAGGGAAAAGCGCCGTTGTTTGTGTTTGGGGGCCTGTGGCTGGGAGTGGCCGGCTGGCTCCTTAGAATCCACGATACGCAGCATGGTTCCCAGACCAGAGGTGGCACCAGTGCCAAGTCGGGCTTGTTTGATAGTACCAAGTGCGTCCTGCAATCTGCCATCCAGAAGCGGGGTAGCTTACTTTTGTTTGCCAGGGAAACGGGCCGAGGTTTGTGTCTGGGGGCCTATTGCTGGGAGTGACCAGCTCGCTCCTGAAAAGCTCCGATAGGCAGGATGGTGACCAGACCCATGGTCGCACCAGTCCCAAGTTGGGCTGGTTTGATAGTACCAAGTGGCTCCTGCAATCTGCCATCAAAAAGTTGGCAGGCGAGTTTTGTTTTCCAGGGAAAAGCGCCGTTGTTTGTGTTTGGGGGCCTGTGGCTGGGAGTGGCCGGCTGGGTAATTGGAATCCACGATACGTAGCATGGTTCCCAGACCTGAGGTGGCACCAGTGCCAAGTCCGGCTAGTTTGATGGTGCAAAAAGGCTCCTGCAATCTGCCATCCAGAAGCGGGGTAGCTTACTTTTGTTTGCCAGGGAAACGGGCCGAGGCTTTTTTCTGGGACCCTATGGCTGGGAGTGACCGGCTGGCTCCTGAAAAGCTACGATAGGCAGGATGGTGACCAGACCCATGGTGGCAGCAGTGCCAAGATGGGCTGGTTTGATAGTACCAAGTGCTCCTGCAATCTGCCATCAAAAGTTGGCAGGCCAGTTTTGCTTTCCAGGGAAAAGCGCCATTGTTTGTGTTTGGGGGCCTGTGGCTGGGAGTGGCCGGCTGGCTCCTGAAAATCGACGTTACGCAGGATGGTTCCCAGATCCAAGGTGGCAACAGTGCCAAGTCGGGCTGGTTTGATACTACCAAGAGATTCTTGCAATATGCCATCCACAAGCGGGGCGGCTTACTTTTGTTTTCCAGGGAAACGGGCCGAGCTTTGTGTCTGGGGGCCTATGGCTGGGAGTGACCGGCTAGGTCCTGAAAAGCTACGATAGGCAGGATGGTGACCAGACCCATGGTGGCACCAGTACCATATTGGGCTGGTTTGATAGTACCAAGTGGCTCCTGCAATCTGCCATCAAAAAGTTGGCAGGCGAGTTTTCTTTTCCAGGGTAAAGCGCCGTTGTTTGTGTTTGGGGGCCTGTGCCTGGGAGTGGCCGGCTGGGTAATTGGAATCCACGATACGCAGGATGGTTCCCAGACCAGAGGTGGCACCAGTGCCAAGATGGGCTGGTTTGATAGTACCAAGTGGCTCCTGCAATCTGCCATCCAGAAGCGGGGCAGCTTACTTTTGTTTGCCAGGGAAACGGGCCGAGGTTTGTGTCTGGGAGCTTAGTGCTGGGAGTGACCGGCAAGGCCCTGAAAAGGTACGATAGACAGGATAGTGACCAGAGCCATGGTGGCACCAGTGCCAAGTTGGGCTGGTTTGATAGTACCAAGTGGCTCCTGCAATCTGCCATCAAAAAGTTGGCAGGCGAGTTTTGTTTTCCAGGGAAAAGCGCCGTTGTTTGTGTTTGGGGGCCTGTGGCCGGGAGTGGCCGGCTGGCTCCTTAGAATCCACGATACGCAGCATGGTTCCCAGACCTGAGGTGGCACCAGTGCCAAGTCGGGCTGGTTTGATAGTACCAAGTGGCTCCTGCAATCTGCCATCCAGAAGCGGGGCAGCTTACTTTTGTTTGCCAGGGAAACGGGCCGAGCTTTGTGTCTGGGGGCCTATGGCTGGGAGGGACCGGCTGGCTCCTGAAAAGCTACGATAGGCAGGATGGTGACCAGACCCATGGTGGCACCAGTGCCAAGTTTGGCTGGTTTGATAGTACCAAGTGGCTCCTGCAATCTGCCATCAAAAAGTTGGCAGGCGAGTTTTGTTTTCCAGGGAAAAGCGCCGTTGTTTGTGTTTGGGGGCCTGCGGCTGGGAGTGGCCGGCTGGCTCCTTAGAATCCACGATACGCAGCATGGTTCCCAGACCCAAGGTGGCACCAGTGCCAAGTCGGGCTGGTTTGATAGTACCAAGTGGTTCCTGCAATCTGCCATCCAGAGGCGGGGTAGCTTACTTTTGTTTGCCAGGGAAACGGGCCGAGGTTTGTGTCTGGGGGCCTATTGCTGGGAGTGACCAGCTGGCTCCTGAAAAGCTCCGATAGGCAGGATGGTGACCAGACCCATGGTGGCACCAGTCCCAAGTTGGGCTGGTTTGATAGTACCAAGTGGCTCCTGCAATCTGCCATCAAAAAGTTGGCAGGCGAGTTTTGTTTTCCAGGGAAAAGCGCCGTTGTTTGTGTTTGGGGGCCTGTGGCTGGGAGTGGCCGGCTGGGTAATTGGAATCCACGATACGCAGCATGGTTCCCAGACCTGAGGTGGCACCAGTGCCAAGTCCGCCTAGTTTGATGGTGCAAAAAGGCTCCTGCAATCTGCCATCCAGAAGCGGGGTAGCTTACTTTTGTTTGCCAGGGAAACGGGCCGAGGTTTTTTTCTGGGACCCTATGGCTGGGAGTGACCGGCTGGCTCCTGAAAAGCTACGATAGGCAGGATGGTGACCAGACCCATGGTGGCACCAGTGCCAAGTTGGGCTGATTTGATAGTACCAAGTGCTCCTGCAATCTGCCATCAAAAGTTGGCAGGCCAGTTTTGCTTTCCAGGGAAAAGCGCCATTGTTTGTGTTTGGGGGCCTGTGGCTGGGAGTGGCCGGCTGGCTCCTGAAAATCGACGTTACGCAGGATGGTTCCCAGACCTGAGGTGGCACCAGTGCCAAGTCGGGCTGGTTTGATAGTACCAAGAGATTCTTGCAATATGCCATCCACAAGCGGGGCGGCTTACTTTTGTTTTCCAGGGAAACGGGCCGAGCTTTGTGTCTGGGGGCCTATGGCTGGGAGTGACCGGCGAGGTCCAGAAAAGCTACGATAGGCAGGATGGTGACCAGACCCATGGTGGCACCAGTGCCAAGTTGGGCTGGTTTGATAGTACCAAGTGGCTCCTGCAATCTGCCATCAAAAAGTTGGCAGGCGAGTTTTCTTTTCAAGGGTAAAGCGCCGTTGTTTGTGTTTGGGGGCCTGTGCCTGGGAGTGGCCGGCTGGGTAATTGGAATCCACGATACGCAGCATGGTTCCCAGACCAGAGGTGGCACCAGTGCCAAGATGGGCTGGTTTGATAGTACCAAGTGGCTCCTGCAATCTGCCATCCAGAAGCGGGGCAGCTTACTTTTGTTTGCCAGGGAAACGGGCCGAGGTTTGTGTCTGGGGGCTTAGTGCTGGGAGTGACCGGCTAGGCCCTGAAAAGCTACGATAGACAGGATGGTGACCAGACCCATGGTGGCACCAGTGCCAAGTTGGGCTGGTTTGATAGTACCAAGTGGCTCCTGCAATCTGCCATCAAAAATTTGGCAGGCGAGTTTTGTTTTCCAGGGTAAAGCGCCGTTGTTTGTGTTTGGGGGCCTGTGCCTGGGAGTGGCCGGCTGGGTAATTGGAATCCACGATACGCAGCATGGTTCCCAGACCAGAGGTGGCACCAGTGCCAAGTCGGGCTGGTTTGATAGTACCAAGTGGCTCCTGCAATCTGCCATCCAGAAGCGGGGCAGCTTACTTTTGTTTGCCAGGGAAACGGGCCGAGGTTTGTGTCTGGGGGCTTATTGCTGGGAGTGACCGGCTAGGCCCTGAAAAGCTACGATAGACAGGATAGTGACCAGAGCCATGGTGGCACCAGTGCCAAGTTGGGCTGGTTTGATAGTACCAAGTGGCTCCTGCAATCTGCCATCAAAAAGTTGGCAGGCGAGTTTTGTTTTCCAGGGAAAAGCGCCGTTGTTTGTGTTTGGGGGCCTGTGGCTGGGAGTGGCCGGCTGGCTCCTTAGAATCCACGATACGCAGCATGGTTCCCAGACCTGAGGTGGCACCAGTGCCAAGTCGGGCTGGTTTGATAGTACCAAGTGGCTCCTGCAATCTGCCATCCAGAAGCGGGGCAGCTTACTTTTGTTTGCCAGGGAAACGGGCCGAGCTTTGTGTCTGGGGGCCTATGGCTGGGAGGGACCGGCTGGCTCCTGAAAAGCTACGATAGGCAGGATGGTGACCAGACCCATGGTGGCACCAGTGCCAAGTTGGGCTGGTTTGATAGTACCAAGTGGCTCCTGCAATCTGCCATCAAAAAGTTGGCAGGCGAGTTTTGTTTTCCAGGGAAAAGCGCCGTTGTTTGTGTTTGGGGGCCTGTGGCTGGGAGTGGCCGGCTGGGTAATTGGAATCCACGATACGCAGCATGGTTCCCAGACCTGAGGTGGCACCAGTGCCAAGTCCGGCTAGTTTGATGGTGCAAAAAGGCTCCTGCAATCTGCCATCCAGAAGCGGGGTAGCTTACTTTTGTTTGCCAGGGAAACGGGCCGAGGTTTTTTTCTGAGACCCTATGGCTGGGAGTGACCGGCTGGCTCCTGAAAAGCTACGATAGGCAGGATGGTGACCAGACCCATGGTGGCACCAGTGCCAAGTTGGGCTGATTTGATAGTACCAAGTGCTCCTGCAATCTGCCATCAAAAGTTGGCAGGCCAGTTTTGCTTTCCAGGGAAAAGCGCCATTGTTTGTGTTTGGGGGCCTGTGGCTGGGAGTGGCCGGCTGGCTCCTGAAAATCGACGTTACGCAGGATGGTTCCCAGACCTGAGGTGGCACCAGTGCCAAGTCGGGCTGGTTTGATAGTACCAAGAGATTCTTGCAATATGCCATCCACAAGCGGGGCGGCTTACTTTTGTTTGCCAGGGAAACGGGCCGAGCTTTGTGTCTGGGGGCCTATGGCTGGGAGTGACCGGCTAGGTCCTGAAAAGCTACGATAGGCAGGATGGTGACCAGACCCATGGTGGCACCAGTGCCATATTGGGCTGGTTTGATAGTACCAAGTGGCTCCTGCAATCTGCCATCAAAAAGTTGGCAGGCGAGTTTTCTTTTCAAGGGTAAAGCGCCGTTGTTTGTGTTTGGGGGCCTGTGCCTGGGAGTGGCCGGCTGGGTAATTGGAATCCACGATACGCAGCATGGTTCCCAGACCTGAGGTGGCACCAGTGCCAAGATGGGCTGGTTTGATAGTACCAAGTGGCTCCTGCAATCTGCCATCCAGAAGCGGGGCAGCTTACTTTTGTTTGCCAGGGAAACGGGCCGAGGTTTGCGTCTGGGGGCCTATGGCTGGGAGTGACCGGCTGGCTCCTGAAAAGCTACGATAAGCAGGATGGTGACCAGACCCATGGTGGCACCAGTGCCAAGTTGGGCTGGTTTGATAGTACCAAGTGGCTCCTGCAATCTGCCATCAAAAAGTTGGCAGGCGAGTTTTGTTTTCCAGGGAAAAGCGCCGTTGTTTGTGTTTGGGGGCCTGTGGCTGGGAGTGGCCGGCTGGCTCCTTAGAATCCACGATACGCAGGATGGTTCCCAGACCCAAGGTGGCACCAGTGCCAAGTCGGGCTTGTTTGATAGTACCAAGTGCGTCCTGCAATCTGCCATCCAGAAGCGGGGTAGCTTACTTTTGTTTGCCAGGGAAACGGGCCGAGGTTTGTGTCTGGGGGCCTATGACTGGGAGTGACCAGCTGGCTCCTGAAAAGCTCCGATAGGCAGAATCGTGACCAGACCCATGGTCGCACCAGTCCCAAGTTGGGCTGGTTTGATAGTACCAAGTGGCTCCTGCAATCTGCCATCAAAAAGTTGGCAGGCGAGTTTTGTTTTCCAGGGAAAAGCGCCGTTGTTTGTGTTTGGGGGCCTGTGGCTGGGAGTGGCCGGCTGCCTCCTGAAAATCGAAGTTACGCAGGATGGTTCCCAGATCCAGAGGTGGCAACAGTGCCAAGTCGGGCTGGTTTGATAGTACCAAGAGGTTCTTGCAGTATGCCATCCAGAAGCGGGGCGGCTTACTTTTGTTTGCCAGGGAAACGGGCCGAGGTTTGTGTCTGGGGGCCTATGGCTGGGAGTGACCGGCTAGGTCCTGAAAAGCTACGATAGGCAGGATGGTGACCAGACCCATGGTGGCATCAGTGCCAAGTTGGGCTGGTTTGATAATACCAAGTGGCTCCTGCAATCTGCCATCAAAAATTTGGCAGGCCAGTTTTGTTTTCCAGGGAAAAGCGCCGTTGTTTGTGTTTGGGGGCCTGTGCCTGGGAGTGGCTGGCTGGGTAATTGGAATCCACGATACGCAGGATGGTTCCCAGACCAGAGGTGGCACCAGTGCCAAGTCGGGCTGGTTTGATAGTACCAAGTGACTTCTGCAATCGGCCATCCAGAAGCGGGGCAGCTTACTTTTGTTTGCCAGGGAAACGGGCCGAGGTTTGTGTCTGGGGGCCTATTGCTGGGAGTGACCGGCTAGGTGCTTAAAAGCTTCGATAGGCAGGATAGTGACCAGACCCATGGTGGCACCAGTGCCAAGTTGGGCTGGTTTGATAGTACCAAGTGGCTCCTGCAATCTGCCATCAAAAATTTGGCAGGCGAGTTTTGTTTTCCAGGGAAAAGCGCCGTTGTTTGTGTTTGGGGGCCTGTGGCTGGGAGTGGCCGGCTGGCTCCTTAGAATCCAAGATACGCAGGATGGTTCCCAGACCAGAGGTGACACCTTTGCCAAGTTGGGCTGGTTTGATAGTACCAAGTGGTTCCTGCAATCTGCCATCCAGAAGCGGGGCAGTTTACTTTTGTTTGCCAGGGAAACGGGCCGTTGTTTCTGTTTGGGGGCCTGTGGCTGGGAGTGGCCGGCTGGCTCCTTAGAATCCACGATACGCAGCATGGTTCCCAGACCAGAGGTGGCACCAGTGCCAAGTCGGGCTGATTTGATACTACCAAGTGGTTCCTGCAATCTGCCATCCAGAAGCGGGGCAGCTTACTTTTGTTTGCCAGGGAAACGGGCCGAGGTTTGTGTCTGGTGGCCTATGGCTGGGAGTGACCGGCTGGCTCCTGAAAAGCTACGATAGGCAGGATGGTGACCAGACCCATGGTGGCACCAGTGCCAAGTTTGGCTGGTTTGATAGTACCAAGTGGCTCCTGCAATCTGCCATCAAAAAGTTGGCAGGCGAGTTTTGTTTTCCAGGGAAAAGCGCCGTTGTTTGTGTTTGGGGGCCTGTGCCTGGGAGTGGCCGGCTGGGTAATTGGAATCCACGATACGCAGCATGGTTCCCAGACCAGAGGTGGCACCAGTGCCAAGTCGGGCTAGTTTGATGGTGCAAAGTGGCTCCTGCAATCTGCCATCCAGAAGCGGGGTAGCTTACTTTTGTTTGCCAGGGAAACGGGCCGAGGTTTTTTTCTGGGGCCCTATGGCTGGGAGTGACCGGCTGGCTCCTGAAAAGCTACGATAGGCAGGATGGTGACCAGACCCATGGTGGCACCAGTGCCAAGTTGGGCTGATTTGATAGTACCAAGTGCTCCTGCAATCTGCCATCAAAAGTTGGCAGGCCAGTTTTGTTTTCCAGGGAAAAGCGCCATTGTTTGTGTTTTTGGGCCTGTGGCTGGGAGTGGCCGGCTGGCTCCTGAAAATCAACGTTACACAGGATGGTTCCCAGATCCAAGGTGGCAACAGTGCCAAGTCGGGCTGGTTTGATAGTACCAAGAGATTCTTGTAATATTCCATCCACAAGCGGGGCAGCTTACTTTTGTTTGCCAGGGAAACGGGCCGAGCTTTGTGTCTGGGGGCCTATGGCTGGGAGTGACCGGCTAGGTCCTGAAAAGCTACGATAGGCAGGATGGTGACCAGACCCATGGTGGCACCAGTGCCAAGTTGGGCTGGTTTGATAGTACCAAGTGGCTCCTGCAATCTGCCATCAAAAAGTTGGCAGGCGAGTTTTGTTTTCCAGGGAAAAGCGCCGTTGTTTGTGTTTGGGGGCCTGTGCCTGGGAGTGGCCGGCTGGGTAATTGGAATCCACGATACGCAGCATGGTTCCCAGACCAGAGGTGGCACCAGTGCCAAGATGGGCTTGTTTGATAGTACCAAGTGGCTCCTGCAATCTGCCATCCAGAAGCGGGGCAGCTTACTTTTGTTTGCCAGGGAAACGGGCTGAGGTTTGTGTCTGGGGGCTTATTGCTGGGAGTGACCGGCTAGGTCCTGAAAAGCTACGATAGGCAGGATAGTGACCAGAGCCATGGTGGCACCAGTGCCAAGTTGGGCTGGTTTGATAGTACCAAGTGGCTCCTGCAATCTGCCATCAAAAATTTGGCAGGCGAGTTTTGTTTTCCAGGGAAAAGCGCCGTTGTTTGTGTTTGGGGGCCTGTGGCTGGGAGTGGCCGGCTGGCTCCTTAGAATCCACGATACGCAGCATGGTTCCCAGACCTGAGGTGGCACCAGTGCCAAGTCGGGCTGGTTTGATAGTACCAAGTGGCTCCTGCAATCTGCCATCCAGAAGCGGGGCAGCTTACTTTTGTTTGCCAGGGAAACGGGCCGAGGTTTGCGTCTGGGGGCCTATGGCTGGGAGTGACCGGCTGGCTCCTGAAAAGCTACAATAGGCAGGATGGTGACCAGACCCATGGTGGCAGCAGTGCCAAGTTGGGCTGGTTTGATAGTACCAAGTGGCTCCTGCAATCTGCCATCAAAAAGTTGGCAGGCGAGTTTTGTTTTCCAGGGAAAAGCGCCGTTGTTTGTGTTTGGGGGCCTGTGGCTGGGAGTGGCCGGCTGGCTCCTTAGAATCCACGATACGCAGCATGGTTCCCAGACCCAAGGTGGCACCAGTGCCAAGTCGGGCTTGTTTGATAGTACCAAGTGCGTCCTGCAATCTGCCATCCAGAAGCGGGGTAGCTTACTTTTGTTTGCCAGGGAAACGGGCCGAGCTTTGTGTCTGGGGGCCTGTGGCTGGGAGTGACCAGCTCGCTCCTGAAAAGCTCCGATAGGCAGGATGGTGACCAGACCCATGGTCGCACCAGTCCCAAGTTGGGCTGGTTTGATAGTACCAAGTGGCTCCTGCAATCTGCCATCAAAAAGTTGGCAGGCGAGTTTTGTTTTCCAGGGAAAAGCGCCGTTGTTTGTGTTTGGGGGCCTGTGCCTGGGAGTGGCCGGCTGGGTAATTGGAATCCACGATACGTAGCATGGTTCCCAGACCTGAGGTGGCACCAGTGCCAAGTCCGGCTAGTTTGATGGTGCAAAAAGGCTCCTGCAATCTGCCATCCAGAAGCGGGGTAGCTTACTTTTGTTTGCCAGGGAAACGGGCCGAGGTTTTTTTCTGGGACCCTATGGCTGGGAGTGACCGGCTGGCTCCTGAAAAGCTACGATAGGCAGGATGGTGACCAGACCCATGGTGGCACCAGTGCCAAGTTGGGCTGATTTGATAGTACCAAGTGCTCCTGCAATCTGCCATCAAAAGTTGGCAGGCCAGTTTTGCTTTCCAGGGAAAAGCGCCATTGTTTGTGTTTGGGGGCCTGTGGCTGGGAGTGGCCGGCTGGCTCCTGAAAATCGACGTTACGCAGGATGGTTCCCAGATCCAAGGTGGCAACAGTGCCAAGTCGGGCTGGTTTGATACTACCAAGAGATTCTTGCAATATGCCATCCACAAGCGGGGCGGCTTACTTTTGTTTTCCAGGGAAACGGGCCGAGGTTTGTGTCTGGGGGCCTATGGCTGGGAGTGACCGGCTAGGTCCTGAAAAGCTACGATAGGCAGGATGGTGACCAGACCCATGGTGACACCAGTACCATATTGGGCTGGTTTGATAGTACCAAGTGGCTCCTGCAATCTGCCATCAAAAAGTTGGCAGGCGAGTTTTCTTTTCCAGGGTAAAGCGCCGTTGTTTGTGTTTGGGGGCCTGTGCCTGGGAGTGGCCGGCTGGGTAATTGGAATCCACGATACGCAGCATGGTTCCCAGACCAGAGGTGGCACCAGTGCCAAGATGGGCTGGTTTGATAGTACCAAGTGGCTCCTGCAATCTGCCATCCAGAAGCGGGGCAGCTTACTTTTGTTTGCCAGGGAAACGGGCCGAGGTTTGTGTCTGGGGGCTTAGTGCTGGGAGTGACCGGCTAGGCCCTGAAAAGCTACGATAGACAGGATAGTGACCAGAGCCATGGTGGCACCAGTGCCAAGTTGGGCTGGTTTGATAGTACCAAGTGGCTCCTGCAATCTGCCATCAAAAAGTTGGCAGGCGAGTTTTGTTTTCCAGGGAAAAGCGCCGTTGTTTGTGTTTGGGGGCCTGTGGCTGGGAGTGGCCGGCTGGCTCCTTAGAATCCACGATACGCAGCATGGTTCCCAGACCTGAGGTGGCACCAGTGCCAAGTCGGGCTGGTTTGATAGTACCAAGTGGCTCCTGCAATCTGCCATCCAGAAGCGGGGCAGCTTACTTTTGTTTGCCAGGGAAACGGGCCGAGGTTTGTGTCTGGGGGCCTATGGCTGGGAGTGACCGGCTGGCTCCTGAAAAGCTACGATAGGCAGGATGGTGACCAGACCCATGGTGGCACCAGTGCCAAGTTTGGCTGGTTTGATAGTACCAAGTGGCTCCTGCAATCTGCCATCAAAAAGTTGGCAGGCGAGTTTTGTTTTCCAGGGAAAAGCGCCGTTGTTTGTGTTTGGGGGCCTGCGGCTGGGAGTGGCCGGCTGGCTCCTTAGAATCCACGATACGCAGCATGGTTCCCAGACCCAAGGTGGCACCAGTGCCAAGTCGGGCTGGTTTGATAGTACCAAGTGGTTCCTGCAATCTGCCATCCAGAGGCGGGGTAGCTTACTTTTGTTTGCCAGGGAAACGGGCCGAGGTTTGTGTCTGGGGGCCTATTGCTGGGAGTGACCAGCTGGCTCCTGAAAAGCTCCGATAGGCAGGATGGTGACCAGACCCATGGTGGCACCAGTGCCAAGTTGGGCTGGTTTGATAGTACCAAGTGGCTCCTGCAATCTGCCATCAAAAAGTTGGCAGGCGAGTTTTGTTTTCCAGGGAAAAGCGCCATTGTTTGTGTTTGGGGGCCTGTGGCTGGGAGTGGCCGGCTGGGTAATTGGAATCCACGATACGCAGCATGGTTCCCAGACCTGAGGTGGCACCAGTGCCAAGTCCGGCTAGTTTGATGGTGTAAAAAGGCTCCTGCAATCTGCCATCCAGAAGCGGGGTAGCTTACTTTTGTTTGCCAGGGAAACGGGCCGAGGTTTTTTTCTGGGACCCTATGGCTGGGAGTGACCGGCTGGCTCCTGAAAAGCTACGATAGGCAGGATGGTGACCAGACCCATGGTGGCACCAGTGCCAAGTTGGGCTGATTTGATAGTACCAAGTGCTCCTGCAATCTGCCATCAAAAGTTGGCAGGCCAGTTTTGCTTTCCAGGGAAAAGCGCCATTGTTTGTGTTTGGGGGCCTGTGGCTGGGAGTGGCCGGCTGGCTCCTGAAAATCGACGTTACGCAGGATGGTTCCCAGATCCCAGGTGGCAACAGTGCCAAGTCGGGCTGGTTTGATAGTACCAAGAGATTCTTGCAATATGCCATCCACAAGCGGGGCGGCTTACTTTTGTTTTCCAGGGAAACGGGCCGAGCTTTGTGTCTGGGGGCCTATGGCTGGGAGTGACCGGCTGGGTCCTGAAAAGCTACGATAGGCAGGATGGTGACCAGACCCATGGTGGCACCAGTGCCATATTGGGCTGGTTTGATAGTACCAAGTGGCTCCTGCAATCTGCCATCAAAAAGTTGGCAGGCGAGTTTTCTTTTCCAGGGTAAAGCGCCGTTGTTTGTGTTTGGGGGCCTGTGCCTGGGAGTGGCCGGCTGGGTAATTGGAATCCACGATACGCAGCATGGTTCCCAGACCAGAGGTGGCACCAGTGCCAAGATGGGCTGGTTTGATAGTACCAAGTGGCTCCTGCAATCTGCCATCCAGAAGCAGGGCAGCTTACTTTTGTTTGCCAGGGAAACGGGCCGAGGTTTGTGTCTGGGGGCTTAGTGCTGGGAGTGACCGGCTAGGCCCTGAAAAGCTACGATAGACAGGATAGTGACCAGACCCATGGTGGCACCAGTGCCAAGTTGGGCTGGTTTGATAGTACCAAGTGGCTCCTGCAATCTGCCATCAAAAAGTTGGCAGGCGAGTTTTGTTTTCCAGGGAAAAGCGCCGTTGTTTGTGTTTGGGGGCCTGTGGCTGGGAGTGGCCGGCTGGCTCCTTAGAATCCACGATACGCAGCATGGTTCCCAGACCTGAGGTGGCACCAGTGCCAAGTCGGGCTGGTTTGATAGTACCAAGTGGCTCCTGCAATCTGCCATCCAGAAGCGGGGCAGCTTACTTTTATTTGCCAGGGAAACGGGCCGAGGTTTGTGTCTGGGGGCCTATGGCTGGGAGTGACCGGCTGGCTCCTGAAAAGCTACGATAGGCAGGATGGTGACCAGACCCATGGTGGCACCAGTGCCAAGTTGGGCTGGTTTGATAGTACCAAGTGGCTCCTGCAATCTGCCATCCAGAAGCGGGGCAGCTTACTTTTGTTTGCAAGGGAAACGGGCCGAGCTTTGTGTCTGGGGGCCTATGGCTGGGAGTGACCGGCTGGCTCCTGAAAAGCTACGATAGGCAGGATGGTGACCAGACCCATGGTGGCACCAGTGCCAAGTTTGGCTGGTTTGATAGTACCAAGTGGCTCCTGCAATCTGCCATCAAAAAGTTGGCAGGCGAGTTTTGTTTTCCAGGGAAAAGCGCCGTTGTTTGTGTTTGGGGGCCTGCGGCTGGGAGTGGCCGGCTGGCTCCTTAGAATCCACGATACGCAGCATGGTTCCCAGACCCAAGGTGGCACCAGTGCCAAGTCGGGCTGGTTTGATAGTACCAAGTGGTTCCTGCAATCTGCCATCCAGAGGCGGGGTAGCTTACTTTTGTTTGCCAGGGAAACGGGCCGAGGTTTGTGTCTGGGGGCCTATTGCTGGGAGTGACCAGCTGGCTCCTGAAAAGCTCCGATAGGCAGGATGGTGACCAGACCCATGGTCGCACCAGTCCCAAGTTGGGCTGGTTTGATAGTACCAAGTGGCTCCTGCAATCTGCCATCAAAAAGTTGGCAGGCGAGTTTTGTTTTCCAGGGAAAAGCGCCGTTGTTTGTGTTTGGGGGCCTGTGGCTGGGAGTGGCCGGCTGGGTAATTGGAATCCACGATACGCAGCATGGTTCCCAGACCTGAGGTGGCACCAGTGCCAAGTCCGGCTAGTTTGATGGTGCAAAAAGGCTCCTGCAATCTGCCATCCAGAAGCGGGGTAGCTTACTTTTGTTTGCCAGGGAAACGGGCCGAGGTTTTTTTCTGGGAACCTATGGCTGGGAGTGACCGGCTGGCTCCTGAAAAGCTACGATAGGCAGGATGGTGACCAGACCCATGGTGGCACCAGTGCCAAGTTGGGCTGATTTGATAGTACCAAGTGCTCCTGCAATCTGCCATCAAAAGTTGGCAGGCCAGTTTTGCTTTCCAGGGAAAAGCGCCATTGTTTGTGTTTGGGGGCCTGTGGCTGGGAGTGGCCGGCTGGCTCCTGAAAATCGACGTTACGCAGGATGGTTCCCAGATCCAAGGTGGCAACAGTGCCAAGTCGGGCTGGTTTGATAGTACCAAGAGATTCTTGCAATATGCCATCCACAAGCGGGGCGGCTTACTTTTGTTTTCCAGGGAAACGGGCCGAGCTTTGTGTCTGGGGGCCTATGGCTGGGAGTGACCGGCTGGGTCCTGAAAAGCTACGATAGGCAGGATGGTGACCAGACCCATGGTGGCACCAGTGCCATATTGGGCTGGTTTGATAGTACCAAGTGGCTCCTGCAATCTGCCATCAAAAAGTTGGCAGGCGAGTTTTCTTTTCCAGGGTAAAGCGCCGTTGTTTGTGTTTGGGGGCCTGTGGCTGGGAGTGGCCGGCTGGGTAATTGGAATCCACGATACGCAGCATGGTTCCCAGACCAGAGGTGGCACCAGTGCCAAGATGGGCTGGTTTGATAGTACCAAGTGGCTCCTGCAATCTGCCATCCAGAAGCAGGGGAGCTTACTTTTGTTTGCCAGGGAAACGGGCCGAGGTTTGTGTCTGGGGGCTTAGTGCTGGGAGTGACCGGCTAGGCCCTGAAAAGCTACGATAGACAGGATAGTGACCAGACCCATGGTGGCACCAGTGCCAAGTTGGGCTGGTTTGATAGTACCAAGTGGCTCCTGCAATCTGCCATCAAAAAGTTGGCAGGCGAGTTTTGTTTTCCAGGGAAAAGCGCCGTTGTTTGTGTTTGGGGGCCTGTGGCTGGGAGTGGCCGGCTGGCTCCTTAGAATCCACGATACGCAGCATGGTTCCCAGACCTGAGGTGGCACCAGTGCCAAGTCGGGCTGGTTTGATAGTACCAAGTGGCTCCTGCAATCTGCCATCCAGAAGCGGGGCAGCTTACTTTTATTTGCCAGGGAAACGGGCCGAGGTTTGTGTCTGGGGGCCTATGGCTGGGAGTGACCGGCTGGCTCCTGAAAAGCTACGATAGGCAGGATGGTGACCAGACCCATGGTGGCACCAGTGCCAAGTTGGGCTGGTTTGATAGTACCAAGTGGCTCCTGCAATCTGCCATCAAAAAGTTGGCAGGCGAGTTTTGTTTTCCAGGGAAAAGCGCCGTTGTTTGTGTTTGGAGGCCTGTGGCTGGGAGTGGCCGGCTGGCTCCTTAGAATCCACGATACGCAGCATGGTTCCCAGACCTGAGGTGGCACCAGTGCCAAGTCGGGCTGGTTTGATAGTACCAAGTGGCTCCTGCAATCTGCCATCCAGAAGCGGGGCAGCTTACTTTTGTTTGCCAGGGAAACGGGCCGAGGTTTGCGTCTGGGGGCCTATGGCTGGGAGTGACCGGCTGGCTCCTGAAAAGCTACGATAGGCAGGATGGTGACCAGACCCATGGTGGCAGCAGTGCCAAGTTGGGCTGGTTTGATAGTACCAAGTGGCTCCTGCAATCTGCCATCAAAAAGTTGGCAGGCGAGTTTTGTTTTCCAGGGAAAAGCGCCGTTGTTTGTGTTTGGGGGCCTGTGGCTGGGAGTGGCCGGCTGGCTCCTTAGAATCCACGATACGCAGCATGGTTCCCAGACCCAAGGTGGCACCAGTGCCAAGTCGGGCTTGTTTGATAGTACCAAGTGCGTCCTGCAATCTGCCATCCAGAAGCGGGGTAGCTTACTTTTGTTTGCCAGGGAAACGGGCCGAGGTTTGTGTCTGGGGGCCTATTGCTGGGAGTAACCAGCTCGCTCCTGAAAAGCTCCGATAGGCAGGATGGTGACCAGACCCATGGTCGCACCAGTCCCAAGTTGGGCTGGTTTGATAGTACCAAGTGGCTCCTGCAATCTGCCATCAAAAAGTTGGCAGGCGAGTTTTGTTTTCCAGGGAAAAGCGCCGTTGTTTGTGTTTGGGGGCCTGTGGCTGGGAGTGGCCGGCTGGGTAATTGGAATCCACGATACGTAGCATGGTTCCCAGACCTGAGGTGGCACCAGTGCCAAGTCCGGCTAGTTTGATGGTGCAAAAAGGCTCCTGCAATCTGCCATCCAGAAGCGGGGTAGCTTACTTTTGTTTGCCAGGGAAACGGGCCGAGGTTTTTTTCTGGGACCCTATGGCTGGGAGTGACCGGCTGGCTCCTGAAAAGCTACGATAGGCAGGATGGTGACCAGACCCATGGTGGCACCAGTGCCAAGTTGGGCTGATTTGATAGTACCAAGTGCTCCTGCAATCTGCCATCAAAAGTTGGCAGGCCAGTTTTGCTTTCCAGGGAAAAGCGCCATTGTTTGTGTTTGGGGGCCTGTGGCTGGGAGTGGCCGGCTGGCTCCTGAAAATCGACGTTACGCAGGATGGTTCCCAGATCCAAGGTGGCAACAGTGCCAAGTCGGGCTGGTTTGATACTACCAAGAGATTCTTGCAATATGCCATCCACAAGCGGGGCGGCTTACTTTTCTTTTCCAGGGAAACGGGCCGAGCATTGTGTCTGGGGGCCTATGGCTGGGAGTGACCGGCTAGGTCCTGAAAAGCTACGATAGGCAGGATGGTGACCAGACCCATGGTGGCACCAGTACCATATTGGGCTGGTTTGATAGTACCAAGTGGCTCCTGCAATCTGCCATCAAAAAGTTGGCAGGCGAGTTTTCTTTTCCAGGGTAAAGCGCCGTTGTTTGTGTTTGGGGGCCTGTGCCTGGGAGTGGCCGGCTGGGTAATTGGAATCCACGATACGCAGCATGGTTCCCAGACCAGAGGTGGCACCAGTGCCAAGATGGGCTGGTTTGATAGTACCAAGTGGCTCCTGCAATCTGCCATCCAGAAGCGGGGCAGCTTACTTTTGTTTGCCAGGGAAACGGGCCGAGGTTTGTGTCTGGGGGCTTAGTGCTGGGAGTGACCGGCTAGGCCCTGAAAAGCTACGATAGACAGGATAGTGACCAGAGCCATGGTGGCACCAGTGCCAAGTTGGGCTGGTTTGATGGTACCAAGTGGCTCCTGCAATCTGCCATCAAAAAGTTGGCAGGCGAGTTTTGTTTTCCAGGGAAAAGCGCCGTTGTTTGTGTTTGGGGGCCTGTGGCTGGGAGTGGCCGGCTGGCTCCTTAGAATCCACGATACGCAGCATGGTTCCCAGACCTGAGGTGGCACCAGTGCCAAGTCGGGCTGGTTTGATAGTACCAAGTGGCTCCTGCAATCTGCCATCCAGAAGCGGGGCAGCTTACTTTTGTTTGCCAGGGAAACGGGCCGAGCTTTGTGTCTGGGGGCCTATGGCTGGGAGTGACCGGCTGGCTCCTGAAAAGCTACGATAGGCAGGATGGTGACCAGACCCATGCTGGCACCAGTGCCAAGTTTGGCTGGTTTGATAGTACCAAGTGGCTCCTGCAATCTGCCATCAAAAAGTTGGCAGGCGAGTTTTGTTTTCCAGGGAAAAGCGCCGTTGTTTGTGTTTGGGGGCCTGTGGCTGGGAGTGGCCGGCTGGCTCCTTAGAATCCACGATACGCAGCATGGTTCCCAGACCCAAGGTGGCACCAGTGCCAAGTCGGGCTGGTTTGATAGTACCAAGTGGTTCCTGCAATCTGCCATCCAGAGGCGGGGTAGCTTACTTTTGTTTGCCAGGGAAACGGGCCGAGGTTTGTGTCTGGGGGCCTATTGCTGGGAGTGACCAGCTGGCTCCTGAAAAGCTCCGATAGGCAGGATGGTGACCAGACCCATGGTCGCACCAGTCCCAAGTTGGGCTGGTTTGATAGTACCAAGTGGCTCCTGCAATCTGCCATCAAAAAGTTGGCAGGCGAGTTTTGTTTTCCAGGGAAAAGCGCCGTTGTTTGTGTTTGGGGGCCTGTGGCTGGGAGTGGCCGGCTGGGTAATTGGAATCCACGATACGCAGCATGGTTCCCAGACCTGAGGTGGCACCAGTGCCAAGTCCGGCTAGTTTGATGGTGCAAAAAGGCTCCTGCGATCTGCCATCCAGAAGCGGGGTAGCTTACTTTTGTTTGCCAGGGAAACGGGCCGAGGTTTTTTTCTGGGACCCTATGGCTGGGAGTGACCGGCTGGCTCCTGAAAAGCTACGATAGGCAGGATGGTGACCAGACCCATGGTGGCACCAGTGCCAAGTTGGGCTGATTTGATAGTACCAAGTGCTCCTGCAATCTGCCATCAAAAGTTGGCAGGCGAGTTTTCTTTTCCAGGGTAAAGCGCCGTTGTTTGTGTTTGGGGGCCTGTGCCTGGGAGTGGCCGGCTGGGTAATTGGAATCCACGATACGCAGCATGGTTCCCAGACCAGAGGTGGCACCAGTGCCAAGATGGGCTGGTTTGATAGTACCAAGTGGCTCCTGCAATCTGCCATCCAGAAGCAGGGCAGCTTACTTTTGTTTGCCAGGGAAACGGGCCGAGGTTTGTGTCTGGGGGCTTAGTGCTGGGAGTGACCGGCTAGGCCCTGAAAAGCTACGATAGACAGGATAGTGACCAGACCCATGGTGGCACCAGTGCCAAGTTGGGCTGGTTTGATAGTACCAAGTGGCTCCTGCAATCTGCCATCAAAAAGTTGGCAGGCGAGTTTTGTTTTCCAGGGAAAAGCGCCGTTGTTTGTGTTTGGGGGCCTGTGGCTGGGAGTGGCCGGCTGGCTCCTTAGAATCCACGATACGCAGCATGGTTCCCAGACCTGAGGTGGCACCAGTGCCAAGTCGGGCTGGTTTGATAGTACCAAGTGGCTCCTGCAATCTGCCATCCAGAAGCGGGGCAGCTTACTTTTATTTGCCAGGGAAACGGGCCGAGGTTTGTGTCTGGGGGCCTATGGCTGGGAGTGACCGGCTGGCTCCTGAAAAGCTACGATAGGCAGGATGGTGACCAGACCCATGGTGGCACCAGTGCCAAGTTGGGCTGGTTTGATAGTACCAAGTGGCTCCTGCAATCTGCCATCAAAAAGTTGGCAGGCGAGTTTTGTTTTCCAGGGAAAAGCGCCGTTGTTTGTGTTTGGGGGCCTGTGGCTGGGAGTGGCCGGCTGGGTAATTGGAATCCACGATACGCAGCATGGTTCCCAGACCAGAGGTGGCACCAGTGCCAAGATGGGCTTGTTTGATAGTACCAAGTGGCTCCTGCAATCTGCCATCCAGAAGCGGGGCAGCTTACTTTTGTTTGCCAGGGAAACGGGCTGAGGTTTGTGTCTGGGGGCTTATTGCTGGGAGTGACCGGCTAGGTCCTGAAAAGCTACGATAGGCAGGATAGTGACCAGAGCCATGGTGGCACCAGTGCCAAGTTGGGCTGGTTTGATAGTACCAAGTGGCTCCTGCAATCTGCCATCAAAAATTTGGCAGGCGAGTTTTGTTTTCCAGGGAAAAGCGCCGTTGTTTGTGTTTGGGGGCCTGTGGCTGGGAGTGGCCGGCTGGCTCCTTAGAATCCACGATACGCAGCATGGTTCCCAGACCTGAGGTGGCACCAGTGCCAAGTCAGGCTGGTTTGATAGTACCAAGTGGCTCCTGCAATCTGCCATCCAGAAGCGGGGCAGCTTACTTTTGTTTGCCAGGGAAACGGGCCGAGGTTTGCGTCTGGGGGCCTATGGCTGGGAGTGACCGGCTGGCTCCTGAAAAGCTACGATTGGCAGGATGGTGACCAGACCCATGGTGGCAGCAGTGCCAAGTTGGGCTGGTTTGATAGTACCAAGTGGCTCCTGCAATCTGCCATCAAAAAGTTGGCAGGCGAGTTTTGTTTTCCAGGGAAAAGCGCCGTTGTTTGTGTTTGGGGGCCTGTGCCTGGGAGTGGCCGGCTGGCTCCTTAGAATCCACGATACGCAGCATGGTTCCCAGACCCAAGGTGGCACCAGTGCCAAGTCGGGCTTGTTTGATAGTACCAAGTGCGTCCTGCAATCTGCCATCCAGAGGCGGGGTAGCTTACTTTTGTTTGCCAGGGAAACGGGCCGAGGTTTGTGTCTGGGGGCCTATTGCTGGGAGTGACCAGCTCGCTCCTGAAAAGCTACGATAGGCAGGATGGTGACCAGACCCATGGTCGCACCAGTCCCAAGTTGGGCTGGTTTGATAGTACCAAGTGGCTCCTGCAATCTGCCATCAAAAAGTTGGCAGGCGAGTTTTGTTTTCCAGGCAAAAGCGCCGTTGTTTGTGTTTGGGGGCCTGTGGCTGGGAGTGGCCGGCTGGGTAATTGGAATCCACGATACGTAGCATGGTTCCCAGACCTGAGGTGGCACCAGTGCCAAGTCCGGCTAGTTTGATGGTGCAAAAAGGCTCCTGCAATCTGCCATCCAGAAGCGGGGTAGCTTACTTTTGTTTGCCAGGGAAACGGGCCGAGGTTTTTTTCTGGGACCCTATGGCTGGGAGTGACCGGCTGGCTCCGGAAAAGCTACGATAGGCAGGATGGTGACCAGACCCATGGTGGCACCAGTGCCAAGTTGGGCTGATTTGATAGTACCAAGTGCTCCTGCAATCTGCCATCAAAAGTTGGCAGGCCAGTTTTGCTTTCCAGGGAAAAGCGCCATTGTTTGTGTTTGGGGGCCTGTGGCTGGGAGTGGCCGGCTGGCTCCTGAAAATCGACGTTACGCAGGATGGTTCCCAGATCCAAGGTGGCAACAGTGCCAAGTCGGGCTGGTTTGATAGTACCAAGAGATTCTTGCAATATGCCATCCACAAGCGGGGCGGCTTACTTTTGTTTTCCAGGGAAACGGGCCGAGCTTTGTGTCTGGGGGCCTATGGCTGGGAGTGACCGGCTAGGTCCTGAAAAGCTACGATAGGCAGGATGGTGACCAGACCCATGGTGGCACCAGTACCATATTGGGCTGGTTTGATAGTACCAAGTGGCTCCTGCAATCTGCCATCAAAAAGTTGGCAGGCGAGTTTTCTTTTCAAGGGTAAAGCGCCGTTGTTTGTGTTTGGGGGCCTGTGCCTGGGAGTGGCCGGCTGGGTAATTGGAATCCACGATACGCAGCATGGTTCCCAGACCAGAGGTGGCACCAGTGCCAAGATGGGCTGGTTTGATAGTACCAAGTGGCTCCTGCAATCTGCCATCCAGAAGCGGGGCAGCTTACTTTTGTTTGCCAGGGAAACGGGCCGAGGTTTGTGTCTGGGGGCTTAGTGCTGGGAGTGACCGGCTAGGCCCTGAAAAGCTACGATAGACAGGATAGTGACCAGAGCCATGGTGGCACCAGTGCCAAGTTGGGCTGGTTTGATAGTACCAAGTGGCTCCTGCAATCTGCCATCAAAAAGTTGGCAGGCGAGTTTTGTTTTCCAGGGAAAAGCGCCGTTGTTTGTGTTTGGGGGCCTGTGGCTGGGAGTGGCCGGCTGGCTCCTTAGAATCCACGATACGCAGCATGGTTCCCAGACCTGAGGTGGCACCAGTGCCAAGTCGGGCTGGTTTGATAGTACCAAGTGGCTCCTGCAATCTGCCATCCAGAAGCGGGGCAGCTTACTTTTGTTTGCCAGGGAAACGGGCCGAGCTTTGTGTCTGGGGGCCTATGGCTGGGAGTGACCGGCTGGCTCCTGAAAAGCTACGATAGGCAGGATGGTGACCAGACCCATGGTGGCACCAGTGCCAAGTTTGGCTGGTTTGATAGTACCAAGTGGCTCCTGCAATCTGCCATCAAAAAGTTGGCAGGCGAGTTTTGTTTTCCAGGGAAAAGCGCCGTTGTTTGTGTTTGGGGGCCTGCGGCTGGGAGTGGCCGGCTGGCTCCTTAGAATCCACGATACGCAGCATGGTTCCCAGACCCAAGGTGGCACCAGTGCCAAGTCGGGCTGGTTTGATAGTACCAAGTGGTTCCTGCAATCTGCCATCCAGAGGCGGGGTAGCTTACTTTTGTTTGCCAGGGAAACGGGCCGAGGTTTGTGTCTGGGGGCCTATTGCTGGGAGTGACCAGCTGGCTCCTGAAAAGCTCCGATAGGCAGGATGGTGACCAGACCCATGGTGGCAGCAGTGCCAAGTTGGGCTGGTTTGATAGTACCAAGTGGCTCCTGCAATCTGCCATCAAAAAGTTGGCAGGCGAGTTTTGTTTTCCAGGGAAAAGCGCCGTTGTTTGTGTTTGGGGGCCTGTGGCTGGGAGTGGCCGGCTGGGTAATTGGAATCCACGATACGCAGCATGGTTCCCAGACCTGAGGTGGCACCAGTGCCAAGTCCGGCTAGTTTGATGGTGCAAAAAGGCTCCTGCAATCTGCCATCCAGAAGCGGGGTAGCTTACTTTTGTTTGCCAGGGAAACGGGCCGAGGTTTTTTTCTGGGACCCTATGGCTGGGAGTGACCGGCTGGCTCCTGAAAAGCTACGATAGGCAGGATGGTGACCAGACCCATGGTGTCACCAGTGCCAAGTTGGGCTGATTTGATAGTACCAAGTGCTCCTGCAATCTGCCATCAAAAGTTGTCAGGCCAGTTTTTTTTTCCAGGGAAAAGCGCCATTGTTTGTGTTTGGGGGCCTGTGGCTGGGAGTGGCCGGCTGGCTCCTGAAAATCGACGTTACGCAGGATGGTTCCCAGACCTGAGGTGGCACCAGTGCCAAGTCGGGCTGGTTTGATAGTACCAAGAGATTCTTGCAATATGCCATCCACAAGCGGGGCGGCTTACTTTTGTTTTCCAGGGAAACGGGCCGAGCTTTGTGTCTGGGGGCCTATGGCTGGGAGTGACCGGCTAGGTCCTGAAAAGCTACGATAGGCAGGATGGTGACCAGAGCCATGGTGGCACCAGTGCCATATTGGGCTGGTTTGATAGTACCAAGTGGCTCCTGCAATCTGCCATCAAAAAGTTGGCAGGCGAGTTTTGTTTTCCAGGGTAAAGCGCCGTTGTTTGTGTTTGGGGGCCTGTGCCTGGGAGTGGCCGGCTGGGTAATTGGAATTCACGATACGCAGCATGGTTCCCAGACCAGAGGTGGCACCAGTGCCAAGATGGGCTGGTTTGATAGTACCAAGTGGCTCCTGCAATCTTCCATCCAGAAGCGGGGCAGCTTACTTTTGTTTGCCAGGGAAACGGGCCGAGGTTTGTGTCTGGGGGCTTAGTGCTGGGAGTGACCGGCTAGGCCCTGAAAAGCTACGATAGACAGGATAGTGACCAGAGCCATGGTGGCACCAGTGCCAAGTTGGGCTGGTTTGATAGTACCAAGTGGCTCCTGCAATCTGCCATCAAAAAGTTGGCAGGCGAGTTTTGTTTTCCAGGGAAAAGCGCCGTTGTTTGTGTTTGGGGGCCTGTGGCTGGGAGTGGCCGGCTGGCTCCTTAGAATCCACGATACGCAGCATGGTTCCCAGACCTGAGGTGGCACCAGTGCCAAGTCGGGCTGGTTTGATAGTACCAAGTGGCTCCTGCAATCTGCCATCCAGAAGCGGGGCAGCTTACTTTTGTTTGCCAGGGAAACGGGCCGAGGTTTGTGTCTGGGGGCCTATGGCTGGGAGTGACCGGCTGGCTCCTGAAAAGCTACGATAGGCAGGATGGTGACCAGACCCATGGTGGCACCAGTGCCAAGTTTGGCTGGTTTGATAGTACCAAGTGGCTCCTGCAATCTGCCATCAAAAAGTTGTCAGGCGAGTTTTGTTTTCCAGGGAAAAGCGCCGTTGTTTGTGTTTGGGGGCCTGCGGCTGGGAGTGGCCAGCTGGCTCCTTAGAATCCACGATACGCAGCATGGTTCCCAGACCCAAGATGGCACCAGTGCCAAGTCGGGCTGGTTTGATAGTACCAAGTGGTTCCTGCAATCTGCCATCCAGAGGCGGGGTAGCTTACTTTTGTTTGCCAGGGAAACGGGCCGAGGTTTGTGTCTGGGGGCCTATTGCTGGGAGTGACCAGCTGGCTCCTGAAAAGCTCCGATAGGCAGGATGGTGACCAGACCCATGGTGGCACCAGTCCCAAGTTGGGCTGGTTTGATAGTACCAAGTGGCTCCTGCAATCTGCCATCAAAAAGTTGGCAGGCGAGTTTTGTTTTCCAGGGAAAAGCGCCGTTGTTTGTGTTTGGGGGCCTGTGGCTGGGAGTGGCCGGCTGGGTAATTGGAATCCACGATACGCAGCATGGTTCCCAGACCTGAGGTGGCACCAGTGCCAAGTCCGGCTAGTTTGATGGTGCAAAAAGGCTCCTGCAATCTGCCATCCAGAAGCGGGGTAGCTTACTTTTGTTTGCCAGGGAAACGGGCCGAGGTTTTTTTCTGGGACCCTATGGCTGGGAGTGACCGGCTGGCTCCTGAAAAGCTACGATAGGCAGGATGGTGACCAGACCCATGGTGGCACCAGTGCCAAGTTGGGCTGATTTGATAGTACCAAGTGCTCCTGCAATCTGCCATCAAAAGTTGGCAGGCCAGTTTTGCTTTCCAGGGAAAAGCGCCATTGTTTGTGTTTGGGGGCCTGTGGCTGGGAGTGGCCGGCTGGCTCCTGAAAATCGACGTTACGCAGGATGGTTCCCAGACCTGAGGTGGCACCAGTGCCAAGTCGGGCTGGTTTGATAGTACCAAGAGATTCTTGCAATATGCCATCCACAAGCGGGGCGGCTTACTTTTGTTTTCCAGGGAAACGGGCCGAGCTTTGTGTCTGGGGGCCTATGGCTGGGAGTGACCGGCTAGGTCCTGAAAAGCTACGATAGGCAGGATGGTGACCAGACCCATGGTGGCACCAGTGCCATATTGGGCTGGTTTGATAGTACCAAGTGGCTCCTGCAATCTGCCATCAAAAAGTTGGCAGGCGAGTTTTCTTTTCAAGGGTAAAGCGCCGTTGTTTGTGTTTTGGGGCCTGTGCCTGGGAGTGGCCGGCTGGGTAATTGGAATTCACGATACGCAGCATGGTTCCCAGACCAGAGGTGGCACCAGTGCCAAGATGGGCTGGTTTGATAGTACCAAGTGGCTCCTGCAATCTGCCATCCAGAAGCAGGGCAGCTTACTTTTGTTTGCCAGGGAAACGGGCCGAGGTTTGTGTCTGGGGGCTTAGTGCTGGGAGTGACCGGCTAGGCCCTGAAAAGCTACGATAGACAGGATAGTGACCAGAGCCATGGTGGCACCAGTGCCAAGTTGGGCTGGTTTGATAGTACCAAGTGGCTCCTGCAATCTGCCATCAAAAAGTTGGCAGGCGAGTTTTGTTTTCCAGGGAAAAGCGCCGTTGTTTGTGTTTGGGGGCCTGTGGCTGGGAGTGGCCGGCTGGCTCCTTAGAATCCACGATACGCAGCATGGTTCCCAGACCTGAGGTGGCACCAGTGCCAAGTCGGGCTGGTTTGATAGTACCAAGTGGCTCCTGCAATCTGCCATCCAGAAGCGGGGCAGCTTACTTTTATTTGCCAGGGAAACGGGCCGAGGTTTGTGTCTGGGGGCCTATGGCTGGGAGTGACCGGCTGGCTCCTGAAAAGCTACGATAGGCAGGATGGTGACCAGACCCATGCTGGCACCAGTGCCAAGTTTGGCTGGTTTGATAGTACCAAGTGGCTCCTGCAATCTGCCATCAAAAAGTTGGCAGGCGAGTTTTGTTTTCCAGGGAAAAGCGCCGTTGTTTGTGTTTGGGGGCCTGTGGCTGGGAGTGGCCGGCTGGTTCCTTAGAATCCACGATACGCAGCATGGTTCCCAGACCCAAGGTGGCACCAGTGCCAAGTCGGGCTGGTTTGATAGTACCAAGTGGTTCCTGCAATCTGCCATCCAGAGGCGGGGTAGCTTACTTTTGTTTGCCAGGGAAACGGGCCGAGGTTTGTGTCTGGGGGCCTATGGCTGGGAGTGACCGGCTGGCTACTGAAAATCGACGTTACGCAGGATGGTTCCCAGATCCAAGGTGGCACCAGCGCCAAGTAGGGCTGGTTTGATAGTACCAAGTGGCTCCTGCAATCTGCCATCAAAAAGTTGGCAGGCAAGTTTTGTTTTACAGGGAAAAGCGCCGTTGTTTTTGTTTGGAGGCCTGTGGCTGGGAGAGGCCGGCTGGCTCCTTAGAATCCACGATACGCAGGATGGTTCCCAGACCAGAGGTGGCACCAGTGCCAAGTTGGGCTGGTTTGATAGTACCAAGTGGTTCCTGCAATCTGCCATACAGAATCGGGGCAGCTTACCTTTGTTTGCCAGGGAAACGGGCCGTTGTTTCTGTTTGAGGGCCTGTGGCAGGGAGTGGCCGACTGGCTCCTTAGAATCCACGATACGCAGGATGGTCCCCACACCCAAGGTGGCACCAGTGCCAAGTCGGGCTGGTTTCATACTACCAAGTGGTTCCTGCAATCTGCCATCCAGAAGCGGGGCAGCTTACTTTTGTTTGCCAGGGAAACGGGCCGAGCTTTGTGTCTGGGGGCCTATGGCTGGGAGTGACCGGCTGGCTCCTGAAAAGCTACGATAGGCAGTATGGTGACCAGACCCATGGTGGCACCAGTGCCAAGTTGGGCTGGTTTGATAGTACCAAGTGGCTCCTGCAATCTGCCATCAAAAAGTTGGCAGGTGAGTTTTGTTTTCCTGGGAAAAGCGCCATTGTTTGTGTTTGGGGGCCTGTGGCTGGGAGTGGGCGGATGGCTGCTTAGAATCCACGATACGCAGGATGGTTCCCAGACCAGAGGGGGTACCAGTGCCAAGTCGGGCTAGTTTGATGGTGCAAAGTGGCTCCTGCAATCTGCCATCCAGAAGCGGGGTAGCTTACTTTTATTTGCCAGGGAAACGGGCCGAGGTTTGTGTCTGGGGCCCTATGGCTGGGAGTGACCGGCTGGCTCCTGAAAAGCTACGATAGGCAGGATGGTGACCAGACCCATGGTGGCACCAGTGCCAAGTTGGGCTGATTTGATAGTACCAAGTGGCTCCTGCAATCTGCCATCAAAAAGTTGTCAGGCGAGTTTTGTTTTCCAGGGAAAAGCGCCATTGTTTTTGTTTGGGGTCCTGTGGCTGGGAGTGGCCGGCTGGCTCCTGAAAATCGACGTTACGTAGGATGGTTCCCAGATCCAAGGTGGCACCAGCGCCAAGTCGGGCTGGTTTGATAGTACCAAGTGGTTCTTGCAATCTGCCATCCACAAGCGGGGCGGCTTACTTTTGTTTGCCAGGGAAACGGGCCGAGCTTTGTGTCTGGGGGCCTATGGCTGGGAGTGACCGGCTAAGTCCTGAAAAGCTACGATAGGCAGGATGGTGACCAGACCCATGGTGGCACCAGTGCCAAGTTGGGCTGGTTTGATAGTACCAAGTGGCTCCTGCAATCTGCCATCAAAAAGTTGGCAGGCGAGTTTTGTTTTCCAGGGAAAAGCGCCGTTGTTTGTGTTTGGGGGCCTGTGGCTGGGAGTGGCCGGCTGGCTCCTTAGAATCCACGATACGCAGCATGGTTCCCAGACCACAGGTGGCACCAGTGCCAAGTCGGGCTAGTGTGATGGTGCAAAGTAGCTCCTGCAATCTGCCATCCAGAAGCGGGGTAGCTTACTTTTGTTTGCCAGGGAAACGGGCCGAGGTTTTCTTCTGGGGCCCTATGGCTGGGAGTGACCGGCTGGCTCCTGAAAAGCTACGATAGGCAGGATGGTGACCAGACCCATGGTGGCAGCAGTGCCAAGTTGGGCTGGTTTGATAGTACCAAGTGGCTCCTGCAATCTGCCATCAAAAAGTTGGCAGGCGAGTTTTGTTTTCCAGGGAAAAGCGCCGTTGTTTGTGTTTGGGGGCCTGTGGCTGGGAGTGGCCGGCTGGCTCCTTAGAATCCATGATACGCAGCATGGTTCCCAGACCCAAGGTGGCACCAGTGCCAAGTCGGACTGGTTTGATAGTACCAAGTGGTTCCTGCAATCTGCCATCCACAAGCGGGGCGGCTTACTTTTGTTTGCCAGGGAAACGGGCCGAGGTTTGTGTCTGGGGGCCTATTGCTGGGAGTGACCGGCTAGGTCCTGAAAAGCTACGATAGGCAGGATGGTGACCAGACCCATGGTGGCACCAGTGCCCAAGTTGGGCTGATTTGATAGTACCAAGTGGCTCCTGCAATCTGCCATCAAAAAGTTGGCAGGCCAGTTTTGTTCTCCAGGGAATAGCGCCATTGTGTGTGTTTGGGGGCCTGTGGCTGGGAGTGGCCGGCTGGCTCCTGAAAATCGACGTTACGCAGGATGGTTCCCAGACCAGAGGTGGCACCAGTGCCAAGTCGGGCCGGTTTGATAGTACCAAGTGGCTCCTGCAATCTGCCATCCAGAAGCGGGGCAGCTGAGTTTTGTTTGCCAGGGAAACGGGCCGTTGTTTGTGTCTGGGGGCCTATTGCTGGGAGTGACCGGCTAGGTCCTGAAAAGCTACGATAGGCAGGATGGTGACCAGACCCATGGTGGCACCAGTGCCAAGTTGGGCTGGTTTGATAGAACCAAGTGGCTCCTGCAATCTGCCATCAAAAAGTTGGCAGGCGAGTTTTGTTTTCCAGGGAAAAGCGCCGTTGTTTGTGTTTGGGGGCCTGTGGCTGGGAGTGGCCGGCTGGCTCCTTAGAATCCACGATACGCAGCATGGTTCCCAGACCAGAGGTGGCACCAGTGCCAAGTCGGGCTAGTTTGATGGTGCAAAGTGGCTCCTGCAATCTGCCATCCAGAAGCGGGGTAGCTTACTTTTGTTTGCCAGGGAAAAGGGCCGAGGTTTTTTTCTGGGGCCCTATGGCTGGGAGTGGCCGGCTCGCTCCTGAAAATCGACGTTACGCAGCATGGTTCCCAGACCCAAGGTGGCAACAGTGCCAAGTCGGGCTGGTTTGATAGTACCAAGAGGTTCTTGCAATATGCCATCCAGAAGCGGGGCGGCTTACTTTTGTTTGCCAGGGAAACGGGCCGAGCTTTGTGTCTGGGGGCCTATGGCTGGGAGTGACCGGCTAGGTCCTGAAAAGCTACGATAGGCAGGATGTTTACCAGACCCATGGTGGCACCAGTGCCAAGTTGGGCTGGTTTGATAGTACCAAGTGGCTCCTGCAATCTGCCATCAAAAAGTTGGCAGGCGAGTTTTGTTTTCCAGGGAAAAGCGCCGTTGTTTGTGTTTGGGGGCCTGTGGCTGGGAGTGGCCGGCTGGCTCCTTAGAACCCACGATACACAGGATGGTTCCCAGACCAGAGGTGGCACCAGTGCCAAGTCGGGCTGGTTTGATAGTACCAAGTGGCTCCTGCAATCTGCCATCCAGAAGCGGGGCAGCTTACTTTTGTTTGCCAGGGAAACGGGCCGAGGTTTGTGTCTGGGGGCCTATGGCTGGGAGTTACCGGCTGGCTCCTGAAAAGCTACGATAGGCAGGATGGTGACCAGACCCATGGTGGCACCAGTGCCAAGTTGGGCTGATTTGATAGTACCAAGTGGCTCCTGCAATCTTCCATCAAAAGTTGTCAGGCCAGTTTTTTTTTCCAGGGAAAAGCGCCATTGTTTGTGTTTGGGGGCCTGTGGCTGGGAGTGGCCGGCTGGCTCCTGAAAATCGACGTTACGCAGGATGGTTCCCAGATCCAAGGTGGCGCCAGTGCCAAGTCGGGCTGCTTTGATAGTACCAAGTGGTTCTTGCAATCTGCCATCCAGAAGCGGGGCGGCTTACTTTTGTTTGCCAGGGAAACGGGCCGAGCTTTGTGTCTGGGGGCCTATGGCTGGGAGTGACCAGCTAGGTCCTGAAAAGCTACGATAGGCAGGATGGTGACCAGACCCATGGTGGCACCAGTGCCAAGTTGGGCTGGTTTGATAGCACCAAGTGGCTCCTGCAATCTGCCATCAAAAAGTTGGCAGGCGAGTTTTGTTTTCCAGGGAAAAGCGCCGTTGTTTGTGTTTGGGGGCCTGTGGCTGGGAGTGGCCGGCGGGGTAATTGGAATCCACGATACGCAGGATGGTTCCCAGACCCAAGGCGGCACCAGTGCCAAGTCGGGCTGGTTTGATAGTACAAAGTGGCTCCTGCTATCTGCCATCCAGAAGCGGGGTAGCTTACTTTTGTTTGCCAGGGAAACGGGCCGTTGTTTGTGTCTGGGGGCCTATTGCTGGGAGTGTCCGGCTAGGTCCTGAAAAGCTACGATAGGCAGGATGGTGACCAGACCCATGGTGGCACCAGTGCCAAGTTGGGCTGGTTTGATAGTACCAAGTGGCTCCTGCAATCTGCCATCAAAAAGTTGGCAGGCGAGTTTTGTTTTCCAGGGAAAAGCGCCGTTGTTTGTGTTTGGGGGCCTGTGGCTGGGAGTGGCCAGCTGGCTCCTTAGAATCCACGATACGCAGCATGGTTCCCAGACCAGAAGTGGCACCAGTGCCAAGTTGGGCTGGTTTGATAGTACCAAATGGCTCCTGCAATCTGCCATCAAAAAGTTGGCAGGCGAGTTTTGTTTTCCAGGGAAAAGTGCCATTGTTTGTGTTTGGGGGCCTGTGGCTGGGAGTGGCCGGCTGGCTCCTGAAAATCGACGTTACGCAGGATGGTTCCCAGACCCAAGGTGGCACCAGTGCCAAGTTGGGCTGGTTTGATAGTACCAAGTGGTTCCTGCAATCTGCCATCCAGAAGCGGGGCGGCTTACTTTTGTTTGCCAGGGAAACGGGCCGAGCTTTGTGTCTGGGGGCCTATGGCTGGGAGTGACCGGCTAGGTCCTTAAAAGCTATGATAGGCAGGATGGTGGCCAGACCCAGGGTGGCAGCAGTGCCAAGTTGGGCTGGTTTGATAGTACCAAGTGGCTCCTGCAATCTGCCATCAAAAAGTTGGCAGGCGAGTTTTGTTTGCCAGGGAAACGGGCCGTTGTTTGTGTTTGGGGGCCTGTGGCTGGGAGTGGCCGGCTGGCTCCTTAGAATCCACGATACGCAGCATGGTTCCCAGATCCAAGGTGGCACCAGTGCCAAGTTGGCCTGGTTTGATAGTACCAAGTGGTTCCTGCAATCTGCCATCCAGAAGCGGGGCAGCTTACTTTTGTTTGCCAGGGAAACGGGCCGTTGTTTTTGTTTGGGGGCCTGTGGCTGGAAGTGGCCGACTGGCTCCTTATAATCCACGATACGCAGGATGGTTCCCAGACCAGAGTTGGCACCAGTGCCAAGTCGGGCTGGTTTGATACTAACAAGTGGTTCCTGCAATCTGCCATCCAGAAGCGGGGCAGCTTACTTTTGTTTGCCAGGGAAAAGCGCCGAGGTTTGTGTCTGGGGGCCTATGGCTGGGAGTGACCGGCTGGCTCCTGAAAAGCTACGATAGGCAGGATTTTGACCAGACCAGAGGTGGCACCAGTGCCAAGTTGGGCTGGTTTGATAGTACCAAGTGGCTCCTGCAAACTGCCTTCCAGAATCAGGTCAGGTGAGTTTTGTTTTCCAGGGAGACAGGCCGAGGTTTTTCTTTGGGGGCCGGCGGCTGGGAGTGACAGGCTGGTTCCTGAAAATCCATGATACGCAGGATGGTTGCCAGACCAGAGGTGGCACCAGTGCCAAGTCGGGCTTCTCTGACAGTTTCCAGTGCCTCCTGCAATCTGCCATCCACAAGTGGGGCAGGTAAGTTTTCTTTGCCAGGGAAACGGGCCGGGGTTTGTAACTAGAGGCCTATGGCCGGGAGTCGCCGGCTGGCTTCTGAAATTCGGCGATACGCAGGATAGTTCCCAGAACCAAAATGGCACCATTGCCAAGTTGGGCAGGTTTCATAGTACCGAGTGGCTCCTGCAATCTGCCATCCAGAAGTGGGGCAGGTGAGTTTGGTTTACCAGAGAAAAGCGCCGTGGTTCGTGTTTGGGGGCTGTGGCTTGCTGTAGCCAGCTGGCTCATTAAAGTCCATGATACGCGGGAAAGTACCCAGACCCAAGGCTGCACCAGTGCCAAGTCGGGCTGGTTTGATAATACCAAGTGGATCCTGCAATCTGCCATCCAGAAGTGGGGCAGCCAAGTTTTTTTTGCCAGAGAAAAGGGCTGTGGTTTGTGTTATAGGGCCTATGGACGGGAGTGGTCGGCTGGCTCCAGTAAATTTCCGATTCGCAGGATGTTTGCAAGACCCAAGCTGGCACCAGTGCCAAGTCGGGCTGGTTTGATAGTACCAAGTGGCTCCTGCAATCTGCCATCCAGAAGCGGGGCAGGTGAGTTTTCTTTGCCAGGGAAATGGGCCGAGGTGTGCGTTTGGGAGCCTATGGCCTGCAGTGGCTGTCTGGTTCCTGAAAATCCGCGATACGCAGGATGGTTCCCAGACCCATCCATTCCCAAATCGGGCTGGTTCCCATTAAAGTCGTATGGTTCCCAGACCCATCCATTGCCAGTTCCCAGACCATTGCCAAGTCGGGCTGGTTTGATAGTACTAAGTGGCTCCTGCAATCTGCCATCCACAAGTGGGGCTGGTGAGTTTTGTTTGCCAGGGAAAGGGGACGTGGTATGTGTCTGGGGGACTGTGGCCGAGAGTGGCTGGCTAGCTCCTGAAAATCCACGATTTGCAGGATGTTTGCAAGACCCAAGTTGGCACCAGTGCCAAGTCGGGTTGGTTTGACAGTATGATGTTTCTCCTGCAATGTGCCATCAAGGCGCAGGGCTGGAAAATTTTTTTAGTCAAGGGAAAAGGGTCGAGGTTTGGATATGGGTGCCTCTGCCCGAGATATGACGGCTGGATCCTGAAATTCTTTGACATGCAGGATGCTTCCCAGACCCAAGATGGCATCAGTGCCAAGTCGGGCTGTTTTGATTGTACCAAGTGGCTCCTGCAATCTGCCATCCAGAAGCGGGGCAGCTTACTTTTGTTTGCCAGTAAAAAGGGCCGTGGTTTTTGTTTGGGGGCCTGTGGCTGGAAGTGGCCGGTTGGCTGCTTAAAAGCTTTTATACTCTGGATGGTTCCCAGACCCATGGTGGCACCAGTGCCAAGTTGGGCTGGTTTGATAGTACTGGGTGGCTCCTGCAATATGCCATCCAGAAGCAGGGCAGCTGAGTTTTGTTTTCCAGGTAAAAGGGCTGTGGTTTGTGTCTGGGGGCTGTGGCTGGGAGTGGCCAGCTGGCTCCTGAAAATCTACGATACGCAGGATTGTTCCCAGACCCAAGGTGGCACCAGTGCCAAGTCGGGCTGGTTTGATAGTACCAAGTGGCTCCTGCAATCTGCCATCCAGAAGCAGGGCATCTGAGATTTGTTTGCCAGGGAAACAGGTCGAGGTTTGTGTCTGCGGGCCTATGGCAGGTTGTGGCCGCCTGGCTCCTGAAAATCTACGATAGGCAGGATGGTTGCCAGCCCCAAGGTGGCACATGTGCCAAGTCGGGCTGGTTTGATAGTACCAAGTGGCTCCTGCAATCTGCCATCCAGAAGAGGGGCAGGTGAATTTGGTTTGCCAGGGAAAAGGGCCATGGTTTGTGTTTGGGGGCCTGTGGCTGGGAGTGGCCTTCTGGCTCCTGAAAATCTATCATACGCTGAATGTTTCTCTGACCCATGGTGGCACCAGTGACTAGTCGGGCCAGTTTGATAGTACCAAGTGGCTCCAGCAATCTTCCATTCAGAAGCGGGGCAGCTGAGTTTTGTTTTCCAGGGAAAAGTGCCGTTGTTTGTGTTTGGGGGCCTGTGGCTGGGAGTGGCCGGCTGGCTCCTTAGAATCCACGATACGCAGCATGGTTCCCAGACCCAAGGTGGCACCAGTGCCAAGACAGGCTGGTTTGATAGTACCAAATGACTCCTGCAATCTGCCATCCAGAAGCAGGGCAGGTGAGTTTTGTTTGCCAGAGATAAAGGCCGTGGTTTGTGTTTCGGGGCCCTTGGGTGGGCGTGGCTGGCTGGCTCATGAAAATCCACGATACGCAGGATATTTGGTAGACCCAAGGTGTCAGCAGTGCCAAGTCGGGTTGGTTTCACAGTTCCAAGCTCTTCCTGCAATCTGCCGCCCAGGAGCAGGGAAGGTGACTGTTTTTTGCAAGAGAAATTGCCGAGGTTAGGATTCGGGGGCCTGTGGCCGACAATGGCCGGCTGGCTCCAGAAATTCTTTAATATGCAGGATGGTTCCGAGACCCAAAGTGGCACCAGTGCCAAGTTGGGCTGGTTTGATAGTACCAAGTGGCTCCTGCAATCTGCCATCCAGAAGCAGGGCAGCTTAGTTTTTTTTGCCAGTGAAACGAGCCGAGGCTTGTCTCTGGGGGCCTATGGCCTGCAGTATCCGGCTGGTTTCCGAAGGTCTACGGAAGACAGGATGGTTCCCAGACCCAAGGTGGCACCAGTGCCAAGTCGGGCTGCTTTTGATAGTACCAAATGACTCCTGCAATCTGCCATCCAGAAGCAGGGCAGGTGAGTTTTGTTTGCCAGAGATAAAGGCCGTGGTTTGTGTTTCGGGGCCCTTGGGTGGGAGTGGCTGGCTGGCTCATGAAAATCCACGATACGCAGGATATTTGGTAGACCCAAGGTGTCAGCAGTGCCAAGTCGGGTTGGTTTGACAGTTCCAAGCTCTTCCTGCAATCTGCCGTCCAGAAGCGGGGAAGGTGACTGTTTTTTGCAAGGGAAATTGCCGAGGTTAGGATTTGGGAGCCTGTGGCCGACAATGGCCGGCTGCCTCCAGAAATTCTTTAATATGCAGGAGGGTTCCGAGACCCATGGTGGCACCAGTGCCAAGTTGGGCTGGTTTGATAGTACCAAGTGGCTCCTGCAATCTGCCATCAAAAAGTTGGCAGTCGAGTTTTGTTTTCCAGGGAAAAGCGCGGTTGTTTGTGTTTGGGGGACTGTGGCTGGGAGTGGCCGGCCGGCTCCTTAGAACCCACGATACGCACCATGGTTCCCAGACCAGAGGTGGCACCAGTGCCAAGTCGGGCTGGTTTGATAGTACCAAGTGCGTCCTGCAATCTGCCATCCAGAAGCGGGGCAGCTTACTTTTGTTTGCCAGGGAAATGGGCCGAGGTTTGTGTCTGGGGGCCTACGGCTGGGAGTGACCGGCTAGGTCCTGAAAAGCTACGATAGGCAGGATGGTGACCAGACCCATGGTGGCACCAGTGCCAAGTTTGGCTGGTTTGATAGTACCAAGTGGCTCCTGCAATCTGCCATCAAAAAGTTGGCAGGCGAGTTTTGTTTTCCAGGGAAAAGCGCCGTTGTTTGTGTTTGGGGGCCTGTGGCTGGGAGTGGCCTTCTGGCTCCTTAGAATCCACGATACGCAGCATGGTTCCCAGACCAGAGGTGGCACCAGTGCCAAGTCGGGCTGGTTTGATTGTACCAAGTGGCTCCTGCAATCTGCCATCCAGAAGCGGGGCAGCTGAGTTTTGTTTGCCAGGGAAACGGGCCGAGGTTTGTGTCTGGCGGCCTATGGCTGGGAGTGACCGGCTGGCTCCTGAAAAGCTACGATAGGCAGGATGGTGACCAGACCCATGGTGGCACCAGTGCCAAGTTGGGCTGGTTTGATAGTACCAAGTGGCTCCTGCAATCTGCCATCAAAAAGTTGGCAGACGAGTTTTGTTTTCCAGGGAAAAGGGCCATGTTGTGTGTTTGAGGGCCTGTGGCTGGGAGTGGCCTTCTGGCTCCTGAAAATCTATCATACGCTGAACGTTTCTCTGACCCATGGTGGCACCAGTGACTAGTCGGGCCAGTTTGATAGTAGCAAGTGGCTCCAGCAATCTTCCATCCAGAAGCGGGGCAGCTGAGTTGTGTTTGCCAGAGGAAATGGCCGTGGTTTGTGTTTGGGGCCCTGTGGAAGGGAGTGGCTGGCTGGCTCCTGAAAATCCACCATACGCAGGATGGTTTCCAGACCCAAGGTGGCACCAGTGCCAAGACAGGCTGGTTTGATAGTACCAAGTGTCTCCTGATATCTGCCATCCAGAAGCAGGGCAGCTTAGTTTTTTTTGCCAGTGAAACGAGCCGAGGCTTGTCTCTGGGGGCCTATGGCCTGCAGTATCCGGCTGGTTTCCGAAGGTCTACGGAAGACAGGATGGTTCCCAGACCCAAGGTGGCACCAGTGCCAAGTCGGGCTGCTTTTGATAGTACCAAATGACTCCTGCAATCTGCCATCCAGAAGCAGGGCAGGTGAGTTTTGTTTGCCAGAGATAAAGGCCGTGGTTTGTGTTTCGGGGCCCTTGGGTGGGAGTGGCTGGCTGGCTCATGAAAATCCACGATACGCAGGATATTTGGTAGACCTAAGGTGTCAGCAGTGCCAAGTTGGGCTGGTTTGACAGTTCCAAGCTCTTCCTGCAATCTGCCGTCCAGGAGCGGGGAAGGTGACTGTTTTTTGCAAGGGAAATTGCCGAGGTTAGGATTTGGGAGCCTGTGGCCGATAATGGTCGGCTGGCTCCAGAAATTCTTTAATATGCAGGATGGTTCCGAGACCCAAAGTGGCACCAGTGCCAAGTCGGGCTGGTATACAGTGCCAAGTGGTTCCTGCAATCTGCCATGCAGAAGCAGGGTAGGTGAGTTTTATTTGCCAGGGAAAAAGGCCATGGTTTTTGTTTGAGGGCCTATGACTGAGAGTGGCTGGCTGGCTCCTGAAAATCCACAATACGCAGGATGGTTCCCAGAACCAAGGTGGCACCAGTGCCAAGTTGGGCTGGTTTGATAGTACCAAGTGGCTCCTGCAATCTGCCATCAAAAAGTTGGCAGGCGAGTTTTGTTTTCCAGGGAAAAGTGCCGTCGTTTGTGTCTGGGGGCCTGTGGCTGGGCGTGGCCGCCTGGCTCCTGAAAATCCACGATACGCAGGGTGGTTCCCAGACCCAAGGTGGCACCTGTGCCAAGTCGGACTGGCATCACAGTGCCAAGTGGTTTCTGCAATCTGCCATCCAGAAGCAGGGCAGGTGAGTTTTGTTTGCCAGGGAAACGGGCCGCGGTCTGTGTTCGGGAGCCTGTAGATAGGAGTGGCCGGCTGGTCCCTGAAAATCCACGATACGCAGGATGGTTCCCAGACCAGAGGTGGCACCAGTGCCAAGTCGGGCTGGTTTGATTGTACCAAGTAGCTCCTGCAATCTGCCATCCAGAAGCGGGGCAGCTGAATTTTGTTTGCCAGGGAAACGGGCCGAGGTTTGTGTCTGGGGGCCTATGGCCGGTAGTGGCCGGATGGATCCTGAAAATCTACGATAGGCAGGATGGTTCCCAGCCCCAAGGTGGCACCAGTACCAAGAGGGGCTGGTTTGATAGTACCAAGTGGCTCCTACAATCTTCCATAAAGAAGAGGGGCGAGTGAGTTTGGTTTGTCAGGGAAAAGGGTTGTGGTTTGTGTTTGAGGGCCTGTGGCTGGGAGTGGCCTGCTGGCTCCTGAAAATCTACGATACACTGAATGGTTCCCAGACCCAAGGTAGCACCAGTGACCAGTCGGGCCGGTTAGATAATAACAAGTGGCTCCTGCAATCTGCCGTCCAGAAGCGGGGCATCTGAGTATTGTTTGCCAGAGGAAAGGGCTATGATTTGTGTTTGGGGGACTGTGGCAGGGAGTTGCCGGCTGGCTCCAGAAAATGTACTATACGCTGGGTGGTTTCCAGACCCAAGGTGGCACCAGTGCCAAGACAGGCTGGTTTGATAGTACCAAGTGTCTCCTGCAATCTGCCATCCAGAAGCGGGGCAGCTGAGTTTTTATTTGCCAGTGAAACGGGCCAAGCCTTGTGTCTGGGGTCCTAAGGCCTGGAGTATCCGGCTGGTTCCTGAAAGTCTACGAAAGACGGGATTGTTCCGAAACCCAAGGTGGCATCAGTGCCCAGTCGGGCTTCTTTTGATAGTAAAAAAGTGGCTCTTGCAATCTGCTATCCAGAAGCAGGGCAGGTGAGTTTTGTTTGCAAGGGAAAAGGGCCGTTGTTTGTGTTTTGAAGGCCAGTGTCTGGGAGTGGTCGGCTGGCTCCTGAAAATTCACAATATGCAAGATGGTTCCCAGACCCTAGGTGGCACCAGTGCAAAGTCGGGCTGGCTTGATAGTACCAAGTGGGTCCCGCAATCTGCCATCCAGAACTGGGGCAGGTCTTTTTTGTTTGCCAGAGATAAGGGCCATGGATTGTGTTTCGGGCCTGTAGAATGGAGTGGCCTGCTGGCTCATGAAAATCCACGATACGCAGGATATTTGTCAGACCCAAGTTGGCAGCAGCGCCAAGTCGGGCTGGTTTGACAGTTCCAAGTGCTTCCTGCAATCTGCCATCCAGGAGCGGGGAAGGTGATAGTTTTGTGCAAGGGAAAAGGGTCAAGGTTAGGATTCGGGGGCCTGTGGCTGACAGTGGCCGTCTAGCTCCAGACATTCTTTGATAAGCAGGATGCTTCCAAGACCCAAGATGGATCCAGTGACAAGTTGGGCTGGTTTGATAGTACCAATTAGCTCCTGCAATCTGCCATCAAGAAGCGGAGCAGTTGAGTTTTGTTTGCAAGGTAAAATGGCCGAGGTTGGAGCGTGGGGGCCTGTGGCCGAGAGTGGCCGGCAGGCTCCTGAAATATTTAATATGCAGGATGGTTCCAGAACCAAGGTGGAAACATTGCCAAGTCGGGCTGGCTTGATAGTACCAAGTTGCTCCTGCAATCTGCCATCCAGAAGAGGGGCAGCTGAGTTTTGTTTGCCAGGGAAATGGGCCGTGGTTTCTGTTTGGGGTCCTGTGGCCCGGAGTGGAATGCTGGCACCTGAAAATCCACGATACGCAGGATGTTTCCCAGACCCAAGGTGGCCACAGTACCAAGTCGGGCTGGTTTTACAGTACCAAGTGGCTCCTGCAATCTGCGATCCGGAAGCGGGACAGGTCAGTTTTGTTTGCCAGGGAAAAGGGCCCTGGTTTGTGTTTGGGGGTGTGTTGCTGGGAGTGGCTGGCTGGCTCCTTAAAATCCACGATATGCAGTATGGTTGCCTGACCCAAGGTGGCACCAGTGCCAAGTCAGGCTGCTTTGATAGTACCAAGTGGATCCTTCAATCTGCCATCCGGAAGCGGAAGAGGAGGGTTTTGTTTTCCAGGGAAAATGGCCAAGCTTTTTGTTTGGGGACCTATGGCTGGGTGTGGCCGGATGGCTTCTGAAAATCCATGTTATAGAGAATGGCCCCCAGACCGAAGTTGGCACCAGTGCCAAGTCGGGCTGGTTTGATAGTACTAAGAGTCTCATCCAATCTGCCACCCAGAAACAGGGCAGTTGAGTTTTTTTTGCAAGGGAAAAGGGCTGTGGTTTGTGTTCGGGGGCATGTGGATGGGAGTGGCCGGCTGGCTCCTGAAAATCCACGATACGCAGGATTGTTCCCACAGCCAAAATGGCACCAGTGCCAAGTCATGCTTGTTTGATAATACGAAGTGCCTCCTGCAATCTGCCATCCCAAAATGGGGCAGATGAGTTTTGTTTGCCAGGGAAAAGAGCCGAGGTCTGTGTTTGGGGGCCTGTGGCAGGGAGTTGCCGGCTAGCTCCTGAAATTCATTGATAGGCAGGATGGCTGACAGACCCAAGGTGGCAACACTGCCAAGTTGGGCTGGCTTGATTTTACCAAGTGGCTTCTGAAATCTGCAATCCAGAAGCGGGGCAGGTGAGTTTTGTTTGCTTGGGAAATGTGCCGAGGTTTGTGTTTGGGGGCCTGGGGCTGAGAGTGGCTGGCTGGCTCATGAAATTCATTGATATGAAGGATGTTTCTCAGACCCAAGGTGGAAATATTGCCAAGTTGGACTGTTTTGATAGTACCAAGTGGCTCCTGCAACCTGACATCCAGAAGCGGGGCAGCTGAGTTTTGTTTTCTGAGGAGAAGGGCAGAAGTTTGTATTTGGGGGCCTGTGGCTGGGAGCGGCTGGCTGGATCCTGAAAATCCAGAATAGGCTGGATGGTTCCCAGACCCAAGGTGGCACCAGTGCCAGGTTTGGCTGGTTTGATAGTAACAAGTTGCTCCTGCAATCTGCCGTCCAGAAGCGGGCCAGGTGAGTTTTGTTTGCCAGGGAAATTGGACATGATTTGTGTTTGTCCCTTTGGCTGGGAGAGGCCGGCTGCCTCCTGAAAATCCATGATACGCATAATGGTTTCCAGACCCAAGGTGGCACCAGTGCCAACTCGGGCTTGTTTGATAGTACCGGGTGGCTCCTGCAATCTGCCATCCACAACTGGGGCAGGTGAGTTTTGTTTTCCAGGGAAAAGGGCTGTGGTTTGTGTTTGGGGGCCTGTGGCCGGGAGTGGCTGGCTGGCTCCTGAAAATCCACGATTCGCAGGATGGTTCCCAGACCCAAGGTGCCACCAGTGCCAAGTCAGGCTGGTTTGATAGTACCAAGTGGCTCCTGCAATCTGCCATCCACACGCAGGGCATGTGATTTTTTTTTAAAAGTGAAAAGGGACAAGGTTGGTGTATAGGGGCCTGTGGCCGAGAGTGGTCAGCTGACTCTTGAAATTTTTATTATGCTGGATGCTACCCAGACCCAAGGTGGTAACATTGCAGTGTCGGTCTGGTTTGATAGTACCAAGTAACTCCTGCAATCTGCCATCCAGAAGCGGGACAGGTGAGTTTTGTTTTCCAGGGAAAAGGGCCATGGTTTGTGTTTGGGGCACTGTGGCCAGGAGCAGCCAGCTGGCTCCTGAAAATCCACAATATGCAGTATGGTTCCCTGTCCCATGATGGCACCAGTGTCAAGTCGGGATGGTTGGACATTGCCATGGGGCACCTGCAATCTGCCATCTAGAAGTGGGGCCGGTGAGTTTTGTTTGCCAGGGAAAAGAGCCGAGGTTTGTGTTTTGAGTCCTGTGGCCAGCAGTGGCCGGCGAGAACCTGAAAGCCAACGATAGGCAGGATGGTTTCCAGACCCAAGTGCGCACCAGTGCCAAGTCGGGTTGGTTTGATTGTACGAAATGGCTCCTGCAATCTGCCATCTAGAAGCAGTGAAGGTGAGTTTTGTTTGCAATGGGAAAGTATTGGAAAAAAGGCTCCTAATATTACCAATTACATTTTGCCTGGGCCAGTCTGACCCTCGCTTCTGGGCCAAAGGCAGCAACTGTGGTGTATCACCCCAGAGATACCTTGGCTTGCTGGTGGTTGCAGCTGGGCACTGAACAAGTCCAGGCTTGTTAGGAACCTTGTTTACCTCAGGAGGAATAGCTTCAGGCGATGGTGAAGAGAAAAAGGAGAGGATTCTGCTGGAGGGTTTAATGTCCAGAGGTTTATTCCATGGTTACAGAGGTCTGAACGTGAGCAACTGCTCCAACAGAACTCGGCCGCATGCTCTGATCACCTTTTTAAGCTCAGGGACAGGGGGAGGGGAGGTACAGGTGAGCCACCAACCAGGTGAGAGGGGCAGGGTCTCAGGGGGAAATGACACCCAGAAAGGCCAATGACCTCTGAGCATAGGGGCATCCTTTGAACTTGACCAACCACACGACGCCTTGCTGGAATGTTAAGCCTGATTGACAGGACTCACTCAGCATGGGGGCAAGGGGGAAGGGAGAGACGTATAGGCACACCTGGGAAAGTGACCTGGAAGGCCAAAATGGGACATTACAGCACACCACAACATCTCCCCCTAGTTTTGTTTAAAAAGAAGAGGACTGTGTTTGTAGTGCAGAATGATTGCCAAACCATGGTTGGTAAATCAGTTCTTCCTCTACAGGAGGGTCAGTGTTTTCCACTGAGGATTCCAGGTCATCCATTGGAGCACTGAGTGCTTCCAAATGGTAGACCTCAGGAGGGGGAGATGAGCTTGAAATTAACTTGAGAACCATGCGTTTGATTAGTCTAAAAACAATGCTAACAACTACAATAACTATAACTAAAATAAACAGCACTAAAAACACAGTTTTCAGAATAGATCCCAAACAGCCCGAGAGTCCCCAGCCATTGAACAGTCCATTCAGCCAGTTGTCAGTTTCTCTCTTGATGTCCGAGAGCCTTTGTCAAGGTAGTCCATAGTTGGTTTGGACTGAGGGACTATGCAGGAGATTGCAGGTGGGATGATCACGAGTAGGACGAGAAGCAGGCTCAGTCTCATGGTGTCTCGAGGCTACACACGAACAGTGGGATCTAAACTGGTACAAGGAACTTGAGACAAACATATATTACAAACTATTCCAGATAGGAGGCTTAAATGGAATTTCCTCCAGAGAACGCGTACGGCGTTTCCTTCTCCAGGCAGCATGAGCAACCTGGGGCGCTTCTGTAGATTTCTCTGAGACCTTGGGAACATAGGGCTTTACCCATTTGGAAGGAACCCACCTTAAACCAGAGGGGGTGGACACACAGGCATATCCACGTCCCCAAGTAACCAATTTGTAAGGTCCCACCATTTTCCAAGTCTCAGGGTCCTCTACTAAAACTGGAGGTTTTTCTTTCATTAACTTATGATTGCTCCCCCCAAAGTGGCGTAGGATGGGTGGGTTCAGGCTGTCAAAAGAACAATTCAGAAAACTGATTGTGAATAGCGCCCTGGATAACTGGATGTGGGGAGGTTCCACCTTCAGAACCTGTTGTTGCTGGTCCAGGACTCTTTTAATATCGCGGTGAGTTCTTTCTACAATGACTTGACCTGTAGGGGAGTAGGGGATGCCAGTTTTGTGCTCTACTCCCCATTGCTGCAGGAAGCTCCCAAATTCCTTGGATTTGTAAGCAGGCCCATTATCAGTTTTCAGCTCCTTGGGGATACCCATGAAAGAAAAAGCCTGTAAGAGGTGCTTAATAGCATCAATAGATGATTCTCCTGTGTGGGCAGAAGCATAGACTGCTCCAGAAAAGGTATCTACACCAACATGAACATATTTCTGCCGTCCAAAAGACTGTATGTGTGTTACATCTGTTTGCCACAGTTCACACCTGTTCAGTCACCTTGGGTTTGCTCCCATACTCACTGTAGGGAGTGCATGTTGTTGGCAATTTGGGCATGTGGCCACAATCGCTTTGGCCTGTTCTCGAGTGATGTTAAACTGACGAACCAGGCCAGGTGCATTTCGGTGGAAAAGCTGGTGGCTGATTTTTGCCTGTTCAAAAACATTTGGGAGAGTGGTCACCACTGCAGGTGCAGCAAGAGCATCTGCCCTTCTGTTGCCTTCAGCGATAAACCCTGGCAAGTCAGTGTGTGACCTGACATGCATCACATAAAATGGTTGCTCTCAGTGAGTAACTAACTTTACCAGTTTTGAGAGCAATTCGAAAAGTGCGATGTTAGACACTTCTTGCAGTATTGCTTGATCTGGCCTGGATACTACTCCTGCCACATATGCAGAGTCTGTAATCAGATTGAATGGTTCTGAGAACCTTTCAAAGGCCCTAACAACCGCAGCGAATTCGGCAACCTGAGGTGAACCTTCCACCTCAGCAATGTCTGTCTCCCACTGCTGGGTTTGAGGATCCTTCCAAGTCATAACGGACTTGTGGGACCTCCCGGATGCATCTGTGAAGACAGTTAGAGCCCTTTTTAAAGGTCTCCTACTTAGAGAACTTCTCAGTTTTAAGGTAAATTGAACATCTTGTTCGAACAATTTGTGAGCGGGCCGCGCTACCAAAATTTGTCCTGAGTAGGAATCCAGAGCAAACTGCAACACTTCATTTTCTTGAAACAATTGTTCCAGTATTTTCATAGTATTTTGACCTGATTTTAACTCAACTGGAATGTGAATGCACTTAAAATCACATCCTGCTAACTCCCTGATCCGGGTCCTTGCTTTCCGGATCAGTTCTGCTACCAGCTCCTGAGGCTTTGTCAGTCTCTTGGACCTTTTGTGACTGAGGAAAACCCATTCTATGATCAAGAGGGGGTCCCTCTGGTCCCGGTCCTTTTTTGGTGTGTTCTTTGCCTTGGGTGTTTGTTTTTCCTCCCACTGGAAAATAATTCCATGGAGGTGTGGCAACTTACCTAGGATGATAAATTTGAATGGCAGGTCAGGCCGGCATCGGTTGGCCTGTCTTGTGGACATTGCAATCTGAACCTTTTCTAGAGCTTTCTGTGCCTCTGGGGTAATAGACCTAGGAGCACGTGGGTCCTCTCCCCCTTTCAATAAATTGAAAAGAGGGGCAAGGTCTTCGTTAGTCAGACCAAGCCATGGTCTTACCCAATTCAAAGACCCACACAACTTGTGGACATCTGCAAGGGTCTTGATCCTTGGATTGATTTCTAGTTTTTGAGGAACAATGGTCCTATTTCCAATTTCTAAGCCCAAATACTTCCAAGGTGGCATCTTTTGAATTTTCTTTTCCTGGAGCTCGAACCCTGCAACAATCAATGCATCGATCGTTAGGTCAAGCGCATGTGTGAGTAAATCATCATTGGAGGCACACACAAGGATATCATCCATATAATGATAGATGATGGCCTTCTCTGCGGCTGCACGTACTGGGGAAAGCAGGGAAGAGACATACCACTGGCAGATAGCTGGAGATACCTTTAATCCCTGAGGAAGAACGGTCCAATGGTACCTTTTCATAGGGGATTCCATACTAATGGAAGGGACGGAGAATGCAAAACGTGGTGCATCGTCAGGGTGCAAGGGGATTTGGAAAAAACAATCTTTAATATCAATAACAGCTAATTTCCAGTCTTGGGGAAGCATTGTTGGGGATGGCATACCAGGTTGGGGAGAACCCATATCTTCAATTACATTATTAATTTGCCGGAGGTGGCAGAGGAGCCGCCATCTCTTTTTGTCAGCTTTTTGGATGACAAACACTGGAGAGTTCCATGGGGACATGGTCTCCACAATGTGGCCCTTTTTTAGTTGTTCTTCCACTAGTTCCTGAAGGACCTTTATTTTTTGTTTACTTAGCGGCCACTGTTTCACAGCAACTGGTTTGCCTGTTATCCACTTCAGTTTTTGGGTGGGGCGCTGTTGTTCAATGACTGCTGCACAAAAATGCTGTGGAGAGGCTGGAATATCAATTGTGACACCCCACTGGGCCATTAAATCTCTCCCTAACAAAGGTTCTGAATAATCTAACACAAATGGACGGATATTTGCCAATTGTCCGTTTGGTCCCTCAAATTGAATAATGCTTTTGGATTGTCTTGCCAATTGCAGACCTCCTACACCTTGAAGGTGACCGGCAACATTTTGCAAAGGCCAATGTGCTGGCCGGTCTTGTACTGGAATCACTGTGCAGTCTGCACCTGTGTCTACAAGCATCTCAATGCATTTAGACTCCCCACCCCTACTGACATTACACCATAATTTGGGTTTGTCTTTCCCAATAACTTGTACTCGGGCAACTGTGGGCCCTTGTTTTTTGATATTTTCAGGTAAAGATGGCACAGGGATAGCTTGTGCAACAATTTGTCCCTTGGGAAGAAACAGGGGTGGGTGGAAACAATGCAGGCCGAGAACGAATTGCTCAGGATCTGATGTTGTCATTCCTGGAGCAATTCTGATCTCTTGTGGCGTGTGTTGGTGTCCCCAATGACAATGTACTTACAACGAATCTGGTTCCAAGTACCTTTCTGTTCAGGATTTACAGAGACAAAATGCCAATCACTGTCCTTCAGGTGGAGTGACTCTGTCAGCTGCAACCTGTAAGGCTCATTGACAGAAGACATGGTTAACACAGGATCACCTAAATCATACACAGTCTTTGAAGCACCTGCTTCACTTACACAAACATTAATATTATCGCGCGCTTGATTTGTTTTGCTACCCTCATTGCCTTGGCCTGCTCTTTTTGTGTCTGTGCGTCTGGCAGGCCGGCGCTCCCTTTTCAGTTTTTTTGTTGTTGTTGACCCCCAGGGAGGGCTTGTAATTCTGCTCCCCTGCCATTTCTAAATTCATCAAATTCCCTTTTCAGGGGGCACTGGTTACTCCAGTGCCCTAGGTTGTTACAAAGCAGGCATGGTTTTGTGGGCTCAACCATTGCTGGTCTCCGCTGCTGCCCAGGGTACTGATGTGCTGAGGGGAAAGGCACAGGGCTGGCAACGGCGACACGCTGAGGTGGTCTTGGCAGCAGCCTTGGTCTGGTGTCTTCAGCCACACTCATCAGAGGCACTTTCCTGTTACAGACTAGGAGCATATCTTTTAACGTAGGGGTAGGTTCTATAGGAAGGCTCAGGATTGCTGCTTGACACTGTTTATTTGCATTTGTAAATGCCATTTCCTCTAAAATTGCTTCCCCAGCATTCTCTTTTTTAACTTTTATTTCAATAGCTCTAGTTAACCTTTCTACAAATTTCAAAAAAGGCTCTGATGGTAGCTGTTTAATTTTACTATAGGGTTCAAAAGGCCCCTCAGGTTGTAGGGAAAAGAATGCTTTTTCAGCTGCTTCTTTTACTTTCTCGAGGGTTTCTGCAGGAATTGCAGTAGCTTGGATTGAGGGAGAAGACCATTGGCCCTCACCACAGAGGTGCTCAATGGTAATAGGGTTACCACTGTTGTCTTTGGCTGTGTTTGGATCAGAATGCAAGCCTGGGAGTGCATCATTCAGCATTTGTTTCCATGCTATTTCCCATAATTTGAATTCCGTGGAGGTCATGAGACAGGAAAAAAGCTGTTTTAAATCATGTGGAATCACTACAGTCCTACTCAATTCAGAATTTAAAAGGCCACGGAAATATGGACTGTGTGGACCATATTCTTTATGAGATTTACAGATCTCTTTAATCAATTGTCATCCAAAAGAACTCCAATTAGCAGTTGGAGCTGCTCCCCCCTGAGAAGCAGGCAGAAAGGTAACAGGAGCCAGTGACAACATGGGACTATACACTGAATCTGCTGTTCCCTGCTCTGTATCCCTTGAAACAGAAGCATTGGGATCACAGACACAGGTTTGGGGACAGGCAGTGGGTGTGTCTCCACCGTGGGAGCCCGGGGAGGGGGCGGGGACAGGGGGCCGGCAAGGGGCGGGGAAACCGTGAGAACACGGGGCAGGGTCAGAGGGCAAGCAGGGGGCGGGGACACCGTGGGAACAAGGGGCGGGGTCAAGGGGCAAGCAGGGGGCGGGGACACCTGGTGACATCACGTCAGCAGACGCCCCCTGGGAGGAGTAGAGGGGTGGAGCTGAGGGTATAGCAGGAAAGGGAGGGGGAGGGGGAAAGGTATCACAAGGAACAGGAGGAGTGGGGGATGGGGCTTGAGTTTCGGGATGCTTAAGAGGATTTTGGGAAGAAGAAGACCAGGTTTGGGAAGATGCTGCGTGGCATCCACCATCTTGTGGACCTCCTAGGGACTGGGGGCCATTTTGGGCATCACTGCTCTCTAGAAAGCTGACATGTGCTGTGGGTTTCAGAGGAGGGGACATAGGGGATTGGGAAAGGTTCCACGCAGCCTGGCCAGGGCAACTCAGGCATTTCAACAGACTTTGGGCGTCGACTTCCCAATAAGTGTGCTCTGTTTAAAATACCAAGTTTTGGGGAACGAGGTTAAGGGGTTTTAGAGCTAGGAGAGGGAGAAACAGGGAGAGCAGAGGTACATGGCTTTAAATTTGGCTTTTTCTCCATTTCCTTTTGTTTGAGCAATGCTGTTCGAATTTGTAAACTCCAAAACACAAATTTAGCTGAGGGTGCATTGCCAGATTGTCCTAAGGTTATCAATTCATTCCCAACTTTATCCCAGAATTGAATATTGTGGATTTCTTCAGGGGAGATTTGTGGGAAGTGGAGGAAAAGCCACCTTATAAACTGTTTCAATTTTCCCTTTGAGAACTTCACATTACCACTGTCTAAAATGCTAACAATATTATAAAACACTCCTTTTTGAACAATGCTGAGTTTCAAACCCATGTTAGATGTACAAAGCAAAGTACTAAATTGCGCCTGACCGAAAACAAAGCTAAAATCAGCTACCGATTTCAAAAAAAACCACAGATGGAAAGCGATAATGAGCTGACAAAAGCTTCACAATGCAGCTGTATATACTGCTTTTAAAATTCCCGGGGCACCAGCAGCAGGGCACGCCCTGCCGAGCTGAGGCAGAAACAAAGCCTCCCCCGCCGTGGAATGCAGCCCCACCGCAGAGTAGGGAGAGCAGCCACGCCACGTGGCAAGCTGAAACCGGGGCCCCCCGCGCCGTGTGTGCAGAGAACCCCCCCTTCCCCCACAGAGAGCTGAGAAAGAGAGTCCCCCGCGGCAAGAGAGCCGAGAGCCCCCCCGCCCCCGCACAGAGAGAGAGAGAGAGAGAGAGAAAGATCTCCCTACCACATGGAGAGGACCGAGCACGCTGCGCTGCAAAGCCGGGGGGAAGGGCAGAGAGCTCCCACTCCGGCGCGAATTCCAAAAGACAGTAACACACGCGGCAGAAAGCTAATAGCTAGAACGCAATAAATTCCCGTCTGTGGGGCTGCGCAGCCAAAAATGCAAAGGCATTAAGGAACAGAACTCACGGCAGAGTCTGTTTTTGAGCTCCTGCTCTACGAGAGCAGAGATACTCACCCGAAATGGAAGCTGTAGCTGGCTGGGTACAGGCAGGTCTCTTCACCTGAACAGGACCTCTCTGTGGGCGAGAGAGGCTACCCTGTCCTCCCTCTGGAAAATCTGCTCACCAGAAAGGAGCTGAGATTTCCAGAAGTGCCGAACAGTCCACGAAACTTCTTCTGGGAATATTCCCAAAGTCTCTAGGCGAGGGCGATGCAACCAAAGCCCCTTTCAGCTGGATGCACGGCTGCCAGAAGCTTCTCTGAGATACTGCAGGTCCGTCTCAGGCTGCAGAGTCACTTAGCCCGCCTCAGGGACGCCAAATATTGGAAAAAAGGCTCCCAATATTACCAGTTAGATTGTGCCTGGGCCAGTCTGCCCCTCGCTGCTGGGCCAAAGGCAGCAACTGCAGTGTATCACCCCAGAGATACCTTGGCTTGCTGGTGGTTGCAGCTGGGCACTGAACAAGTCCAGGCTTGTTAGGAACCCCGTTTACCTCAGGAGGAATAGCTTCAGGCGATGGTGAAGAGAAAAAGGAGAGGGTTTAATGTCCAGAGGTTTATTCCATGGTTACAGAGGTCTGAACGTGAGCAACTGCACCAACAAAACTCGGCCGCATGCTCTGATCACCTTTTTAAGCTCAGGGACAGGGGGAGGGGAGGTACAGGTGAGCCACCAACCAGGTGAGAGGGGCAGGGTCTCAGGGGAAGATGACACCCAGAAAGGCCAATGACCTCTGGGCATAGGGGCATCCTTTGAACTTGACCAACCACACGACGCCTTGCTGGAATGTTAAGCCTGATTGACAGGACTCACTCAGCATGGGGGCAAGGGGGAAGGGAGAGACGTATAGGCACACCTGGGGGAATGACCTGGAAGGACAAAATGGGACATTACAGCACACCACAACAGGAAAGGGCTGTGGTCTGTGTTTGCAGGCCTGTGGCTGGGACTGTCCGGCTGGCTCCTGAAAATCCACCTTGCGCAGGATGGTTCCCAGACCTAAGGAGGGAACAATGCCAAGGCGTGCTGGTTTGAGATAGACATGCGGCTCCTGCAATCTGCCAGCCAGAAGGGGGCAGGTGAGTTTTGTTTGCCAGGGAAAAGGGCCGTGATATGTGTTTGAGGGCCCATGGCTGGGAGTGGCCGGCTGGCTCCTGAAAGTCCAAGGTATGCATGATGCTTCCCAGACCCAAGATGCGACCAGTGCTAAGTCACGCTGCTTTGATAGTACCAAGTGGCTCCTATAATCTGCCATCCGGAAGCGGCGCAGGTGAGTTTTGTTTGCCAGGGAAAAGGGCTGTGGTTTCTGTTTGGGGGCCCGTGGCTGGGAGAGGCCGGCTGGCTCGTGAAAATCCATGATACGCAAGGTGGTTCCCAGACCCAATGACGGAAGACTGTTAAGTCGTGCTGGTTTGACTTTGACATGTGTCTCCTGCAATTTGCTAGCAAGATGGGGGCAGGTGAGTTTTGTTTGCCAGTGAAAAGAGCCGTGGTTTGGGTTTGGAGGCCTGTGGCAGGGAGTGGATGGCTGGCTCCGGAAAATCCACGGTATAAAGGATGCTTCCCAGACCCAAGATGGGACCAGTGCTAAGTCGTGCTGCTTTGATAGTCCCAAGTAGCTCCTGCAATCTGCCATCCTTAAGCGGAGCAGGTGAGTTTTGTTTTCAAGGGAAATGTGCCGAAGTTTGTGTTTGGGGGCCTGGGGCCGAGAGTTGCTGGCTGGCTCCTGAAATTCATTGAATATGCAGGATGTTTCTGAGACCCAACTTGGAAATATTTCCAAGTCGGACTGGTTTGATAGTACAAAGTGGCTCCTGCAATCTGACATCCAGAAGCGGGCAGGTGAGTTTTGCTTGCAAGGGAAAACGGCTGTGGTTTGTGTTCAGGAGCCTGTGCCTGGGAGTGGCCAGCTGGCTCCTGAAAATCCACGATACGCGGGATGGTTCCCAGACCCAAGGTGGCACCAGTGCAAAGTCGGGCGGGTTTATAGTACCAAGTGGCTCATGCAATCTGCCATCCAGAAGCGGGGCAGGTGAGTTTTGTTTGCCAGGGAAACGGGCCGAGGTTAGGGTCTGGGGGCCTAAGGGCTGCAGTGTCCGGCTGATTCCTGAAAATCCATGAGAGGCAGGATGGTTCCCAGATCCAAGGTGGCAGCAGTGCCAAGTCGGGCTGGTTTGATAGTACCAATTGGCTCCTGCAGTCTGCCATCCAGAAGTTGGGCATGTGAGTTCTGTTTGCCAGTGAAATGGGCCATGCTTTTTGTTTGAGTGCCTGTGGCTGGGAGTGGCTGGCTGGCCCCTGAAAATCCACCATACGCAGGATTGTTCCCAGACCCAAGGTGGCAACACTGCCAAGTCGGGCTGGTTTGAGAGTAGCAAGTGGCTGGCCAAGGTTTTTGTTTTTTGGGGCCTGCGCTTGGGAGTGGCCGGCTGGCTCCTGAAAATCCACGGTATGCAGGTTGCTTCCCACACCCAAGATGGGACCAGTGCCAAGTCGCACTGCTTTGATAGTACCAAGAGGCGCTTGCAATCTGCCATCCAGAAGTGGGACATTTGAATTTTGTTTTCCAGGGAAAAGGGCCGTGGTTTGTGTTTGGGGGCCTGTGGCTGGGAGTGGCTGGCTGTCTCCGTAAAATCCACGATGCGCAGGATTGTCACCAGACCCAGTGTGGCACCAGTGTGAAATTTAGCAGGTTTGATAGTAAAACGTTGCTCCTGATATCTGCCATCTTTAAGCGGGGCAGGTGATTGTTGTTTGCCAGGGAAAAGGCCCAAGGTTTCTGTTTGGTGGCATTTTGCTGGGAGTGGCTGTCTGGCTAATGAAAATCTACAATACGCAGGATGGTTCCCAGAGCCAAGTTGGCAACACTGCCAAGTCAGGCTGGTTTGATAGTACCAAGTGCGTCCTGTAATCTGCCATCAAGAAGCGGGGCAGGTGAGTTTTTTTTGCCAGTGAAATGGGCCATGGTTTGTGTTTTGGGGCCTGTGGCCGGTAGTGGCTGGTTGGCACCTGCAAAACCACAATCCGCAGGATATTTCCAAGACCCAAGGTGCCACCAGTGCCAAGTCGGACTGGTTTGATACTACCAAGAGTCTCCTGCAATATGCCATCCAGAAGTGGGGCAAGTGAGTTTTTTTGCCAGTTAAATGGGCCATGGTTTGTGTTTGGGGGCCTCTGGTCGGAGCCACCTGCTGGCTCCTTAAAATCTACGATACACAGGATGTTTCCCAGACCCAAGGTGGCACTAGTGAAAAGTCATGCTGGTTTGATAGTACCAAGCAGCTCCTGCAGTCTGCCATCCAGAAGCAGGCAGGTGAGTTTTGTTTGCCAGGGAAAAGGGCCATGGTTTGTGTTTGGGTGCCTGTGATTGGGAGTGGCAGCCTGGCCCCTGAAAACCCACGATACACATTATGGCTCCCAAACCCATGGTGGCAACATTGCCAAGTCTGGTGGTTTGATAGTACCAAGTGGCTCCTGCAATCTGCCATCCACAAGAGGGGCAGGTTATTTTGGTTTGCATGGGATAAGGACTAAGGTTTGTTTTTGTGGGCCTGTGGCCGAGAGTGCCGGCGGGCTCCTGAAATTCTTCGATATGCAGGATGATTCCCAGACCCATGTTGGAAACGCAGCCAAGTCGGGCTGGTTTGAAATTGCCAAGTGGCTCCTGCAATCTGCCATCCAGAAATTGGGACAAGTGAATTTTGTTCGCCAGGGAAAGGCTCCATCTGAGAGGGGCGGGGCTCCAGCCAGTGAAGTGCAGGGCTCCATGTGGGATGGGCAGGGCTCCATGTTTGAGGGGTGGGGCTCGAATTGTGAGGGGCAGGGGCCCAGGAGTGAGGGACGGGGTTCCATAAGTGAGGGGTGGGCTTCCTGGCTTTCAGGGGGGTGCATCCTGTCAGTGAGAGGCGGGCCTCTAGGACATTATGGACGAGTCTGCATGTGTGAGGGGTCGGGCTCCCGGCAGTAAGGGGCAGGACTCCATGTGTGAGGGAAGGGGCTCCATGTCTGTGGGGCAGGGCTCCAGCTCGGGATGCGGGGCTCCATGTGGGTTGGGCAGGGCTCCAGGAACCGAGGGGTAGGGCTCCATGTTTGAGGGGTGCAGCTCCAATTGTGAGGGGCAGGGCCCCATGAGTGAGGGAAGGGGTTCCATGCATGAGGGGCGGGGTTCCAGGTTGTCAGCATTGGGGATCCAGTAAGTGACAGGAGAGGCTCTAGGCAGTGATGGGCGGGGCTCAATGTTTTTGGGGCGTGGGATTCAGGCAGTGAGGAGCGGGGCCCCATGTGTGACGGGTGGGGCTCCATGTGGATAGGGCTGGGCTCCATGTGTGAGAGGCAGAGCTCCATGCAGTGATGGGCGGGGTTCCATGTTTGATGGGCGGGGCTCCATGTGTAAGGGAAGGGGCTCCACCTTTGAGGGGCCTGGATCCAGGCAGTGAGGGGCGGGACTCTAGGCAGTGATGGGCGGGGCTCAATGTGTTAGGTGTCGGGCTCCCGGCAGTAAGGGGCAGGGCTCTATGTGTGAGGGAAGGCGCTTCATGTGTGTGGGGCAGGGCTCCAGCCAGTGATGGGCGGGGTTCCATGTGGGATGGGCAGGGCTCCATGCAGTAAAAGGCAGGGCTCCATGTTTGAGGGGCAGGGCTCCAATTGTGAGGGGCAGGGCCCCATGAGTGAGGGAAGGGGTTCCATGCGTGAGTGGCGGGGTTCCAGGTTTCAGGGGAAGGGAACCAGTCAGGGAGGGGCGGGGCTGAAGCCAGTGATGGGCGGGGCTACATGTGTGAGGGGCAGGGTTCCCGGCAGTAAGGGGCAGGGCTCTATGTGTAAGGGAAGGTGTTCCATGGGTATGGGGCAGGGCTCCAGTCAGTGATTGCCGGGGCTCGATGTGGGATGAGCAGGGCCCCATGCAGTGAGGGGCAGGGCTCCATGTTTCAGGGGCGGGGTTCAAATTGTGAGGGGCAGGCCCCCAAGAGTGAGGGAAGGGGTTCCATGCATCAGGGGCGGGGTTCCAGGTTTCAGGGGAGGGGATCCAGTCAGGGAGGGGCGGGGCTCCAGCCAGTCATGGGCGGGGCTACATGTGTGAGGGGCAGGGCTCCCGGCAGTGAAGGGCAGGGCTCCATGTGTGAGGGAAGGCGTTCCATGGGTGTGGGGCAGGGCTCCAGTCAGTGATGGGCAGGGCTCCATGTGGGATGGGCAGGGCTCCATGCAGTGAGGAGCAGGGCTCCATGTTTGAAGGGCGGGTCTCCAATTGTGAGGGGCAGGCACCCAAGAGTGAGGGAAGGGGCTCAATGTGTGGGGGGCGGAGTTCCAGGCAGTCAGTGGTGGGGATCCAGTCAGTGATCGGGCGGGACTCTAGGCAGTTATGGGCGGGGGTCCATGTGTTAGAGGTCGGGTTACCGGCAGTAAGGGGGCTGGGCTCCATGTGTGAGGGAAGGGGCTCCATGTGTGTGGGGCAGGGCTCCAGCAAGTGATGGGTGGGGCTCCATGTGGGATGGACAGGGCTCCATGCAGTGAGCAGCAGGGCTCCATGTTTGAGCGGCGGGTCTCCAATTGTGAGGGGCAGGGCCCCATGAGTGAGGGAAGGGGTTCAATGCGTGAGGGGCATGGTTCCAGGCTGTCAGGGGTGGGGATCCAGTCAGTGAGGGGCGGGGCTCCAGGCAGTGATGGGCGGGGCTCCATGTGTCAGGGGCAGGGCTTCACGCATAAAGGGTCGTGCCTCCATGTTTGAGGGGCCGAGCCCAAGTGGATAGGGCAGGGCTCCATGTGTGAGAGGCTAGGCTCCAGGCAGAAATGGGCGGGGCTGCATGTTTTAGGGGCAGGGCTCCATGTGTTAAGGAAGGGGCTCTACTTGTGAGGGGCAGGGCTCCAGCCAGCAATGGGTGGGGCTCCTTGTGTCAGAGGCAGGGCTCCAGGCAGTGATGGGCGGGGCTCCATCTTTGAGGGGCGGGGCTCAATGTTTTAGGGAAGGGGCTCCAGGTGTGAGGGGCCTGGATCCAGGCAGTGAGGGGTAGGGTTCTAGGCAGTGATGGGCGGAACTCCATGTGTTAGGGGTCGGGTTACCGGCAGTAAGGGGGCTGGGCTCCATGTGTGAGGGAAGGCGCTTCATGTGTATGGGTAGGGCTCCTGCAAGTGATGGGAGGGGCTCCATGTGGGATGGGCAGGGCTCCATGCAGTGAGGGGCAGGGCTCCAATTGTGAGGGGCAGGGCCCCATGAGTGAGGGAATGGGTTCCATGCGTCAGGGGCGGATTTCCATGCTGTCAGGGGTGGGGATCCAGTCAGTGAGGGGCGGAACTCAAGGCAGTGATGGGCGGGGTTCCATGTGTGAGGGGTCGGTCTCCCGCAGTAAGGGGCAGGGCTCCATGTGTGAGGGAAAGGGGTCCATGTGTGTGGGGCAGGGCCCCAGCCAGTGATGGGCAGGGCTCCATGTGGGATGGGCCGGGCTCCATGCAGTGAGGGGCAGGGCTCCATGTTTGAAGGGCGGGTCTCCAATTGTGAGGGGCAGAGCCCCATGAGTGAGGGAAGGGGCTCCATGCGTGAGGGGCATGGTTCCAGGCTCTCAGGGGCGGGGATGCTGTCAGTAAACGGCGGGGCTCCAGGCAGTGATGGGCGGGGCTCGATGTCTGAGGGCCGGGGCTCCATGTGTGAGGGAAGGGGCTTCACGTGTGAGGGGCGTGGATCCAGGCAGTGAGAGGTAGGGTTCTATGAAGTTAAGGGCGGGGCTCCATGTGTTAGGGAAGGGGCTCCATGTGTGTGGGGCAGGGCCCCAGCCAGTGATGGGCGCGGCACCATGTGGGATGGGCAGGGCTCCATGCAGTGAGGGGCAGGGCTCCGTGTTTGAGGGGCAGATCTCAAATGTTGAGGGGCAGGTCCCCATAAGTGAGGGAAGGGGTTCCATGTGTGAAGGGGTGGGGTTCCAGGCTGTCAGGGGTGGGGATCCAGTCAGTGAGGGGTGGGGCTCTAGGCAGTGATGGGCGGGGCTCCATGTGTTGGGGGCAGTGATGCAGTCAGTGAGGGGCAGGGCTCCATGTGAGAGGGAAGGGGCTCCATGTGTGTGGTGCAGGGCTCCAGCCAGCGAGTGTCAGGGCTCCATGTGGGATGGGCAGGGCTCCATGCACTGAGGAGCAGGGCTCCATGTTTGAAGGGCGGGTTCCAATTGTGAGGGGCAGAGCCCCATGAGTCAGGGAAGGAGTTCCATGCGTGTGGGGCAAGGTTTCAGGCTCTCAGGGGTGGGGATGCAGTCCGTGAGGGGCGGGCATCTAGGCAGTGATGGGCGGGGCTCCATGTGTAAGGGGCACGGCTTCAGGAAATGAGGGGCGGAGCTCCATGTTTTAGGGGCGGGGCTCCATGTGGATAGTGCAGGGCTCCATGTTTGAGAGGCAGGGCTCCAGGCAGTGATGGGCGGGGCTCGATGTCTGAGGGCCGGGGCTCCATGTGTGAGGGAAGGGGCTCTATGTTTGAGGGGCGTGGATCCAGGCAGAGAGGGGTGGGGCTCTAGGCAGTGATGAGCGGGGCTCCATCTTTGAGGGGTGGGGCTCCATGTTAGAGGGAAGGGGCTCCAAGCATTGAGGGGCGGGGCTCCATGCATTAGGGGTCTGGCTACCAGCAGTAAGGGGGAGGGCTCCATGTGTAAGGGAAGGGGCTCCATGTGTGTGGGGCAGGGCTCCAGCCAGTGATTGGCGGGGCTCCGTGTGGCATGGGCAGGGCTCCATGCAGTGAGGGGCAGGGCTCCATGTTTGAGGGGGGGGCTCCAATTGTGAAGGGCAGGGCCCCATGAGTAAGGGATGGATTTCCATGCATGAGGGGCGGGGTTCCAGGCTTTCAGGCGTGGGAATGCATTCAGTGAGGGGCGGGGCTCTAGGCAGTGATGGGCGGGGGTCCATGTGTTAGGGGTTGGGCTCCCGGCACTAAGGGGCAGGGCTCCATGTGTGAGGGGAGATGTTCCATGTGTGTGGGGCAGGGCTCCAGCCAGTGAGTGTCGGGGCTCCATGTGGGATGGGCAGGGCTCCATGCAGTGAGGAGCAGGGCTCCATGTTTGAGGGGCGGGGCTCCAATTGTGAGGGGCAGGGCTCCATGAGTGAGGGAAGGGGTTCCATGTGTGAGGGACGGGGTTCCAGGCTCTCAGGGGGGCGGATTCAAGTCAGTGATGAGCGGGGCTCTAGGCACTGATGGGTGTGGCTCCATGTGTTAGGGGCAGGGCTCCAGGCAGTGAAGGGCAGGGCTCCATGTTTGAGGGAAGGGGCTCTACTTGCAAGGGGCGGGGCTCCAGCCAGTGATGGGCGGGGCTCCTTGTGTGAGGAGCAGGGCTTCAGGCAATGAGGGGCAGGGCTCCATGTTTGAAGGGCGGGTCTCAAATTGTGAGGGGCAGAGCCCCATGAGTGAGGGAAGGCTTTCCATGTGTGCGGGGCAGGGTTGCATGCTTTCAGGGGTGGGGATCCAGTCAGTGAGGGGCGGGGCTCCAGGCAGCAATGGGCGGGGCTCCATGTGTGAGGGGCAGGGCTTCAGGCATAAAGGATCGTGCCTCCATGTTTGAGGGGCAGGGCCCATGTGGATAGGGCTGGGCTCCATGTGTGAGAGGCAAGGTTTCAGGCAGAAATGGGCGGGACTGCATGTTTTAGGGGCGGAGCTTCATCTGTGAGGGAAGGGGCTTCACGTGTGAGGGGCGTGGATCCAGGCAGTGAGGGGTGGGGCTCTAGGCAGTGATGGGCGGGGCTCCATGTGTTAGGGGTGGGGCTCCTGGCAGTAAGGGGCAGGGCTCCATGTGTGAGGGAACGGGCTCCATGTGTGTGGGGCAGGGCTCCAGCCAGTGATGGGCGGGGTTCCATGTGGGATGGGCAGGGCTCCATGTTTGAGGGGCGGGTCTCCAATCGTGAGGGGCAGGGCCCCATGAGTGAGGGAAGGGGTTCAATGCGTGAGGGGCGGGGTTCCAGGCTCTCCACCAGGGGTGGGAATCCAGTCAGTGAGGAGCGGGGCTCTAGGCACTGATGGGTGTGGCTCCATGTGTTAGGGGCAGGGCTCCAGGCAGTGAAGGGCAGGGCTCCATGTGTGAGGGACGGGGCTCTACTTGCGAGGGGCGGGGCTCCAGCCAGTGATGGGCGGGGCTCCTATGTGTGAGGCGCGGGGCTCCATGTGGATTGGGCTGGGCTCCATGTGTGAGAGGCAGGGCTCCAGGCAGTGATGGGCGGGGCTCCATCTTCGAGGGGCGGGGCTCCATGTGTTAGGGAAGGGGCTCCAGGTGTGACGGGCCTGGATCCAGGCAGTGAGGGGTAGGGTTCTAGGAAGTGATGAGCGGGGCTCCATGTGTTAGGGGTCGGGCTCCCGGCAGTAAGTGGTAGGGCTCCATGTGTGAGCAAAGGGGCTCCATGTGTGTGGGGCAGGGCTCCAGCAAGTGATGGGCGGGGCTCCATGTGGGATGGGCAGGTCTCAATGCAGTGAGGGGCAGGGCTCCATGTTTGAGGGGCGGGGCTCTAATTGTGAGGGGCAGGGCCCCATGAGTAAAGGAAGGGGTTCCATGCGTCAGGGGCGGAGTTCCAGGCTGTCAGGGGTGGGGATCCAATCAGTGAGGGGTGGAACTCAAGGCAGTGATGGGCAGGGCTCCATGTTTGAGGGGTCGGACTCCTGTCAGTGAGGGGAGGGGCTCTATGTGTGAGAGGGAGGGCTCCATGTTTGAGGGGCGAGGCTGCATATGTGAGGGTCAGGGCTCCAGGCATTGAGGGGCGGGGCTTGATGTGTTAGGGATCGGGCTCCCGGCAGTAAGGGGCAGGGCTCCATGTGTGACGGTGCTCCATGTGTGACGGTGCTCCATGTGTGTGCGGCAGGGCTCCAGCCAGTGTTGGGAGGGGCTCCATGTGAGATGGGCAGGGCTCCATGCAGGGAGGGGCTGGGCTCCATCTTTGAGGGGCAGGGCTCCAGGCAGTGAGGGGATTGGTATAACTTTGGGTTAGTGACCTCTTTTAGAAGAGCATGTTCTGCTCTCATAGCTATTCCCGCAACATAAGGTGAATCTGTGACCAGATTGAAAGGCTCGTTTTTAAATTTTTCAAAGGCTCTAATGACAGCTGCTAATTCTACAATCTGTGGCAATCCTTCTACTGTCTGTACGTCAGATTGCCATTCTTGTGTTTGGGGGTCTCTCCAAGTAATCATCGACTTGTGGGATGATTCTGAGCCATCTGTAAATAGAGTTAGAGCCTTGAGAGGATTTCTACTTTGGATTCGTTTTGGAATCAAATGGAAAGTTTCATTCTGGTTGAAAAGCTTGTGTTCTGGGATGTCTGATGAAGTTTGACCCGTATAACTGTCCAGAGCAAACTGTAGACTCGCATTGGTCTTGATCAAATCCTCAAAGTCTTTAAGGGTTATTGGCAAATATATGCATTCAAAATCACAACTTGAAAGGGAGCAAAGGTGAGTCCTAGCCTTTTTTATTAAGTGTGCTATAATCTCCTGGTAGGTGGTAAGTGTCTTTGTAGGCTGGCTACTTGTAAAAACCCATTCCAATATCAACAAAGAATCTTGCAGCTGAGGGTCCCATTGGAAGATCAGTCCATGGAATCTGGGTGCTTTTCCCAGGATGATGAACTGGAAAGGCAGACTAGGGTCGTAGCGATGGGCTTTGCGTGAAGACAGGGCTTCCTGGACTTTGATGATGGGACCTCTGGCTTCCTCTGTGAGAGTGCAGGCAGAGTCCAGTTCCTTGGGTTGATGAAGAAGATTGAACAAGGGAGCAAGGTCCTCTGATGTAATTCCTAGCAGTGGATGAAATAAACAAAGGGCCAAGAGACTTCTTCTCCTTTTTAATGCCTTTATTAAAAGTGATCAGCTCAGGATTGGGCGGCTCGACGGGTCTGCAGCATCCGTCGTCTCTCCCAGGGCGACTCAGAGGAGGAGGATATGCACAGCTCTGTCCACCGGGGGCAGGGCTGGGGATCAGATCCTCTTGGGAGCCTTTAGGGCCTGCTGATCCCCATCAGATGGTGCCCCTCCCACTCTGTCAGCTTGGTCCCACCGCCGGGGTCAACTCCCTTGGTCAAGGCGAGAGGGTCCGAAGGTGTTCCGCGTCTCTGCAGGCTCAGCACTCGGTTCCTCATGTCCAGACATCACTCCAGTCTCTCAGCTCTTAGATGGCTCGTTGTTTTTGGGGTTTCTCCATGAGTTTGGAGATGGGGGTCCCACAAAGCATTCTGGTCTTGCGAGTCACTTTGCATAACCCCCCCCACCTTCTGAGGTGTCTTCCCTATTCTGAGAAAGGTACAACTTAGCTTCGGGCAAGGTCCCCACCCAGGAGAAGGGCCATTACCTCGCCCCAGCCAGGGCTTTTACTAATACAAAAACAACCATTAACGACAACGACCCGTGATTACAATAACAAAGGCCGCAGCCCAGCAGTAGTGGTAACTTTTTAAAACAAAAAAATATTAACCAAATTTTTGTTCATAACAGTGGACGCACCCAGTTGATGGATCCACACAGGCTGTGTAAGTCCCTGAGGGTTTTTGGGTCGTCGTTGATGACGATCTGCTGAGGTAGGATAGTTCTTTCCCGGATCTGGACTCCAAGGTAAGTCCATGGCTCGGTGTACTGAATTTTGTCCTCACGAATTTCCATTCCTGCCTTTTCAATGGCTTCAATAGTCTTTTTGACCGTTTTGTCCAAGTAAGCTTTGTCTGAAGCACACACCAGAATGTCATCCATATAGTGATAGATGATGGCGTCTGGAAATGATTTCCAAATGGGAGACAGGATGTGAGACACGTACCACTGGCAGATAGTCGGCGAGCTTTTTAATCCCTGAGGAAGATAACGCCAATGATATCTTTTGAGCGGAGCTTCCTTGTTAATAGAGGAACGGAAAAAGCAAACCGTGGAGCATCCTCAGGATGTAGTGGTATGCTGAGGAAACAGTCCTTAATGTCTATGACAGCAAGTGTCCAGTCTCTAGGCAGCATCGATGGGGAGGGCAGGCCAGGCTAAAGAGGGCCCATGTCCTTGATGACTTCGTTGATTCTGCGAAGGTCGTGGAGAAGCCTCCACTTGTTTGTACCTGGCTTTGGTAGAACAAAGACTGGAGAGTTCCAAGGGCTGTCGGACTCCACTATGTGGCCTTTTTTGAGCTGTTCTTCCACGAGGGCGTTTAGGGCGCGCAGCTTGGCTTTCTTTAGGGGCCACTGCTTGGTCCAGATTGGCTTGTGGCTTTTCCAGGTGAGACGGGGTATTTCTGGCAGCGCACTCAACTCAGTGGCCCCAGTCAGAAATCCTGAATGGGAATACGTAGGGAAGCACCCCACTGGGATAAAACATCTCTTCCCCAAAGGGTGATGGGGGCCCTTACCACAAATGGACGGATGGTTGCCAGCTTGCCTTCTGGCCCTTCAACCAGGATGTTGTTCTTGCTCCTCATGGATACTGTAGTTCCACCAATCCCGGAAATCATGCCTGCAACAGGTTGTAGATCCCAGTGTGCTGGCCAATCTGAACAGGCGATGATGGTCACATCTGCACTGGTGTCCAGCATCCCTGGCAGGTGGGTCTTCTCTCCTTTGTGGGAGAGGCCACACTCGATGGTAGGCTTGGATGGTCCCATGACTTGTGCCCACATAGCTGTAGGGTTGAGAGGAATCTGTTCCCTGTGATTCTTTGGGAGTAAAAATGCCTGTGCTATTGGAGTTCCCTTAGAAAGAAAAAATGGTAAGTCTATGCAGTATACCTGCACAAGGATCTCTTGTCCCGGCTGCACTGTCAGCACTTCCGGAACAATGAAGATTTCCTTCGGAGTATTAACAGAATCACCTGTAATTAAAATGTCTGAAGGACTTCCTTTAGGTCCATATTTTCCTGTAGGAACACGGTGAACATTCTTATCATTAAAGTCAATGGACAAAGCAGTTACCAGTTGTCGGCAGGTACCTCTCTGGGTTGTTCCGTGGGTTGGGGCTTCTCCTTTGGGTCTGGAGCAGCCTGGGTTTTTGTGTGATTGGGTCTTGGTGGCCTTTGATTTGTATTCTGCGCCCGAAGGTCGAACGGGCGCATCAAGGAGTTTAAAGGACGCGATTGATAGCGTTGCTGATGTTGGGGTCTTTGATTATAATTCCGATGGTATCGGGGGGGTGTTCTCTCCGGGCAGTCCTTTTTATAATGTCCTAGCTCTCCACAGTGATAGCATTTAGCTTGTTCCTTAGAAGTTATGACGGCATATGCACCAGAAACTCCTTCAGCAATACCCTTAGCAACTGCTTGGGCCACTGTATTTTCAGTGGACATGTGATGTGTACAGCATTCTAGCATTTGCTTTATAGTGGGGTCTGTATCCATGGGTAAAGACCTCAAAATGGCCTTACATTTCTCATTTGAGTTGCTGAAAGCAAGCTTACATAAGAGTTCCTTTCTTGCCTCAGTACTGTCTATTTGTTTCTCCAAAGCATCTCTAAGTCTGTCAATAAATTTTATAAAGCTTTCTTCAATGCCTTGTTTTATAGTAGAAAAATGCATTGTTGGCATTGACTCATCCTGCACAAGAAGCAAGGAGGGTTTTGCTGCGATTGCTACATCCTGCAGCGCTTCTTTATTCAGAGTTTCCGTTTGTTCTGCTGGCTTTTGAAAGTCTCTTTCACCAGCCAATTGTTCTACTGTGAAGTTGGTCTTAGTAGCATTGGCAGTATCTGATATCGTTTTTAAGTGTTTCTTCCAATGCCTATCCCATAACAAATATTCTGCCGGTGACAGAAGGCATTGTGAAATATTTTTTACATCGTGAGGAAGCAAGACATGTGCAGAGAACATGGCTTCTAAGAAATTTCTAAAGATATGTGAACTACGTCCATGTTCCTTGGCTATATTTCTCAATTGTACCAGTTTCTTATTAGAAATTGGTTTCCATGCCTTGATATTAGATTCCCCACCATTCCTTCCTTGCCTGTACTCGACCGGAAAGTCTGTGATTTTCTGTGCTAGGTCCCAGTTCCCAGACTTTGTAGCTTCTATCTTAATAGGAGCCCATGGGCCTATATTAATCGCATCAAAATCAGATTCATCAGAAGAGCTCTCATTGTCTGAGGAACACTGTGAGGGATATGCTACCCGTGAATTCCTTTTTTTTCATTTAGAAGCATTTTTCATGGTTTTCAATGACTGGCCAGGAGTTGGCACTATTGGTTGAGGGGGTTGCAGCACAGCAGGGACTGGATTGGGTGGGGGGGGGTGACGCCACAGGGGGTCTCTGATCCATTCGGGTGGCAGGAGGGTTGGGTCAGGGGTTGGAGGGACGGGTGGGGGCAGGGGGGGTATGGGGGCTGTGGATGCACGCCTGGGGGGTTTGGGGGTACGCAAGCAATGCCGCTGGTTTGGGGTACTACAGGTATAGGGTGAGTTGGTGTTACTGCACATGTGCGCGGCTCAGCGCAGGAGGACAGGGTGTGAGCATGGTTCGGGAAAGTGGCGGGAGGGGCCGGGAAGGCCGGGGCGGTCTCGGGGGGGGCGGGACCGGGGGCGGTGACGGCGGGGAGGGCGGGGGCGGGGGGAGCAGCGGAGGGTTGGGTGGGGTGGCGGCGATAATGGGACTGGGGAACGCGGCAGGGGGAACGGGGGGCAGGGCGGGGGCAGCAGCGGGAGCAGAGGGGATACCGCGACGGAACAAGCGGGGGCGGGGACCGGCGGCGCGGGGGTAGAGGGGACCGGAATCGCGGCGACGGGAGGCGGCAACGGCAGCGCGGGGGGAGGAAAGAGGGGGTAGAGTGGCGCAGGGGGAGGGGTGGTCGCAGCGGAGGGTATGGCGGCAGGGACAGGGAACGGGGCCCCCGGGAAGGAAGCGGGGCTGGAGGGGTGGGGGGGCTGGAGGAAATGGGGAGTTGGGCAGCGAGGGTCCCGCGAGGGGGGGGAATGTAGGGGGGGGGGCTGCTTGGCCTCTTCCTGCGAGGTGGTATGGGCAGGAAGCACTGCAGCGCCCAGTGACTGTGTGGCATGCAAGCCACATCCCTCTGTTATCTTATCAGCGCAATTAGCATATGAAGAGGAAAGATCTGTTAGTTTGGAACTTTTTTCAGAGTTCGATTTTTCAATCGTTTTTATTATGATATGAAATAAAGGTAAGAAATTAGTAACAGAAAAGTCCTGTTTTGTTTGAGACATATGTTATGAACAAAAACTCGGTTAATATTTTTTTATGAGAAAAAGTTTCAAAAAGGCAGCCAGACCACTGGCCCTGCCCAAGTTCTGTGTGTTTTGTTATTGTAATCACGGGTCGTTGTCGTTAATGGTTGTTTTTGTATTAGTAAAAGCCCTGGCTGGGGCGAGGTAATGGCCCTTCTCCTGGGTGGGGACCTTGCCCGAAGCTAAGTTGTACCTTTCTCAGAATAGGGAAGACACCTCAGAAGGTGGGGGGGGTTATGCAAAGTGACTCGCAAGACCAGAATGCTTTGTGGGACCCCCCATCTCCAAACTCATGGAGAAACCCCAAAAACAACGAGCCACCTAAGAGTTGAGAGACTGGAGTGATGTCTGGACGTGAGGAACCGAGTGCTGAGCCTGCAGAGACGCGGAACACCTTCGGACCCTCTCGCCCTGACCATGGGAGGTGACCCCGGCGGTGAGACCAGGCCGACTGAGTGGGAGGGGCACCATCTGACGGGAACATCTTATGGGATCAAGCCCTGAAGGCTCCCAAGAGGATCTGATCCCCAGCTCTGCCCCTGGTGGACAAAGCTGCGCATATCCTCCTCCTCTGAGTCGCCCTGGGAGATGACGGATGCTGCAGACCCGTCGAGCCGCCCAATCCTGAGCTGATCACTTTTTAATAAAGGCATTACACAGGAGAAGAAGTCTCCTGGCCCTGTTTATTTCAGCTGGGGGCTCTCGTCTGGAATAGCCACGCCGCAAGAGGACTCAGGACTGGCCATCTTGGATCTTCAGAGGACAGCTGGCTACCAGGACCAAGAGGGACCGGCTCAGGACAGCGACGCAGAGGAGCACCGGAGCACCGGACTGGTGAGAAACTCGGTGGCGGGAGTGGGAGACGTGCGCATGTGTGTGTGAGTGAGACGAGGGCCGGCAGCCGGACCTTCGAAGCGAGAGTGGACCCCTCAGTACTGCGGTTCAGGCTTTTCGCGAGAAAAGCGGCCAGGAACAGGGGGAAGCACGTGGAATTAGTGTGAGTGAGTCGTCTCCCAAGGGGGAATAAAGGGCCCCCCCACTCCGGGCGTGCGGACTGAATTACTGTGTATGAGTGGCACGCACCCCAAAGTCCTGACAAAGGGAGGTCAGGCACTTTTGTAAGTCTCGAGAAGGATTCGAGTAAGATTTGTCAGTCCCGAGAAGGATTCGGGTGGTTCACAAGCCCTGCAGGCAAAGTAAGTCCTGACAAAGGAGTCAGGCACAAACCCCAGCGAAGGAGGCTGCGGTTTGCTTTTAAGTCCTGATACGGTGAAGCCTAAAAATTGGCAGGTTAGGCAAACTAAAAATCAGGCAGTTGTTTTTCCTGACTGAGGGTGTCAGGCACGACCCGGATTCTTGGCCGGGGCTTCGTGTGTTTAAGTCCCGATAGATGTAAGACCTGACGCTGGGAAGTTGGGCAATCAAGAGATTGGGCAGTTGTTTCAGTATAAAGTCCTGAGCATCAGGCAGTAAATTTGAAGTTCAGTGGAGGAGGCTGGAGCTCCTCAAGGAAGGTTTTTTTTGCAATTCCCGGTCAGTAGAGGCACCTTCGGGATTTTTTTTATTGAGACTTGAAAAATGGGATGTTGTAGTAGTAAAAAGACTGGCAAGAGACTGAGGGATATACCTCCTAGTAGTCCCTTAGGAGAACTGTTAGTAAAATGGGATTCTATAGAGGCCAAAAAGGGATTAGATAAAGTGAAAATGATCCATTATTGTATGGAAGCGTGGCCAGAATTAGAGTTGCAAGGAGGATGGCCTTGGTGTGGGACAAAGGATAAGTGGATGTGCCAACAATTAAATAATTATCTGACAGCTCGAGGGGATACTGATCCTGAGCAATTATTGTATGTGGCTTGCTGGTTAAAGAGTGCTGTTGGGGATGAAGGGGTGCGAATTTGTAAGGTACAGAGGAAGAAAGAGGGGAATGAAGGAGGGGATGATAGAACTAGTAAAAGATGGGACCCCCTGGATTATTTGCCTCCTTCTGCCCCTCCACCTTATAATCCTCTTCTTCAAGCACCTCAAATGGCAGGTCTGGTTCCTCCCCCGGCTGCCATCTCATTACCACCTGCTCAAACTCCTCCTTCTACCTCTTCAGCTTCTGCTATGATGAACCCAGTATCTCCTCCAGTTCCTTCTGCACCACCACAAGTGCCTACTCCACCTGCTGCATTCTCCACCCCTTCTCCAGCTCCGATTAATATCTACTCAGGTCCCTCTCCCCCTCCTATTGCTGTCCCTTTACCTCCTTCTACCTGGGACGCAAATGCCTCCTCGCCCAGTAGACAGCTATCAGCAAATACACCTGCTGATGGGCAGAAAGTTCAGGGTAACCCAGAGAACCCTGAAAGTAGTTTGGCATCTGAAGATGGGCCATACTGTAGCACCAGATCCAAGACCTCCAAGGCAGAGAGACTCTTTCCCCTCAGAGAGGTTCCTATTGGAGGAGTGGCGGGAGGTGTTGGCTTTGTGAATGCTCCCCTAACTGCTTCTGAGGTGAGGGGATTCAAGAAAGAGTTGGGGCATTTAGTTGAGGACCCAGTGGGCATAGCCAAACAAGTGGATCAATTTCTAGGTCCAAATATCTACACTTGGGGGGAAATGAATTCCATCCTGAGTATATTATTTTCCCCAGAAGAGGTCCAGATGATAAGGGCGGCTGGCATAAAAATTTGGGAGAAAGATAACAGTCCAGGACCCCAGGTGCCATCAGGTGAACAGAAATTGCCACTAACGGAGCCCAACTGGAACCCTAATCAGGAGGAGGGTAGGAAGGCCATGAGGGAATATAGGTCTTTGATAATACGGGGGATCAAAGAGTCAGTTCCCAAAGGAACTAATACCCAATTGGCATTTGAGGGTGCACAGGAGAAAGATGAAGCTCCTGCTGCCTGGCTTAATCGCCTAAGGCGGAACTTTCAGTTGTACTCCAGAATAGACCCAGACACCCCGGAAGGTCAAATGCTACTAAAAGTCCAATTTGTTACCAAATCTTGGACTGATATACGGAGAAAACTGGAAAAGATGGAAGATTGGCAAGAGAAGGACATTAATGAGTTATTAAAAGAGGCACTGAAGGTGTATTTAAGGAGGGAGGAAGAAAAAGTAAAGGCCAAGGCTAAGATCATGGTTGCTGTAGCTAGAGAAAGTGCAGGGTGGGCGGGTCCACCACCAGGAGGAGGCAGAGGTAGGCCAGTACTGACCGGTGCACGAAGGGTTGAGAGACCTCAAGAAGTCCCTTTGAGAGGACGACAGTGTTATTACTGTGGGGAGGCAGGACACATCAGGAGGTTTTGTAAAAAGCTCAGTCTCGATGAGGCAATAGCCAAGGAACAGGACAATTTAGGAAGGATTCTTAAGGGGGAGGACTAGGGGTGTCAAGGGCTTTTTACTATAGGGGACCCGATGAAACATCTAGAAGAGCCCTTGGTAAACTTTGAAGTGGGACCCCTAAATGAGGAATTTGAATTTTTGGTTGATACAGGGGCAGATAAGTCCTGTCTCAACAAAATACCACAAGGTATGGAAATTGGGAGACAATTTTGTGAAGTATTGGGTGCAGAGGGGAGACCATTTTGAGCATCGGTGATTGAAGAAGTGAAAATAATTGGAAACTCAAGGCAATATAAAGCTAATTTTCTTTATCTGCCTAACTTAGAAAAAAGTTTGTTAGGAAGGGATCTGCAAGTCCATTTGGGGGTTGGGATTGTTCCAAGGGAAGGGAGGATGGTAGTACAAGTGATGAAGCTGTCTCAAGGAGATGTTGCAGAAATAAATCCTGAGGTATGGGCTGAGGGGGGAAAGAGAGGCTTATTAGACATTCCACCGATAACAATAAAAATGCAGGATGATACCTCACCCATACGGGTTAAACAGTATCTGATTTCCCTAGAAGGAAAGAAGGGGCTTGCTATAGTTATCGAGCAACTGTTGCAGGAGGGAATTTTAGAACCCTGCATGTCACCACATAATACCCCTATACTGGCAGTTAAAAAGGCTGAAGGGAAATATAGGCTGGTACATGATTTGAGGGAAGTCAACAAAAGAACCATTGCCAGACATCCAGTTGTGCCCCACCCATATAGTCTCCTAAGCAGAATTCCAAGAGAACATGCTTGGTTCACTGTCATAGATTTGAAGGATGCTTTCTGGGCATGTCCTCTGGCAGCAGAATGTAGGGATTGGTTTGCCTTTGAATGGGAGGACCCGAGTACAAAAAGGAGACAACAGCTAAGGTGGACCCGATTACCACAGGGGTTCACTGAATCCCCCAATCTCTTTGGACAAGCTTTAGAGAGTTTGTTGGAACAATTTGTCCCTGAACAAGAAGTGCAGATCTTGCAGTATGTTGATGACCTGATGGTATCAGGAAAGGAAAAAGATCAGGTCAGACAAACTAGTATTAAACTTTTGAATTTTCTGGGGGAGAAAGGACTAAAAGTTTTCCAAGAGAAACTACAATTTGTGCAATCAGAAGTAACATACTTGAGGCACATAATAGGGGGAGGGTATAAGAAACTAAGCCCTGACAGAATTTCAGGTATTTTAGCTCTCCCGGCCCCAAAAACGAAAAGAGATGTGAGAAAACTCCTGGGCTTGTTCGGGTATTGTAAGTTATGGTTGGATCAATACATACAGAGTGTGAAATTTCTGTATAATAAACTAGTAGATCCAGAACCCCTAATTTGGACAGCTGAAGATGATCAACAATTGGAAAACTTAAAGAAGCAATAAAAGATTTAAAGTTACATCAAGGACAAAATATAATTGAGGCTTTAGGAATGAAATGGAGGTTGCATACTCCATGGCACCCCCAGAGTTCTGGGAGGGTGGAGCGAATGAACAAAACTCTCAAAAATGTATTAACTAAATTGATTGAAGAAACAAAGATGAATTGGCTGAAGTGTTTGCCCCTAGCGCTATTGCGCATCAGAACAAGACCTCGGGCTGACATAAGAATTTCACCTTATGAAATGATGTTTGGGCTGCCATTCTTGTTAACACCTTATAGCACAGGAGACTATCTGGAAGGGGAAGAAGCTACCAGAAAGTATTTAGAAATAATTGGAAGAACTCTGGAGGGACTTAGAAAGAAAGGATACCTTCCTCAAACTTCCCCTCTCGACACAAAAGTTCACAACATTAGTCCAGGAGATTAGGTTTTGATAAAATCATGGACTACGGGAACATTAATGCCTAAATTTGAAGGCCCCTTCCAGGTGCTCCTGATCACAAATTCAGCTGTGCGGACCAAAGGAAAAGGTTGGACTCACATCACTCTCACCCCCTGGCATTGGACCAGGATTCAACACCAGTTTTTTTTCCCTCTGGCATTCTGGCATTGGACCGGACTGCACCCCATTCTTCCTCTGGCATTGGACCGGACTCCACCCCTTTGTCCTTCTGGCATTGGGCCAGAGTCCCAGTTTTTCCCTCTGGCATTGGACCAGAGTCCACATCACTCTCACCCCCCGGTGCTGGACAAGATTCATCTGCTTCACAAGTTAATTCACCTGAGTATACTGTGATTTAAAGATGACTCTCAGAAGGAAGAGTCAAAAAGACTGAACTGTGTGGAAAAAAAAAAATTGGTATCAGAGTTCTAATATTGCTTAAAATGTTTTAAGACTGTTCTGTGTAAACTATGTTGGTAAAAAGTTTAAGACTGTAAATAAGTAATTCTAGTTAAGTTCCCCAATTTATTTCTAAAGACTCCAGGTTAATCCTCTACAGAACACTCCCCTGGGAGGGGAAACCAAAATTGGTAGGGAACAGACCAAGAGAGGTTTAACCAGAGAAATGGGTAGAAGGGACTCTAAAGAGCTTGGAAGCTTTTCCTCAGTAAAGTTCCCCAAGAGGCAAGGCCGGGTGGGCAGGCTGTGTGAGATGACCCATACCGGACTCTTGGGAAGGGTAGTGCTGATGGCTCTGATTGCTGGTGGTGCTCAGGGGAGCCCAGCTGAGCCGTGCAATGAATGCTACCAACCCCTCTGTGAGGAGGAAGTGAGCTCCTTGTCCAGAGTCCACATCAGTTCTAACCCTGATTGTGTTAACCTCTCCCAATTGGTCTTTTATAAAAAAAATAAGAGAGTGTATTGGATAGTATACAATACTGCCACTTTTAGGCAGCCACTCCTAGGAGAGTGCCCTATAGGGGAAGCCTGGTTGTGCTTTGAATGGGATGCTGCTGAAACAAGCTCAGCAGATCTAGTAAAAAGCAAAGAAATGGTGAAAATGGTAAGAAAAATTGTTTGTTACAAGTATCTATATGGGTATACTGGAAAAGAGATAAACTCTTGGAACACATTTCAGGGGAGCCTTAAACCCCTAGATTTGATCTTGTCTGGCAGCTGCGCCGCTAGAGTGATAAAACCAATTTTCTTATTACCCAAAGAAATTGGATCAAGTTTGGGAGTTCCTATATATAATGATTCGTTGGGAGA